>NC_137914.1:18733640-18891140 GCF_963457725.1 Sprattus sprattus
TGTCTGGTTCAGTGGGCTTAGTGGGCTCCACACTCTGCCCTAGATCCAGAGCCGAGGGGTTTCTCATAAAGTCGAGCTGTCCCTTATGTCCCTCACATCCCCCAGGTGACTTCCCTCATCTCCAAACCTCGGTAATCTCACCTTCTCTCCGTCTTTTCCAAGCTCTCCCTTGTCTCCTTTGTGTCCGGTGTGCCCCTGAAGAAGAAAGCAGATTGAAAGGTCTTGCTAATCTGGCTGATAACAGTGGATTTATCCCAGATAGGAAGACACTGTTTGAGTCTTGACAGCAATGAGGATGAGAGCGTATAAAAGTGGAAAGGCACCTTGAACCCTGGCATTCCAGGAGGACCAGATGGGCCATGTGGACAAATGGCTGGACACTGAAGAGAAGAAGGAGGAAAATAACTTTAGTAAGGATAACAGGTCCAGGACATATAGCATCTATAGCATTTTTATCAATTTATGTGTGTCCATGGTATATCTCAATACCCACGTGGACACTTGAAAGGACTTACTTGATACATAGTTTGAAATTGAATCACATAAATGTTATCATGCAAAATAACTCACCAAAAGATCACCGCTGCCATCGGGAAGTGCCCCTGGAAGACCCTGAAAATGAGATTTTATCAATTAAGGAATTTACCCCACTCCCCCTTTTATATCGCACCAAACAAAACCTTGTTTACTTCACCTGGATTGAAGTATGATCTTTATCCACAAGATGGCAGTAACATAGTGGACTCAGTACCATAGTGGACTTTTTAAATAAGGTAGAATAATGTGTGTACTGGGATGTCATATTAGGTCTTCGTAAAAGCGCTGTTCAAGTAAGGACACACACACACAAACATGGCATCTGCTAGACACTTACCGGGGGTCCATCAAGGCCTTCTGGGCCGGGAAGTCCTGGAAGACCCTCTGGTCCCTAAAAAGAGAAGAGAGAGGCAATCATGACATAGAATATCATGTGTTTATGTGTGTGTATGTGTGTTTATGTGTGTGTATGTGTGTTCATGTGTATATGTGTGTGTGTGTGTGTGTGTGTGTGTGTGTGTGTGTGTGTGTGTGTGTGTGTGTGTGTGTGTGTGTGTGCGCGCGCATCTGTGTGTCTGTTATGAGTAACTGTGTACATTCCTTGATTGTGTATAAATGTCTAATGTCTATCAGTAATACCTTCCCAAATTTTCATCAAAATTAAAACGTCATCATTGACACTGACATTTTTTTTCACTAACGCACCACTGCTGTAATGAACAACAGATATTAATGAAAAGCCTTTTAATATCATACATATTAAACATCTACACATAGTTACCATACAAATTAATTCCAGTATGAATAATGAATGCTAATCACACGCCTCTGCTTCACTGGCATGGGGGGGAAATCACACCAAATCAGAGCTGATACCTACCCTTTGAACTCTTCTTTTATGTCTTTTGATGAAAGGGCTTAAAGTGAAATCATGCCAACCGGTCACTCAGGACCCCATTTAATCAGCCCTGACTCTCCAGGGGGGATTTTCCCTCACTTTACAACCCTGCACGATAAAAAATGGTGACAGAGTGCCAGCGCACTCATGGAATATTTAAGCTCCCATGATTGCTCTGTCTCTCTTCTACCTATGACGTTTCCATCATTTATGGAAGAGGGATGACTGCTCTTCAATCAAGCCTAGAGAAGACGAAGCTGAAATCTCACTTCTGTAACAGACACTTGTCTTAGGGCTCAGATACACATACGCGTCTTTTTTCAGGCAGAAACGCTTCAGTAACGCCTTGGCAAAGTGCGGCGGCCAAAACAGAAGCGGTGCGCTTCCCTGCCTTGCGCTGGAAAGTTGAGAATAGTTCAACTTTTAAGCGCACCTAAAAAACGCTTCAAAGACGCAACGCGTGGTGGAGAAGGGGCGCACGCTTTAAACGCGCCGTACCATAGGAATCAATGCATTTGCTCGCGTCCCGTTTTTACAAAAACGTATGTGTATCTGAGCCCTTAAGGTGTCGGTAGTGATGCACATAATGCATTACATACATCCAGTACACCGACGCCACAAAGAGGCTGTGCTATGTTAATTACGATGGGTATGAAACATCAAGTAAAACCAACAGTATCTTGGCATTCAAATTCAAATTATTTACACCAATGATTCATACTTAACAAGGGTCATTGTTGAGAGAAAAATCATAGTCATTTGGGTTTGGATGAGTTTGATTATATTGATGACACTATTAATATTAAAACTAAAATCATAGAGCAGTTAACGTCAAAACTTAGGTACTTACTGTTGAACCCTGAGGTCCTACTCCGCCTGGCAGTCCATTAGCTCCTGGTAGCCCCTAAAAAATTCAAATGAGACATGGAAACACACACACACACACACACACACACACACACACACACACACACACACACACACACACACACACACACACACACACACACACACACACACACACACACACACACACACACACACACACACACACACAAGCCAGCATATCATCAGTCTTCTATAGCCTGTTTACACCATAATCTAAATGTTGTCGGGCAAAGTGATGGCATTCTGCTGCGCTCAAGAGCGCATACTCACTGGAGCTCCTGATCTCCCCCTGCCCTACGGAAGACATGGAAAGGGTCATGAGAAAAACATTAAGGAGAAACTAAGGTATACTTGCACGAGTTATACAACTAAATCTTTGGAACAAGAACAATTTTACAAATTAAGCTCTGGATATGTGTCAGGAAGTCAAATGTGGCAGTGAGTGTAATGTGGAAAAGTGTACTGCAGTTTCAACTTGACAGGAATTTTTGGTTTGTGGTCTGAGGGCATCAGTAACAGTGCATATCGATAATGTGTTTTTGACATTGCACCCTCATAATCTTCTTTCTGGAAGCACTCAACCTTTTTTTTTTGTTAACAGTACTCTCATACTAACTTACCAAAAATAGCCTAATTCCTCTGCATGAATTGTCACCCAATATATCCATTATATCCTTCTATGAGGAAAGGGCAAAGAATGTGGCATCTACTACGTGCACTGGCCACCAGGTTACAAAGCTGTGAGCCAAACTGGACACTGGATGAATATGACAGACACAGGGGAGGGTGTCATGGTTTTGATAGAGATTCCCTAAACGTGTACGCTACATCAGTGATGTCTTGGCCAGTGCTCTAAGTGGGTAAAGGCATACGATTGAAGGTAAATTCTAAATGAGTGGTTTCTTACAGGTGGTCCGGCTGGTCCTGGAGGTCCGGCTTCCCCCTAGAGAAAAAAAAACAAACACGTTCTTTTAGAAAAAGAGTCTGGCCTGCCCTGTCTCTGTGCAGCACACAAGAGTGAAACGAGGTCAAAGGAAAACACTTTTACACCAACTTCAATTTTGACTGATTTACAATTCCAAAGACCACCACTCATTTTGTGATTGTCTATTGACTAGCTGTGCTTTTGATGAAAATGACACATTTTGATTTGTAATGTTGTAGTGACCTGACATGCCCCATGACAAGAGGCCTACAGGGTCAAGACACACTGGACAGTTCTAAATAGAACGCAGCTGTTGGACTGGGTCATGTACATAAGGCCAAATGTGCAAATGTTTTCACACTCAATACTGATTACCCTAAAGATAAATTACAAAGATATAGTTTGCTGACTGAGACAAGGCACTGATCGAAAAAATGTTTTATTTGTCTGAGCATTTTTGCTGTTTAACAGTGGAGTGTTGTTGTGCATTTTGCCTTTGGACTAACTATCTACAGTGGAGTAATTCTATGACTTATTATAGACTACACACAGATGTTTCATTGTATTTGAAAAAAAAAAATATCAATTGCTTTCACTATCAGTACTTTAAAATGAAAAAAAAAACCACAGAAAATAATTATTCACTACATCATACAATAAGATACATAATTATAACTAGAGCACTTCCTTTTAAAACCCATGAATGTCTTTTAGATAATTTGTTATAAAAAGAAAGCAGTCTTTTTTGAATAAAAGTAGTGTTTTGACAGCATTGTTAAACACTGAGATATATATTTTATGCTTTATTTGTTTTGGTGCCTGGTTTGAATGAGCACTAATAGAATGTAGTGGCAGTAGGAAGTGTGTTTGAGGAGCATCTCTGGCCTTAGCCTCCTCACCCAGCCCTCCCTGATGTCAGCTGTGTTTGGAGTGGCTGTGTGGTGAGAGGAAGAAGGGCCCTCTCAGCCACATAACACAGGGGTGTCACGGCAACCTCTGCCCCTGTACTTGGAGTGTTAACTGAGGAATGAGCAAGCTGTAGACATACACACAAACACAAACAACCCTCACACCTAAACACACACACACACACACACAAACACACACAAAAACACACACACACACACACACACACACACACACACACACACACACACACACACACACACACACACACACACACACACACACACACACACACACACACACACACACACACACACACACACACACACACACACACACACACACACACACACACACACACACACACACACACACACACACACACACACACACACACACACACACACACACAAACACAACCCGCTCCCTGAGCAGTGCAACCCATCGTGAACCTTGATGAATGTTCCTAATTTGGATTGCTTAAAGTGCTGGAAAATGTTCCCACCCGCAACTACAAAACCATTTTTTTACTCTCAAATCTGTGTCACGGGGTAGCTCTGTCCCTTAATGCTCACCCTATAAGGACATGGTTGCCAGCCAAGAGGTACCAACCTGATTCAGTTTAATTGTTTTGGGGGGACTTTAATCTAGGCAATTAAGAGAGCAAGTAAACACTCATTCCCAAATCAGCTTGATCCTAATCTCCTAGACCTTTCTAGGAGAATTTTGTAGGATGTCTCTCATGTGTGGATGTGTTCTGTGTTAAATATTATGCTCAGTTATCGCTGCTTTTCACATTTAAGTGTCCAATGAGGTGCTGAACTGGAATGCTTGTGAAAAACACAAGCAAAGGGATTAGAATCACCTCACTCGACGAGGTAAAGGAATCTACCTGTCCCCTTATCCTCCCCTGCAGACAGACACACCATCCTCTAAATCTGCCTGCCTCATCTCAGCCTCATGGGATAATATTTTCACCCTCTTCACAAACGATGCCTTCCAAAGCTCAAGCTTAGCTTCATGCGGGGAAGCTTCTGCATTCCGCACGAGATTATGGAGCACGGTTTCCAGTGCTAGATAAATCCGACTGAAAAAGTCATTAAAAGCATTACCAACAATGAGCCCAGAGGGGCTTGACAAATCCAGCCTGACAGGCCGACTGGCAAACACAGTCGCCACGCAAAGTGTCCAACAACCAGGCCTTGCCGTCAGAGTTCGACTCGAGTAGACTTTCAGAGGGCTTCCAGAAAATCCTCCACACAGACCACACCACTTAGGGGGCATGACGGAGTGTTTATGCAGAGAGGCACATTTGCCCTTCTTAAAATGTCCTCATCGGCAGAAGGAGGCCAGTCACAGCCCTATAAAACGGCACGCTATCACAGTTTGTGTACATTAGTTATGTACAGGTGTTACATTAGAAAGAGTAGGCTACGTCAATGCAAATGTTATGAATGTGTGCGCATATATATATATGTAATTACTCATACGTTTGTCTATGATATCAGTGCCAATATGTGTGTGTGTGTGTGTGCACACGTGCATGTGTGGGTGTCTCTTAAACAGAGCTTGCAGATAGCAGGCAGCTTGTATTCCAAGGGATCATAAACCACAGCAGCACATCATGGGATCGCTGATCTAAAGGAGCATGACGACACTGAGTGAAACTTACTAATTGTCCAGGAGGTCCATCCGCCCCAGCAAGGCCATCAGAACCGGTCAAACCCTGCAAACATTCAACAGAATATTAGTTAGTACGCTCACAATATATTATGGATAATAATGGTAACATAACTTTTATTTGTCTTAACACTGATGATGTTTTCAGGCTATATTGAACATAATACAGTTGTGTACAGTTGTGACTGGCCTTGTGATTGAACTGTAAGCCTGTATAAAGAGGAAAGACTGAGTATGTACAGGCACATGTACAGTATAAGTTGAGCATGTGTGTGTGTGTGTCTGTGCACATTCCTTTCTCTTTCATTTTCAATGTCTGATACCACTTCCTGTCATGTAGACTATGTCACATGATAACCTGTTTTTCATGATCACTTACGTCAACTCCAGGCAGACCAGGCAGTCCTGGGCTTCCGGCTGTCCCTGCCTTTCCAGGTTGACCTTTAGACCCCTAAAAGACCACATTGAAAATGTTCAGTGAGTTATACTATAATGGATGGATAATGAACATTATAATGGATATGCAATAACCTTTGACACTCGCGTTGTGTGTATATAAATATTGCATTGCCTGGGTGCTATACACCCTCTTCCACTAAAATATATTAGATCACCACCTTTGAAAACGGACTAAAATAAGCTGAGGATACTCACAGGCTTTCCAGGAAGTCCAGCTGGACCAGGTTTTCCCTGTCATCAGAACACAGAAAAAAAGACAGGTGACTTTAACATAATGCTATTTGAGTATCTCAAAGTACAGATGATGTTCCCTTTCATCCTTTGATGTCTTGTAGTTTGCTATTTTTCTGTTTTGTGTCAAGAGCTTCTACAGATGCACTGAGTGCCTACTTTGCATGCCTCCCTCCAAAGACGGTTACGGCGGCTTCAGACAACAGCTACCTGATGTGATGTCCTTAAGATCACCTCATGCGCCAATCAAAAGCAAATCAACCCAGCAAGAGATGGGGAACGATAAACACAATTCCAAGCAATTGTACATTTACTAACATGCTTTACTAATCTCTGTGGTACGTTGCTAATAATTCACAGCACTGAGAAGAGCTTGGATATACAAGATGGGGGGTTGGGGTTCAAAAGCAGGCGGGCTGTAGGGGAAAGCAAACAGTGCCAAAGCCAACCTGCTGGGTGAGGGGTTGGGATTGGAGGTGAGGGACGGGAGAGAGTAGTGGAAGGGAGGGGTGGAAATTTAAGAAGGCCCCCATTTGGCTTTCAGGCCCGCATGAATGAGTCCTCTGTCAGTCCAGGCACTTACATTTGGGTGAAATGGTTTTAATTTGCTGGAGCAACATCAACTGTTTTCTTTATGAATTCCCTAGAATCTCTCCTATTTTGGACATAATAGTCTTATTGATAGAAGTGAAAAAAACATTCAGAAATTTTTGAAAAGTAAATCCTTGGTGTGATACCCCTTTGACAAATGGAAATAAGGATATGTGATAATCAGTTTAACACTAGTTAAGATAACCAAATTAACTGTAATTCCCACACTTCTTTGGGTGCTTTGACTTTTTCTATCCAAAAGCAGTAATATGCTACAACTATGCCAACTCACCTCAAGCACCAAACAACAGTTTTTGGTCTTTGATGAGGTTGCCATGGGACCTCAGGTGGGGGTGGAGCATTATGATTTATGCGAAGGAGGAGCGCTGAACTAGATAAATTTGGACCTACTGCAGTCCATTTGACCAGATCTTCGATACCAGAGAAATAATTATGTCCAACTGCCTATGTCTTTCTGTATAGTAACTGGAATTTTCAGATTAGTATTCATCTTTATCTGATGTTGGCGTGCAGCATTTTTATGTAATAAACTAAACAAAATAAACAACTTCATTAAAAAACCTGGCAACCAACTGCGTAAGACCATTTTTTGCCTCTTTTTTTACTTTATAAAGTAAATGTATATCTAGTGCTGAGATAATCCTTAGATGTTTCCACTGGGGGCATCACAGACAACAGACTGTTTTAACACTCTGTCTCCAACTCCATAAAAGATTCCTCCTGGCCACTCACGTCTGTGCCATCTGTCCCTGCGGGTCCTAGGGGGCCTGGAGGTCCTACTGGTCCACGAGGTCCAGGTCTCTGAAAAACAACATATGAACACATACAAATGATTTCCACAAATCCTCATCGAATCACAAATGTAAAGAAATAACTTCACAATAATTACAATTATTAACTTATAATGACATCTTGGGTACCAGATACTTGTTAATTTCATAAAAAACATTCTGAAATGTGTAGAAAAATATTCTGTTTTGCTAATCCAATGGATAAAATGTAATGCTTTAGAATTGATGAGTCATTTAAAAGACAGAGTAACAAGACCCCCACATAATAAAAACCATTGCACATTCAATTTTGCACAAAAATAAACATATGCAACAGCACTGGTGTAAATGAACAGTGGACAGCTATTAGATTATCAGATAATATAAGAGACTTTCAACCATTTTATAAGGGAAACCCATGCAGTGATGCCAAAGGCAAATTACGCATGCTCCAACTACAGTTGCAAAAATTGTTTCTTTTAAACGTTTTGTTAACCATAACACTTTCTTATTCTGTAAATGCATTTGGGAAAGCCTTATTAGAATAGCTCCGGTGTATCCCAGCACATTCCAGGCGGAAGGTTGAGGGAACAAAGGTGTCATTGTAGGGAGGCCAAAGATCTGCGCACTACATTCCTCAAATCCGTTTGCACTTTCACAAATCAACTAAAGACCAGAATACTCAATGGGCCTTTGGTAAACACAACAATAAGATAAACCAACCGTACACCATTCTCAACCATACTTTCAGACTGACATTACTATTAAACTATTCAAAAGTAGTTTGGTCAGCAAATATGCTCATTGATAATCCACTTGTAGGTCTCAAAAACTTTGAAGATGACATAGAGCACTTAATCAATATCACATCGCACGCTTGTTAAAGACAACAGAAGTGGGCTACATCTAACCCCTATGCGCAATTCCAAGGACCCTTCCAGAAATAATCAACGATGTTCAATTAAACGCTGGCATCGCTGAACAGAGGCCATCACCCACCTGGGCAAGGGATGATGTCAAAAGCTGGCATAGTAAAAATAGTCCCAGAGCTGAGAACATAGCCATGGCTCCTGTCCTCCCCTCAGCTCCAATTTACGGTGAAAAAATTAAACCCCGTTCCCGTCCTCGTCGCAGTCTCTCCCCCCCGGCTTTTTGTGACGGACCGCTCCTTCTCCTCACGGCGTGCGGATCCTGAATGAGTTTCACGTTGATTCCAGATAAACCCGAGCCTCCAGCCGAAGGGGCTGAACTCAGTCGGGCACAACCTGGTCGATGGGAGAAAGGGGGGTGGGTGAGGATGGGGAGAGGAACTGAGGGGAGTCAGGCGGAGGCTGTAGTACTACAGACCAGTAAAAAGTAGGACGCGCTCAAGGACACGGGATGTCAGTTGGTCACAGCTGACTAACGAATAGGATAGGTGAAACCAGAGTCGTTTGGGAGTGCTGAAACTTTGAACCTCCTAAAATGTACGTCTTAAGCTGTTCCTTTACTGAAAACTCGTCTGTTTACCTCAGATACAGCTCTAGTAATTTGTGTTTTTAATGCTGCGATATCATTTGAAAACGCATATTATGAATCCATACTTTATCTCAGGCCCCACTTACAAATGGCATATGAAATGACAGAACCTGACCATGAAAAATCACCTATATTGAAGGACATTAACATTAACGGAGAACAGCCGCACAACACGTACAAATCCTTGTTGGCACAGTCTTTATTGTTTGTTGTGAAACATGTTTCAAATTTGGAACAGGAGCTGTGCACAGGAACTCCCATCCCCCAAACTCATTGCTTACTGTTGACACCCATCTTCATGGTTCACAGTAAGCATCGTTGTGTCTTCATTCATCTTAAAGTAAATCTATGCATTACGTGGTGAGGAAAACAACAGAAATACAACAATGAGAACAGAAGTTAAGAAGTTATCAGTTTGTTTCTGAGAACGTGCTAAAGTCAGTGGGGATTTCACCTTTGGCTACCAACATATTAACATGATATTGAAAGAAAAAGTCATGCCGGGAATAACAATTATACAAAATGATTTAATTAAATACCAACCCCACCTCCCCTCATCTTACAAGCAAAATGTTTAAATCACAATGTTCAAGTTGTTTAATAATATATTTCTGTTTTATACAGTTTGGGGTGGTCTCTTAAAAGGATCAACTAGATACCAGGCTGATAACAGCCCTGACTGCATATCAACAACTCTAACTCAAAGGAACTACTCTGGCTATAATTGATCCTTCCTTCACCCCTCGGTTCACTCAATACTGTGTACTCTCAATACAATCAATGAGTCTCTAATTTTGGCATGGCTGTCTCCATGTTAACAACCTCAGTACCAAAATCAAGTTTAAGTTGTGCAACTCTGTTCAAACAAAATCATCAAAATACAATTTACTGTATTATCTTAGAGAATTACCTATGAAAATGGGTTTAGTGAGATTAAGTTCTCTTTACAGCAATTTCATTATACTTAAGTGCAAACCAAAAGAACTCAACACCAATGGGTTCAATGGTGAGACAAGGAAATGTTAAAACACATTGTGCTGAACTTCACCCTCAGTATCTACACATCCCTACAAATGGCATATTTCTTCCCAGCTGAATGCACAGACACTGCCTCCTTACCCTTTCTTTAGACTTGAATCATTTTGAGGAAAAAGCATCATTAAGCACCACTGACTTGAAAGAAGCGCTTATTGTGGGGTCACTGACTCTCCTTAGGAATCTACCACTGGTCCAGAACAGAAAACATGTGGTATACCCCAGCCATCTTCATTGTTCTGAAGTATGGACTGCCTTATAATTTAGATGAACTTTTCTATCAAGTCCAAAAGTTGAACAAATGAGGTCACCAAACACAGCAAGAAAAACATAAACATAATGTTCTATACATTTGATGCATTATCCACAAATTCATACCTTAAACAAAAAGCAAAGTCATAATTAACTTCATCCATTGCTTCTGGAACATTTAGAAACAAAAATACTTTAACATGTAGCATAACTACAAGGTCTTCTATTAATAAATAAGACCTAAAAAAAACAACTAATAGTTCTTCACTTTGAAGTCTTTAATTCCATGAGAACAGCAGTGAAGTGGTCCTTTCAGGCAAACTCATGAGCATACGATACATATAGTATCCTCTACTAGCACTCATAAGCTCTGCAGGTTTGCAGTCGGGCTGATCTCAACATCCATTGGCTCCTCGCTATTCCGTACATCAGTCCCATTTGTTTGATGGTTGGCTTGTGGCTCCTTGTCAGCTGTGTGCACTGCAGATGCAATGCCTGTTTTTGGGGTTGTTTCCCCACTGTCTGAGGCATCTCCAGTACTGCTAAAGTCTGTCCTGGGAAGTTTTTCTGCTCTTTCATCCACGGCCCTCCCTACTCGTTTGGCAGGTGAGGTTTCCCCCAAAGACTGTGTGCTCTGGTTGGGTTGACAGTCTGTGGGCTCAGAGGGGCTATGGCAGGGACTGCTTGGTGGTTCTGCCGCATGCCCGTTGCCAGACTGTGCTGTTTCACTCTCCCTTTTCTTCTTCAGTGGCTTCTCTAGCTCAGACTCCAAAGAGGCCAGCTCCGGAGTATCAAGTTTGCTCTTGCCAGGCTCTTTGGGCACGTCTGTCAGCTGACCACTGTCTTTGAGCTCATCATCTTTGCTTTCCTCGTCCTTTGCAGGACTGGCTTCAGAAGAGCTGGAGTGGTCCATCTCTCCATTTTCACAGTTGTTCTTGTTGCCATTGGGTAGAGGGTTCCCCAACAACGACTCGTCAAGAACAGACTCACCCGGGGAACCTTCCGAAGGTTTCTCTTTGTCCACACTCATTGAGGTGTCCTCTTCCATTTGACTCTGTGCGTCTGACACATCATCCATCTGTTTTCCTTCCTTCTGGCCACTCCCTGACTCCCCGTCCTTCACCTTCCCTTGCGAACGTCCCTCGTCCGCCACAGCACTCTCCACATTTCCCGCTGCAGACTCCTGTCTCTTCTCTGACTTCTTCTTGAAGCGCTTCTGGATCTTTCTGGGACACCAGACAAACTTGTCCTTTGGCTCGTAATGCTGGTAGGCATAGCGAATGAGCTTCCTGCGCTCACGCTTTTCCCGAACAGCAAACACAAAGTAGTCAAGGACGCTCCGCTTCACACTGCTCAGGTTCTTCCTCACCAAAGTCTCCTCCAGAAAGAAGCGGACAAGAGGAGCTTGATAGTGCTCAAATCCTAGTTCTCCGAGGCTCTTCAGGATGCGGGTAATGCGCAAATTGTTGTGCATATTCCTAGAGAATAAGAGAGATGACTGCTTTAAATATTGATGCCAAAAGACATTGTTTCAGTTTAAGCTCTCGCTTAGTCAGTAAATACGTGTAAAACTAGAGATGCACATCAGCAGGAAAATGTGAGTGTGATTACTCCACGGCAACAGAGGATCGCAAACCCTCAACAAGGGATAATGTTCCTACTCTCTGCACTCAAAGCCAGCTTCAGCCAAATACTTGTGGTATTACACCTACAGGTACACTTGTGGTATTCCACCTACAGGTAGACCGTCGGTCTTGTGGTATTACACCTACAGGTACACTTGTGGTATTACACCTACAGGTATATTGTCGGTCTTGTGGTATTACACCTACAGGTTCACCGTTGGTCTTGCAAACGGCAAGCCAACATGTCTGCAATGATGTGTACAAAGATATATGGGTGAATCTCCCAAGCATACATTTGAAAGTCTCATCCTCTACAACTAATTCTTATTCAATGTCTTTCAGGCAACGTAGGGCATAGCTGAGTAAGAACTACCCGCAAACTCAAACTTAAAAGTGCTGGATGCAGGTCTCGGGTGACAGACAACTCATCCACACCCATCAGCTGGCCTTGATGCAACAAACATAGTATAGAATGTATAGACTTTTCATTTTGCTCTTCATTGTGACAGTGTCATAGTGGATGAGGACTAACCGCTCAAGGTTGGCAAATCTCTCTCTCCAGTTGTCGGCGCGTTTGACCTCCCCTGTGTTCTTATTAATCAGCTGAATACCGTAGAAGCCCAGCATAAGCTCATATGACTCCACCAGTCGGGCCTTGGCTTCCTCATTCTCCCTGAATGCCTGGAGAGATAGCCACCAGGGATGTGGGTGGGGGAGAGAAGTTGTAACTGAAGTCCACACAAATCATATACTAACACACTTCCTTTCAAAAATGTGCAATATAATCAGTAGAATAAATATATAACGTATAAAGAATACATGCAACATGAAAATAATAAATATATAATGTACAGAAAAAGCAAGCTTCATTATGTGTTGGTGCGTCATATTGAAGGCGGAAATGTATTTAGAGTAGGGTTTTCTTTCTTTCTGTGTCGTGGTAGTTTCTTCTTCACCCACCTGAATTTCCTTCTTAGTGAGTTCTGATGCCATATAATTAACTCCTGGTTCACGCAGCGGAAACAGCCTGAGTCAAAAAAGGAAAGATGATTAAAAAAATCAGTGCTACCACAAGACTACTCCTTGTAATAATACAAAACACCTAGTATTACAACCCCTTTATTTCTGCAACAGTGTTTTCAGGTCAAGTGTAGCACATGTGTTAAAAGTTTTCATCTAAGGAGGAGACTCAGGCTAACACTAACACAACAGGTCAAAGGTTGAACTGATCCAGCAAGACACAACAAACTGCCTCACTGTCTATTTGAGCAGTGAGAGAAGAAGGATTATGGTGTGAGAATGTGTAGAGCACCGTCAGCTTCTTTCGCTCCTTTGTTTTTGAAACCGTCGACACACCTTTGAGTGTTAATTGACAATCCACACCCACCAAGACAGTCCGCTCTCACAAATGACAACAGCCAAAACACAATGCTGGTCTTGACAGTGGACTAATATTTTACTTCCTGTCTTCAGTAAATATTTGCACTCACCAGCCAAGTCAGTATCCAGCTATACCTCCATCTCCACTGTTATTAGGCCCGCAATATGAGCACCTCTAAATTCATGTTTGAATTAGGCAACAGAGGGTATTAGGAAACAGAGGGAAACCTTACCACTGAATATAGGAATGCACCCTTTCCAGTCTCTTGTAGTCCGTCCTCCATTCTTTATGAAACATTTCTATTGATACATCTGAAAAGACACATTAAAGTGTCATTAGTTCATCTCATTGCTTACATTCTGCTTCATAAGAATGCAATACATACCAAAAACAAAGCACTCACCGTCGGGAGAAGAAGAGATTTCATTTAGATAGAATTTCAAATTAGTCATCCTCTCTTCTGGGCATTCCTCGTCATTAGGAGTCTAGGGAGGGACAGAGAAGTTGTTCTGCATGAGTGGGGCAATTTTTTGTATTGTGGATAGATGGACAGAAACATCTACATTTACACAGTAATTTCAAGAGATGTAACTCACTGGATACCCATGGCGGTAGTTCTGCATATCTTTGGCTGCCCTTAGGTTTCTATAGGAGGAATTAGACCACTGTAACAGAAGAAATAATACATCAATGAAACTAGATCTCAACTTTTGCATTTCATAATATACTCTCCATATGTTCAGATGGTACCTTTTACTTTTCGCCTAGGTATAATTCTGTAGTAAATCTGATATTGGGCCAGGCAACAGTGGTTTGATTTTAAAGGAAGCAAACTTACTCCTCACTATTTGCACATACCGATCATTCTTCTATCTGAGTGCTACATTTCTCTTGAAGGCCTGGCTCCCTCTGGTCAGGGAAAAAACCGGAAAGCCCTTCCTCTAACCCAGTGTGTGTGTGTGTGTAGCTCAACAAACTTACTATGTAAGCTGTAATGTTTTTAGATGTAACCTCTGGTAAACCTTGATGGTCTTAAAAATGGCGCTTGTGGTTGTTTTCTGCTCAACAAGCGCCAACCAGTGCAGGGATGCACAGAAGTACCTACCCCAGAAAAAGTACTTATTTCACACTGACCCTGAAGAGGTCCTACAAGGGCAGTTCCTGCAGTGGAAAACTGCCTAAAGGTTCCTGTGGTAGACAGTGCATCCTGAAGTGTGTTTGAGCTGTAAACTAAATGAAATGACTGTACAGCGATGAAACATACAAATGGTGTTGTTATTATTACTAAAAATCACCATTATTATATGCTCAACACGCAATCTACGTGAGATCCTGAACAGGATGCGGACTTGTCTCGGATCATTTGGTACATATTCACGTCGGCCCCTCCCCTAGCGCATGCCCGTGAGTGTGAGTAATTTTCATTTACTGATCAAGACTCATCATTCACTGTGCCCTCAACTCCTAAGCCCGTTGCTCTCTTTCATGTCATGCAGTGCGTGGAGTTGGGCTCAGAGATGGGGGTGAAGCTACACTTCCATCCATTAACTTCCCATTTTACTCATCTGCATTAAGGCATTTTTGACGAACCCAAACACAAGATTTCACGCACGCAGCAACTAACACAATGACCGACGACGGTACTATGGGATAAACAACTATTAGGTTGAAAGCGTTCAACTGGAAATTATTTAATATTTGTTATGGTCACAATGGCATGCAATTTCTCTTTTGTGGTAGGATGTGGTGTATGAAACCAAGCGCAGTCTCTAAGCTGGCAACTGAAAGGCCTGCACCTGGATTTACAACCAAAGCTTGTAAAGATATACGAATGCACCATTCATGACCAAACGAGCCAGAGCAATTCTTCATAAAATCAAATTAGGCGTGAAACGCTGTCAAAGCGGGGAACTCAGATGCTCTGCTCAGTCTTTTCGTACAGGTTTGCTTTCGGCTGATTGACCACTTCCGGTGACGAGTTCCACCAACTCCAGTGGCAAATGGTGGCTAATTGCTAATCGGCTAGCATTAAAAAGATGGAGCCAGGGCAAATTAACGTGGGCGTGATAACAAGCAATTATTTGATGAATTAAATATGCCACAACAGTTTTGCCACAAGAAAATTCTATGCAAATGTCTACTAGCTGGACAATATCAAAATGTTAAGATATAAAGCTAGCATTCTGCCAGCTGACTAGCTTGCTAGTAAGCTAGGGAGCTACATAACCAAGCCCCCCAGTTGACAAACAATAATTCAGCTGACAAGGTAGTCCACATTTGCAGTAATATTGGTTTATGAAACGTAACCTACATCTCCTCGAGCTAATGTTAAGCATACATCGCTGACCGCACCAAGCTGCAACAATATCCGCAAATTACAATCCCAAAGACAGTATCAACATGAACATAAAATATCGAAAGACATACAAAGCCCGTCTTGGGTTTTTTAGTTTTGTCTTGGCTTGACCGCCGCGCTGTATATTCTCCAAAGTCATCTCCATCGCTCTCAGTGTCCCAGGTCGAATCATAGTCACAAACCAAATCGTCCTCCATCACTGAGCGCAGTTTTTGTATGAATTTAGAAAACTTGCTTTTACGCGCAAAATCAACTTTTGCAACATCCACTCCTGGTTCTAAACTCGAAAAATGACCACCCGGTCCTTCTGCAACAAATCCCCGAAAATTCCATAGCCGTATGGGCACAGAATAAAAGTGATGCAGGAGAGAGCGTGGGCCCGGTGACAGTGGCTAATGCTTGCTAAATTAGCACTAGCATGGTCAGAGCGGGGTGCCCTCTTGTCACATGGTTCTTACAGAGGATGTTAATAAAACGTCTGTGTTTCATGGTGTGTTGCTGATAGGACATCATCCGCCGGTTTCGGAGTTTCGGACACGACACATTATGTCAACATTTAGCAGACCTCAATGGTCGGATCACTTTAAATATTATTATATTATCAGAGGAACAGTCTTAAACTATAACTATCCCACACATCGCAATAACCTTCATTTTCACAGACAAGAGCACACGCATAATCAGATGCGCATTCGCCAGTGCTAACTATGCCACAGAGTTTTGTAAGACTCTATAGCTTAATATTTTCCCCAGAGGCTCATATTTTGTATACACACTAGGAGCAAGGCAACGTATGCTATTGGCAACTGATGCAGTGAGGGGGTGTCAAAAAAGCAAAGGTTAGCATGGGCTTACTACAAATTGCACGAATAATGAATAGATGAAAATGCATTAACTAAGTTAATATGAATTCATATGAACTAATTTAACATATTCAAGTTAAAAACAAAACAAACTTGGCCTAACCAATGTTAGGACCATGGCTCTCGTGCCACAGCGTGGTACCTTAACCCCGCCCCAGCAGGCATACACAGACAGAAAGACACTGTCAAGTGGACTGATAATTGTCATACACATTTCAATCGTGTTCTTAGCCTGACGATGTCATACTCATGGTATCCAGGCTATCGTGTTCTTAGATTTTGGTGATTTAATTGCGCTGAAGTTTAAGTTATTAAGTATTTAAAGGACATTCTGAAAATACATTCAGGTATAAACTATAAAATAGTAGGCCTAGACATTTAGTCAACCTGAAACAAAATGTAGTTAGTGAAACCAAAAATAACGTCAGCCTAGTCTACTTTCGCGGAATCGGTGGGGAGAAAAACAGAACTGTATGTGTGCATTGCAAAGTCTGTAATGGTGACAGCATACAGTGACCGTAAATATTTTCTCTTGCACACGCAGAGACTAAAGTGTACCTTTATTGCTTTTTGTGTCTTTTTATTTTTTTTGCATTTCTTTCGCTGGAGTTGTTCATGCTGGTGTATTTTCACCTTGCGGCCAAATCATTGTGTACAAAATTGTGGCCACCCTGATAGTAGATCCAAGTTTTATTGAAGCCAATCCCTGTTTTGAGGTTGACTTGCTGTGTAGCAACTCGTGCAACACTTATGTCGCACACACACACACACACACAGTGCCTTGACACTTGACTTAAAACTCGTCCTCAAAGGGTTGAGGGACTCGTGAACAATCTTTATTTTTTTTAAATAATATATGTTTTTGGCGCATTAACAAGGTCTGACGAGCTTAATGTCATCCCCTCCCTCCATCATATCACACGTAACCTTATGTATCTGGTGCGTGCGGCCAGAAATGACTGTGAAGTGCAGCCACACCATGTCGAGTAGGCTTCACCTGCAGCTGATGTCCCATTTGTCATAACCTTTGGCTATAATAACTTCACGAACGCAAGATAACTATTTTAACCAATTTGCATGTCATGACTTCCACAATTAATTGATACCTAGGCCTATATGTTTTTAGGGGTAAGACTACAGCAGACGATTGTACATAGCCTTTGGCATGAATGTTCAAAAGCATTTCCAAAATGTTCTTGAGAAATTTCTGTTATTGTGTGCACAAGTGAATAGACGATGTAGAGGATGAACACTTTTGAGAATTTATATTTTATCTAAGAAATGTACCAAAGCAAATGAGGAAAACTGTAAGTAGGACCTCAATACTAGGTGTATACTGTAGCCGTATGTTCAGGCCAAATATAGTTATTAACTTTAAGGGAAAGCTTTCATTGCCTGTTTCAATAGCCTGTTTAAAATGATCATGTACCAAAACGACTAATCTATGCTGATATTGTATGGTTATAGATAGAGGGGAGATAATAATACTGTACATGCTTTAAATTCCTTAGATGTATGCTGTTTTCTAAGCAGACCGGATGGCATGCAACAGATGATAGAACGCTTATTACAACCAAAAGACTTGAGACTTGACCTGGACTTGTGACCAAAGAGTTGCGACATGACTTGGACTCGAGGTCAAAGACTTGAGACTTGTGAGCCTTTCTGGCTGACAATTCGCTCACACTATCTGTGCATGTGAAAAAATGCTAGACACCAAATTCTCTTAGACCCTTGCACATGTCAAGGTGGTCATCATTTTACTAAAATTTAGACAACCCCATGGCAATAAATGTCACAAAAAAGCATCAGTGGACGTCTGCTGTCTAAATGCCGGTTATTATTAAGGAAGCTGTCACTCACTCATATTTAAGCATGATCAAGCCAGCGCAGTAATACTATTAATTATCTCCTGATTACTAATAGCCCAAGATTGCACAGCTACATATGGCTATATTTGTGCTCGCCTTGAACAAAGCTCCCTTCTGCTATGGGGGCCTTTAGGACACTTCCCATAAACCAGCCCCTCACCAGAGGGAACAGAATATCACTCCAGGCATGATGCTTACTCCATCAAAACCCACATCACCAGGAAGCTTTTAGTGGCAGAGTGACTGCACAGCAAGAACTGTAAGCTGACAACATTTTCATCTCTGTCTTTTAATGTCATGTATTTAACTGCTGACGGTATCAGGGGGCACTATTAGGCAATGAGGAACAGGTTAACAAATGAGCATATGGATGTAGGAGATAGCACTTCAGTGGCTGAGGGCAGAAGTGGAGATATCCAAAAAGAATATGGTGTGAGAATATAATTGGATTCCTCTCAGAACACAGGCATTCGTTCTGTCCATTGTAGTGACATTAATTGGATGGTGAGGAAACACATCCATGTTTCATGTTACATGTACCGGCTGAACCATAAAAGGTTATAAATAGTATCATTCGCCATCAAGGGGACTGTGATGTTGAATGCCCCCCTGCTTTGGACTTCTATTTTTAGCTCTAGTTTCCGTGGAAACAGTGGGGCAAGAAGGAGGGGGCACCAGCCTCCTCTGTTTGAGCTTATTTTACCATCACTGCAGCTGGGCTTCTGGGAGCGACTGTAACTTCATAAAATGGAGTCTTAATAGACTGGTTTAGCATTTCACTTGATGTAGTAGAAATGTGTGATTGTTACTAAGTGACATAGTCAATGACTGTTGGTGTCAGTGTTATCTCATGGACTCTGATGATGACTATATACTGTATGTAGCTGCTGGGGATGAAGGCACGTAAGGTCCAGTGGTCATTCCCTGTTTTGACTGCAGGTGTTGCCTTTCAACTAAAGGTTTGAAAACTGCAAATATCTCAAGCTTTTGTAACTGTCAGTTGCTATTATGCTGTATTATCTGGTGGACGCTGCCATTTATTAAAGGACCTTAGGGTCATTTGGTTTAATTTGATTGGGAACGATTAGGTAGTTAGTTGAGTTTAGAATTTCAAATTCAATCAAAATGCCCTGTGAAGGAAAAAAACTATTGATTTGATCTAGGCAGACTTCCGAAGTAAATCCATCCCCAAAATGTTACCAAGTTGTTCCTTGTTGTCCACTCTTGTCACACAGTGCAGTTTCAGTTGTGCAAATTGCTAATGATTTAGTAGCCTAGATCCTATTCTTCAAGCTGCATTGGAGAGCTTCGCTTGGGCTCCAGGGAGATTTTTAGGCAAAGCCTGGTATTGTTGCCTGCCTTACAAATGGTAGGCCAATCAGTAAATATTAAATGCCCCTGCCTTATTGAGGTAACACCAGAGCTGCACACCAAGACCTAAACCTGAGAAAGACTATAGAATTCAGTACACAAAAGCAGACCTCCATCTCAGACTTCTCTCCTCAAAATCCATCTGCTCTCTGCCCATGCTCACTTAAAGGGATGCTGTACCAAGTTAAGTAGCTTGCTGTTTCCCTAATAATGTTTTCAACTTTAGAAGAGCCATTGTCACTGAAGCAAAGAAGCTACACAATTAGTTTCAACATTTACATACATTTAAAAAAACTTTTAGGCTTCTTACAACAGTGTATTTTGGTTTGGTATGTTGTCATTTTTCCCACAAATAGTTACAGTAACCTCTTCTGACCTAAACATTCTCTAATTTGAAAAATATCTTTCAGAGTATGCCATGGAGGTTGTGCGCAGGTGAATGATTAGATTACTTCATAATTTAATTTATGAACAAACTCAAAGTACCTCAGAAGAGTGGGATTTTCCCCTGGCCCTTGAGAGTGAAGATTAGACAGACACCTTTTCTTGGAAAGTAAAGAGTGAAAAGAGCAATGCTGCTCATGGAAGAAGAAGAGAAAATGTGAGGGGGAGTGGGTACAGCCAGTGATGGCAAAGAATATAAGGTATTGGCTAAATCAGAAATCGGAAACTGATACATAAATAAATTATAGCTTTAGCAAAATGGTGAAAGATAAATCAAAGGGGCTCCTTAACTGAAAAAAAGGCAAGGATGTCAAGGTGATGTTTATTGGATCGGAATCATGGCAGTCTCTTCCAGAGTACTCATATAATCCACTCTGAATTTATCATCTGATGTGACCCTTCACGATGTATCAGTGGTCATTAGAAATATACTGTATATAAAGGACATTTGTTATTGAGAGGAAATATAATACCAATCCCCAAATGTGCAATTACATAATTGAAGAGTTTTTATTTTCAATCTGTATTTACAGAGGCAAAGTAAAGTCAGCTTGATTATGATTACATTTCAAATACTATTTGAGGGCTGCACTCACTGTAAAACAGGCAACTGTTTCAGTGATCATATTATGGGTCATGCTGAGAGTCAGTTATGCCTTAGAACAGAATAAGTCCCAAAGCAACAAACTCACAACTCGGTGCTCATTTATCTGTTCTTTGCCCGTGCCATGTGTAAGTGACATTTATGTGACTTTGGACTATAAATCTCTGGGTCTCTATGGCAACCAAAAGGGTATTGGTTTAGTCAAAGTGAAGGGAAACTACAAAGAGCATGACTTGCGTAGTATAGCACACATGAATGTGTCATGTGGGAATAATAACAAAGATAAATACAGACATCCAACCAAAACTAGGTGAAGTGAGTTTTATTTTAATGCCCATAAGCAGCTTTGATGTGTTCAGCTGTTGGCACAGTATCTTTGCAGTTGTCATATGTTAAGGGATGGATTCCAGAGACATGTTACAAACCACTTCAAAGACACTACAGGGGAGTGTCATTGTGTGTGTGTGTGTGTGTGTTTGTGTGTGTGTGTGTGTGTGTGTGTTTGTGTGTGTGTGTGTGTGTGTGTGTGTGTGTGTGTGTGTGTGTGTGTGTGTGTGTGTGTGCGTGTGTGGTGTTTCTTTTCCTGCTTCCAGGCAGGATGATAGCTGTTAAATTAACTTCTTCACAAATCAGAGGAAAATATTCGTCCACGTCCTTAGGATAAATACAGGGTTTTATGAAAAAATGTAAAATATTTATTACACTTTGTGGTTGCTATTCCAGTTATCACCCATGGCAGAGACAGCAGGGAAGACAGTGATGACCACAGACTGTTTGTGTGCCCTCAAAGTTAAAGAGGCACATGTGTGAGAATCGGAGAGAGACTGGAATGCGAAAAGTCAACATATAAGAAAATATAAAGGCATTTAGCACCATTTGTGCACTACATTATATATACTATATATATAAAAATTATAAAATTCAGAAACAGAAAAAGCATACACTTTTTTTACCAAGAGTTCGTCTATACTTCTGCTCTTAATGAAATTAAATAATATTATGGAAAGTGCAATCATTTAGACGGTTAGTTGATGAATGACTAATTTCTTGTGACGTGTTATTGATGTGCTTTTTTTGCCAAAGAAAACAATTTGATTTGATTTCAAATTGTTTGGGGTAATATTGCTCATTAGAATCAAGTGTAAGAGTTATCATTGCTCACTGTTGGTATGTAACATAGCTCCGCATGACCATAATGTCCTTCGGTCACCCACCATTAAGGTATAGTGTATAGTGTTAAAGGGTATAGTGTATAGTGTTGTAGCAGGAAATATGAGGTCAAGAGTTTATTCTGCATAGGACTTTGATGGTGCTAAAAATGTCATCTAACAGCAAACGCAGCCCTATGGCTTATTGGTTTAACAACACACGTCATAACAAATCAAAGTCAATATGCCCACACTGTCCCTAACCCTGCAGCAGGAGGGGACGTGCCTGATAGAGAGATGTGTAGTATGTAGAGCCTGGTAATTTCAGGACATGAGTCATGAGAGACATCTGCATCTGCATCTGATTTCTTGCCTCTGTCTGTCTCTGTTTCTTCGACCCCCCCACCCCCCACCCCTCTCTCTATTTTTTCTTTCTCTCTTTCTTTCTTGCGGGAGGATGGTATTGCACTCCTCCACTCTACATTCTAATTTGGTTAGACTCCTCGGAGAGGGCTTAATTTTCAAAGCACTTTCTTCCGTGTGAAATTTGCATTTCTATCCAAGGTTGATGGATCCGCTTTGCTCAGAGGAAAATAAGGCTGCTCTGCTATTTCTTATGTGTTTCTTGCAATGTTATCTCTGGGGGGGAAAGAAAGCATGACGTGAAGAAAATAGCTGGATCATTTGGGCCTTCAGAGCACCTCAGCTGAAAATACTGCAGAGTAACACGTTTTGTTAATTCATATTCAATGTCAAAAACATGAGCTTTTATTGTTTTAGACATAGTACAGCATAATTGGAAAACAAATTATTTGGATTTTTGAATTTGGGTAAGCTTTGAAAAGCTGGGTGTCTTTTAAAGTCCTGAAGGTTGGAAACATTGTGTTTATTTAGAATTGACCAGTAGCTATATTGTAATAATCATAATGATGCTGTCATGTTTACTGCTGAGAGAATGACATTTGAAGGAAGTCTTGATTGGTTGAAGTACACATTTTATTTTATGATCAAAGTCAAGACTTTATGTAAGACAAGGGTCTTTCAGGCAAGCTTCATCAAAAGTTTGAATAACTTCATCTGGGCTAAGCATGATGACTATGAAGAATGATACAGAAAAGCGGAAAGATCTTTTCGACCAGACATGAGTGTTCTCTCGCACCTGTGCCCCTGACACAATCACCTCTCCCCGTCCTGTTTCCCTTCCTCTACCTGGTTTCTTATTAAACAAGCAGGCACTGGTAGTTCATCGATTGCCTTTTGATCATTTAAGGGGCGCGAGCACAAAGAGTTCAGCTTTGGAGCTGCTGGCAGGCACATTCGGCTTTGTGCCTGTTTGATGGAGCATCTCTCTGGCTTAATGACACTTTGATTCAGCCTCTCTCTCTCTCTCTCTCCCTGGTGCTCCTGTTGTCCTGTGGACAGATGAGATCTTATTCGCACTTGCTTACGGCTCTATCTCTTCAGTCTACAGGTCCATGGAAGAGGACTGTGGAAGGAGGGGGGGAGTTGATGGATGGCCGTTACCCCGGCAGGTAGCGCCAGTTATCAGTCGAGATGTAATTGATTTAGTCTGTGCTGGTTTGGATCATGGCGGAGGCCTGAGTGCTCATCATTAGGCACTTAAGCACGGAGCATAAAAAGCCCAGGAGAGGATTAGACCATCCCTAAGAGCTGTATTCAAGAGGGGAAGGGAGAATGATACCAGATGCCATCTCCAGGACCAGCCTGCCAAGGGAACAGAACTGGGGACGGTTTTCAAAAACACTTTAAAATATCTGATAATAATAGAAGTCTATCATTAACCTTGTCATATCCAGCTAAAAATATAATATTGAAACAAGGTTGCTGTGATACAAATTTAGCACTACCTCTCAATGACAACTTTAAGGACCTAGGCTTCTGGCAATTGATGAGCACTGGTACCTTCAGTCTATGAAAATTACACTCCATCACCCACATCCAACTCATTAGTGACCCCTCAAGGAGGCACTGCAGGTACCAAAAGAATCATTAAAAACACAACTGCATCAAAAGAGACCCGTGGGCCAGTTGTAAATTGTTGTTATTTGTGTGGATGTGTGTTTCAGTGAGCACACATTCTTTGGTTTCCTACATAATGTATGTGTGTGTGTGCTTGTGTATGTATGTATGTATGTATGTATGTGTGTGTGTGTGTGTGTGTGTGTGTGTGTGTGTGTGTGTGTGTGTGCGTATGCGCCGGTGTATGAATGTGTGTGTGTGTGTGTGTGTCTGGGTGTCTGGGTGTGTGAGACTAACTGAAGCTGTGCCTTTGTATATGCATGCTGATTCCCAAAGCCCAGATGAAGCTAAAATTACAGCATGACATAGCATGGATTTCCAAATTTGAGCACAAACTCACTCTCTCACCCTATATCTTCTTTTATTTTTTTTATTTTCTGTACTCTAAATAGGATGATCAGGGTGTCCTCAAGAGTTCTAAAATAGCACTGGCTATGAATCTCAGGGTGGGCAACTTGTTGTCTGTCCTATATGGAAAAGTAGTTCACCATAGTGTATCAAAGAGAACAAAACCTATGGAATAACCGGTAAAGAACCTTGAAAGTTACCATATTCTTTAATCTGGGCCTGTCCAACCTGTCTGTGTGTTTGCCTTGTGTTAGACAGTAGCCCCAGGCCTATCTCGAAAAGTGTCCCATGGAAAAAAAGCAAATTGTCCCTCTATCAAAGGTAATACCTCAATGACTAAAGCTATGTCGATCTTGCTGTTACAGGGTGCACCTCATTAATATGCATATTTATATATATATATACATATTAACCCAGACCCCTTTACCCATAATTTTAACCACTAGGGTATATATTATACCTACTTGCCCTGCAAGATAGATTGAAGATGGCATGAAGGCAGTAATGTGAGGAAACCACCTGTTTTTTTCCTGATGCTCACATGCGCTATCTATAGTGTTGGCATAGCTCGACATAAATGCTTGCAGCACTTGTCACCTTGCTGATGAAAGGGCCTTCTGTCACGTATTCATAGGTGAGCCAGATTAGAGGGTCCATGCCACCATGTACATTTTTAAGCAAGGATTATTGGTAGGTTGCCACTGACGTGTGTATGAGTCAGTAGGAAGAGGTAGGCATGGAGATTGCTTTTTTATTTGAGGTTTAAAAGGATTAAGATTTTCATTTTTTGTTGTATGTACCTTAGAAATAGCAATTTCGTCGCCAACCATGTTAGCTGCACCATGAAAATTAAGCAACCGTTCTCTCTCAGTAATAAATACCTATGCTATGACGCTAGGGTGACGGCAATGTGAGGAACTAACTGTTGCGCTTTTTAAAATAATAGTAAAACGCCAGAATATGTTACATGTTTCCTTCAATTACTTCAAATGTTTCCTTCAATTGCTGCCCCATGTGTGACCCAAGAAACTGAGTTACATAAATCCCCAGGCGCCCACGACACACAAAGAGGCTGTGTTAATGAGTTACCACATGACTGCTCTCACTCAATATTGACGAACCCACCATGAAAATTATCAGAACCATGGCCAGCGACACATGAAAACGCGCAGCCGCCCTGAGCACACGGGTGCGCACTGACTCTGAAGCACCCTTGCACCACCTGCTATGTTCTACCACACGTTTCAGTTTCTAGTAAAGGCAAACACAGGAGCTGCATCACTTTAGTCTTGATTAGAAGTCAATATTTAACGGTTTCTGTTTAATTCGGGAACATTGGGTACAAAGTCGAGGGAAATGTCTGTCGTTAGTTACATAAAACGTAATACTTCACAAGACACAAACATATACTTATTAACTGTATTGTTAAATCACCTTGGCTTGTTTAATTTATTATGTTTGGTATTACTGGAGAATTGAATAAAGAAACTCCATGATGTGTAACAGGAAGAGTTAATGAGAGGAAGGGACCAGCATTGAGGATCCTAACAAGACCTTTGTTCAAGACGGGGGTGTTTTGTAGCCCTATCAAGAGGCTGGTTTGTGCTGAACAATTACCCAGACTTTAGCATAACACAAAATATTCTCATACGACCGATTATTTCAAATATTATATTTCATTTGAGTTATAAACAAAGATAATCTCACTACTTTTCTAGCTGTGAAGTTTATGGCTTTCACGCATCGGATCTTGGACCAGTCTGTGATAGGCTACTTTTCAGACCAGTAGAAGGAAAAACTACATGGAGGAGTGGCGTAGTTCGGCGTGAGTACAACAAGTGTCACTGCATCATGATATCCAATTTAACACACACCATCATCACCCTTTCTTTTATAACACACTGCACTCTGACCCTGATCTGATTTTCTCATTTGAGGCAGCGACCATAATGTAAGAATGAATTACATTTTGCTGCTGATTTTCTGACAGCATACCTGTGTCCTCTCCTCGGTCCACGCAACTGAGAGTCGTCCCTGTAGCAGGGAAGTGATGCTGTGAATCGTACCTCTTTTTTTGTTTTATTTTGTTTCGTTCCTCTTCGGGTGGGCTCCAGGCGTTCCTGAATGCACGATGAAGAAGCAAAACATTCGGACCCTGTCTCTGATCCTGTGCATGTTCTCTTACCTTCTCGTGGGGGCTGCGGTGTTTGACGCGCTGGAGTCTGAGTCTGAGAGCTCCAAAAAGCGGATCTTGGAGCATAAACGCAACGAGATGAAGAGGAAGTATCGATTTTCCGAGGTTGACTACCGGGAGATCGAACGACTTGTTCTGCAAGCTGAGCCTCACCGCGCCGGCAGACAGTGGAAATTTGCCGGATCTTTTTATTTTGCTATTACCGTGATTACAACCATCGGCAAGTTTGTCCTCTTTAAATGGTTATTTAAATGTTTACAAACATGGTTTGCAATTATGATGATCTATGGACATTTTATCTAGTTTGCATTTATTGACAATGATAAGTACTTACTGTAAAATATTAGCAATATGGTTTATGCAAATATAAGTTACATATTTTTCTGTGTAATAAGGAAATACATATTTGCTTCTATACACAGAATCTCATAGTGTGATTATATTTATATGTCAGCTACATCCATATTATATTCCTCCTTCAAAGATGTTTCACTGGCTTGTCTTATACATTTTCCGTTGGCTTTTGACATGTTCCCCCAGCCAGGCAGGGACTAAATACATTGTTTCCTTGGTGATACATCTCTCTGCAGGTTACGGCCATGCGGCCCCAGGCACAGACGCTGGGAAGGTCTTTTGCATGTTCTACGCGGTGCTGGGCATCCCTCTCACCCTAGTGATGTTCCAGAGCCTTGGCGAGAGGATGAACACCTTTGTGCGCTACCTGCTCAGCCGGGTCAAGCGCTGCCTGGGTCTGCACACCACCGAGGTCTCTATGGAGAACATGGTGTTCGTGGGCTTCCTCTCCTGCCTGGGCACGCTGTGTTTTGGTGCGTCTGCCTTCTCCTATTTTGAGGGGTGGACCTTCTTCCACGCCTACTACTACTGCTTCATCACGCTCACCACCATCGGCTTTGGCGATTTCGTGGCGCTACAGAAGACAGGTGACCTGCAGGAGAAGACTCCGTACGTGGCCTTCAGCTTCATGTACATCCTGGTGGGGCTGACGGTGATCGGGGCCTTCCTCAACCTGGTGGTGCTGCGTTTCCTCACCATGAACACTGAGGACGAGCGCCGTGACGCCAGGGAGCGCGCCTCCCTTAAGAGGGGGGGCCGGGACCTGCTCCCCCTGGGGAGCGCCGGGGGTGGTGGGGGCGGTCGGAATGGGCACGGACGCAGCCACAGCACCCTCTTCCTCCCCATGGAGGAGGGCACCAGCCGCATCAACCTCATCCCTTCTCCGGCTGAAGAGCAGGCTGATGCCAGGCATGTCCAGCGCCACCTGTACCACTGCGCACAGCAGCCTCCCCCGCTGCCCCTCTCGCGGCCCCACCAGCCCCGGAGCCGGTCTGGCCTCGGCTCCCTCTGCTCCTGCCTGTGCTACAAGCTGGGGATGTGTGACAGCCCCTTGCCCTCAACGCACGAGCACATGGGGGGCCACATCAACTCTGTCTATTCGAACTCCATCTCCTACAGGATCCAGAGTGGAACCCCCAGCCCCAGAGACAACATGGGGCTCTCTTCCCCAGGTAGTACACCCTCCCCAGGCCGCTGCTTCCGGGAGTACCCCCGCTCACGCAGGAAGTCCGTGTAGCTTTTTTAGTGCTCCCTTACTCACTGCAGTTGTGTTGTTTATGTGTATGTACATACTGTTCACTTTATATACAGTGCTGTACATATCACCATATTTTTAATATGCAGCAACAGAAACTAAAGGAAATTCACATACAGTTTGACAAAAACAGCCAAATACTTTTCAATAAGCAGTATTCACAATATTTGACACTATTTATTTTCTTCCAAATGCTAAATGTATTCTTCCCTGCGTACATGAAAATATGCATTTATACTTTCCTCTTTTCTCTCAAATAGCTGTCATGGACACTACATGAACAACATAGTCTTAATCTTTGTTTTACACAAGTCAGAAGATCTCCTGGGTAAAAATGGGTATTGCATGTTAATTGACTTGCATTTTCATTTTCATTTAATTCCATTATAAACAAATATGGTACTGATGACAGAACCATATTCCTATCAGCAGCACTCTGCTACAATAGAGAGATCACACTCTAGTATTACAACCAAAAAGAATAGCTGCTTCCATAGAATTAGTATCTCCTTGGCACAAGCCCTGATGGGGGCTGACTGGGAGAGTCTTCCTTTTTGGGCTAAAGAGATGAGACATATCGCATCACCATGCTGCACACTCCTGTCAGAAATCTGTCCTTTCATATTTATGAGAAGACTGTATGAGAATATTAAAGTTAGACCACTGAAATGGTTTTAAATTAGCCATTATCTCCAAGCACAAATTAATAACTAATCCTGTCTCATGGTTTTTCATTGGCTGTGATGGCACAGCCCTGCATGCTACCGTGTTTTCTCGAACTGATCTGGGGGTCATATGCAGGCATCGTCACTACTTATTAATGTGCACTATTTATAAATGTACTTTCAGAGATCAGTTTGACTGAGCAGATGTTGCATGTGCTTCATGTAGATTCCACACGTGTGCGTACATCTTACCTTACTTAACATGCACTTTGCTAATAGAACACCTGAAAACCTTCAGCAGACTTGCAGCTTGTAGCAGTTCTCACACGCAGATGACATAGCAGCCATGTTTTGTTGAATAATGAAACACCTCCATGAAAGGAAGATAATCATATCGCGAAACTATCCTCGGATGACTTAAAATAACAGCAGTGGCAGTAAACATCCGATCACAAATAGACAGCGCTCCCTCGGCGGGGGAGTGGCTTGCACTCACCTTGGGTGATGCCAGGAGTGTCATTTGCAGCCCGGATGGCGTGCTAAAACAGTTGGCACCAGGCACCGCCCCATGTGGCACTCCTACCTGCTCGTCTGCCATTCTATCCTCACTTACTGAGAAATGTTAACGAGAGAGGGGGGCGCCAACAGGTCCCCAGGCTGCACGGGTGACGGTGAGGAGTCACGGGAGGCACCCCAGCCAGTGTTCGGGAGGGGCGTATGACACAGAGCAGATAACTTTATAATGAGATGGCAGAGCGGAGGAGCACAACGTATGTGGTCCCACGGGTTGTTAAATGTGTTATATGGAGTTTTTTTCTTGTGAAAAATGGAAATATAAATATAACCATAATGATTTGTTTCAGGGAGTAGGTCATATTTACCTATATTCCTAAGCATTCTGTGAATCTAGATGCTTTATTTCCAGTGTTTTTATGTATTTTGACATTTAAGATTCACAATGCATAAGAATATTGCCACTTTTTGTTAATGGTCATACAGAATTATACTGTTGTGGGTGAGGCATTTTTTGCAGAATAACAAGAACATATTGCACCTTTAAACTCTTGGGCAGGCTCTTACCCATTGAAATCAATGATGGTCCTTGCTGTTCCCTCAGGGTAAAGGTTTATGTTTTGGAGATGAAACACAGTGACATCCAACTATTGGAGACACATCATAATTCAACAAAACAAACAAATCACCGAAACTGCTTAGCTAATGTGTCTTGGATTTCAACGTAGAAATTTACCACTAATTCCAGCTCCTGGTTTGCCAGAAACTGTTACATTTTGAAAGTACAGATGTTTTTATATGTTCAAGAATTATATTTCTTGTTTAGCAGCTCTAGGTTTAGAAAGAGGGAAGAAACATGGTTAATCTGGGAGAAAGGCTTTTTCAAATTTGTGTGTGTGCTTTCCTCTGCAGGTAAAAATAGAACTGAATACCTGATTGTACAATTATCACACCTGAATAAATCTTTCAGAGAAACCGTACTGTTCATTGCTCTGAATGAAACATTCCTTTTGGCAGATCGCATTGCATGGCTGGTTTGCTTCACCAGAGGGACAACAAGTCAATAAGACTGGATGGTGCTCAGCATTCCATCTTTCCCCTTCTTCACTCCATGTCTTCTCTTGCCCTCCCTCACATCATCATACCTTTTTTATTTATCTTCTGTATACATAAATGCAAAAGATAAGACATTTAATTTTGACCCACAGGAAGCCACAAGAAAATATGGACATAGACACGTAACAAACCCATATAGCTCTCCAGTTTTATTTGAATACCAGCACATACTCATTGCATTTTGTGTGGAGAGTCCTCAGTTTAAATTCTGAATGCCCTATCAGATCATATCCGAGAAGTGCCCCTCCGTGCCATATGAGGCTGTTTATGATAGAGGCAATTTATTCCTGTGCAGATGGAGGCTTTATGAACTTGACTGAGGGACAATTCTCCTTATTGACTTCTCATCGAGGATGTAACCACTCATATTGATTACACCAGGGGTTCTCAAACTTTTGCAAGCTGGGCCCCCCCAAAGCTGGTTAGGGGTAGTTGGGGCCCCCCCCACCCCCCGCGTCCCTCCGCCACCTATATATATATATATATATATGGTGTAGTTGAGGGCGATGGCGGATAGATAGATAGATAGATAGCATATTGTTATTGACATGTCAGGGTTAGGCTATTGTTATGATTAGGCCCATACAGACAATTATTATTACTTTGTATTATTATTATTATTGTTAATATAATTCATAGTAGGCCTATTAGTAGGTTATTCATTATTATCACCAGCAAGTCCAGCCCCTTGCATTTCGCCTCAAATTCTGATGCAGTCTGTCACTGTCATCCTCGGCCAGCATTTCGCCTCTGACGGACCAGTGACAGGTCGACGGTCGTTTTTTTTCTCCGTCTGTGACTTCGCGCCCCCCCTGGAGAGTGTTCGCGGCCTACCAAGGGGGCCCGCCCCCCACTTTGAGAACCACTGGATTACACCATCGACAATAGCCATGGCGAGGCAGAGGAACGAGCGTTCAGAGGGAGGAATTCTGAGGCCAGAGATATGTTCATGCATTCCCTACGTCTTCCAGGGACTGCAGTTATGGTACGTCACAATGTCTGAAGCAACAGATGCTTCCAGTCAGACTGACCTCCTCTCAACTTTTAGTTCTGGGCCATCTGCTTACCTAAATCACTACTTCACTACATACATAAATGGTAAACATGATAAGGGACAGAATTTAAAATGACAGTTTACAGTTGGTCTCCATCTGCTTAGATTGTAAGGAAGCAAACACTGAATAGTTCAGGTTAATCTGTAAACAGGCAGTAGTAATTACATGCGACAAACAAAACAAAAGAAGTATTAACTGCGACTGCATATGCAGTAACTGCAGCTTGGTTTCCTTGGCAACATGCTCCTTAGTAAATGCTGTTTGGTGCATGATAAGCATAGTGTGTATGTACGGGATCATATGAGAGTGTGGGTGTGGGTGTACATGAGCGTAAGCGTACAACAATGTGTGGAAATAAATAAATAGGTGGGTTTTAGACAGATAATGATATATATTTGAGCTGCTTGTCTGGTAATGGCGGGTATTATGCTTGAGTGTATGATAATGGTGGCGGATTGTTCGAGGTGATGAGCCTTCAGTTCCCCTCACAGTGGATTAATGCACAAAGAAAATTCGAAGGCCCCCTCATGTGAGTGGGTGTTGAGCTAGAGAACATCACAGTGATCCAGTACAGAGGAGCCACAAAAGTAGCCGGACACACACGCATGCACACATGCACGCACGTACGCCAGCCGCACGCACGCACACACGCCTGCACGCAAGCATGCACAGACGCCTAGCATGAGATAAGGGCTCTCTCTAGTGGTGATTTACTCTTCTACTACCTCTCACTCTGCTTAAGTTTCATTTTCGGTTTTAACCAGAAGGAGGCAGTATTGTCCCACTCACAAAGCCCTCTGGCTTGCTATCACCATTTCATTTCTCAGTGAGAATGGCAAATCTCATAATCACTGTCTGAAAGCTGTGGGCCTTGATGCTGCCTGCTTTGCTTCCTGACTCTCGTCTCGTCACCATAGCCTCACGGCGGCGCGTTGTTGCGGCGTTTCATCATCCCCGGGGTCAGACGAGGGCCCAGACTTCGAGCTCATCAATAACGAAGTCTTCGGCAGCCGACAGGAGATCATTATCAAACGTTTCGCACCTCTGGCTCCGTCCGCGGATCAAGTCTCCACAAAGCCAAAGACCGAATTGACCCCTGAGAAGACAAATGCGAAAACATTATTCACAACGAGGCACTAATGGCATGGCGCTCAGCAAAGCAGAGGATGATATTTCACAGATTTTTGAGACGTCAGAACACACTGTGGCAACGTCTGACTCACCCTCCTCCACCAAATGCTAAGGATTCCTTGCCACCATTTATGAAGTAGGAGTTGGCATATGTCCATCTGTAAACCTGAAAAAACCCACACGTTAATGCTCCATAAAGGCAAAATTAACTTTAAAACACACATGTAAGGCAACAAAAACAAAAACGCGGCCCCTTCAACAGTGGCCTTTCAGAAGAACATGTTTTTACCACTTCATAGGTCATGGAACTATAATTAGTGACAGTTACCTTGAGGCGTGGAGTAAAGGAGAACAGGAAGCCTTGTCCTGTGCCATAGAAGGAGGAGCTGACTTTGAGAGGAGATGAGCAGAAGGCCCCAAAGACCTGGGAAAGACACACACACACACACACACACACACACACACACACACACACACACACACACACACACACACACACACAGCAGAGAGAGAGAGAGAGAGAGAGAGAGAGAGAGAGAGAGAGTTAGAAACATAATTACACCCAACGAGTATGAATAATGATGTGTAATAAGTTCATGATACAACCAATAATTTTACCTTGCGCAAATCATTAACATTTAATTCTCTAATATCTAAACATTTCCAGTTAACTGACAGATGAGTCAGTAGTCTGTTGTCCATACCTGGCCATAGTTGTCTCTGATGACGATGAGCGTGCAGCAGTCCCACTTGTCCATGTTCCTGTACAGTGTCCTAAGGCTGCTGCCATGTCTGTGAGTGCTGTAGACCAGCGACCAAGTGCACACTGTCAGAGCACTAGGAAGGTGCCTGGAGATCTGGATTAATCAGATAGTCGTGTCATTTTTCACAAAGCAAGTACATTTGATAGAACAGATAAGCATCTCTTCAAAAACATTCCTCTCTCTTCACTGGTTTTTAATCATTTTTATTTAAATGTTCAACATAGGTTAAATATCAAAATGTGTCTTCTTGAATCTAGCCATGCATTTTAATGTGAATGGTTTCACCGCAACCTAAAAGACAAAAGATTCAGAGGACCCCTCAAACTCTGAATGGGCTCTTTGCATGCAAGTAGAATGTTCAACTGGCGTGCATAGAGCCCATTGAGTTACATGGCAGGTCAGAACAAACCTGCCCTCAGGGCCTGTGCCCATTATCTCAGGTGATACAGGGCAGGTGCCCATTAGCTCAGGTGTTTTGTAAGGCCAGTACCTGCTGGATATGATCGATGCGGAGCAGCCTGCTCTGGTCGGTGAGAGTGATTTCAAAGGAGGGTGCTCTGTCCCGGCTCGGCCTGTGGGCAGCGCCCGAGGGGGAGGCGCTGCTCTCCAGGGAGTCCTGCGGCTCCATGTCGCCCACCTCCACGATGTGGAAGTCTTCGTCGTCCTCATCCTCCTCCCCTTGGACCAACCTGTAGGATGGGGCCTTGACCTCCCTGAAGAGGTTAGCCTGAGAGAGAAGGGGATTGGTGGTGGTGGTGGTGGGGGGGAGAAAAGGACTTTGTGAGATGAAGCTCTGACAGAGTGCAACGATTACTCAAACTCACAGCTTGTCAGTTTTTCTCTACTTACATTCTCTCCATTCAATTTCTCCCTGCCTCCTGCTGTGGCATTTAACCTGTTACGAACAGTTGGGTACATGCTAGGAGATGACTAATCCCTCGTTCCTCTTCCTCCCTCTCTCTCTCTCTCTCTCTCTCTCTTTCTCTCTCTCTCTCTCTCTCTCTCTCTCTCTCTCGTTTTCTCTATCTTGCTTTCTTCCCTCTCCGGGCACTTTGTACTGCCGGAGGTGGGTGCAGCAGGAAATAGGAGAGGCCTTAAAATCTTTCTGCTAATACCCCTGATTTGCCTGTTCTCCATCACAGTGGGGACCCAGTAATGGATTTGTGTAAATGTGTTTCCCTTTATGGCCCAGTTGTAAAAAGAAAACACACATCCATCACCCCTGAGACATGCTCTAACTGTCTGAGGCGGTGGCAGAGAGGGGGGAATGGGGGTTGGTGGGGTGAGAGAAGAAATCCTGAGATTTTGAAACGGATGTAGCCATAAAAGATAAATCTCTTTTCTAGTGAACACTCACAGCTTTAATGTCTGGGTTTTGCGAGTCTGGGGGGAACTGCGTGCAAATGGGCCCTGTATGGATTGACAGCAATGCTTTGTTTTTCACTTATATGAACTGTATCTCTCCATCTGCCCTCCTCACGCTGGCCAACAGGGGCACATTAGGCCATCCTCAACCCGAGCGTATAATCCATACCATCAATCACGTCTGTAAAAATGGCTGCCTGAGGATAAGTGAGAAAAGTATAAGTGGAAAGGGGGGTTTGAGGATGGGCAAGATGCCCCCCAAACCCCCACCCACCCAACCCAAATCACCTACCACTTACTCTCCCAAGCAGTAAATACCACCATACTGAGCAAATTTACACAAAACTCTGCCTTTTTCCCATGCAGACAGAGCAAGATGGTGGGGGGCTGTTAGGCATGGACAGAGACAGACGTGCTAACCCATCACGCAGTCAGCAATCCAGCTCATTTAGAGCCACAATATGTCTCTCTTGGCAGCGGACTGGAGGCTGACATGACGAGGTGGACGCTTGCCAGTTAACTTGTATTGCCTCTATTCTCCATTCTAGTGTCTCTCGCTGTGCTTGTGGAGAGAGAGAGAGGCTGTCGGTTCTGTGGACAACTGCAGAGAGTTATCAGATGGGTTGTGCTCTATAAATGTACCAGTGAACCACCCATTATGAAACAGAAACAAACACAGTCACACACAAAACTAAGTGGCTGCAAATTGTCTGAGAATTTTTACTTTGTTTAATTGTTTTTGAAAAATCGTTTTCATAGATAAATCTTGGCTGGCAGCAACACTGTGTGTAACAGCATGTGTGTAAGGCAGGGGGTAAAAAAAAATCTTACTAAGCAAAAGACTTGACAAGGCATTAGTCACCCTTTGTTGGAGTGGCACCATGAGTAATGGCCAATCATTTTTTCCATGATAGTTACACAATCCGAAGTCACGACTGCATTGTTATGAATTTAATTACCACACTCTCTCATTATCACTCCTAGTTTGTACACTTTTAACAGAACTAAGAGCTCAAGAGAATTACATTAGCAAACACAAGCTCTCTCCTCCCCCAGTACTCCTATATCCTAAGGCAATTCCCCTAATCCCGTTGGCATACTCTGGCTCTTTAGGTGATCAAAGCCGTTAATGTGATCAAACAATCAAGAAGCATTCGTATCAACGATCTAATCATGCCTCTTATCCGTCACCTTAATCTGAATGGAAGTGACAACCATCTTGGAAGGTGTTGTAACAATCTGATCTGATATATTGCTATGAAGTAAGTCTCTTGAAGAGATGTTGGTGTACTTCTGCAACAGTAGAGTACTTACAGTTCAAGAAGACCAAACATTACCCTGGCTATTATCTATGTTTTAGAAGATAAAAACAGCCTACTTATCTAGTAAGGGCATTATCTCAACTCTGTCTCTCTCTCACACACACACACACACAAACTAAGCAAGCCTAAGATAGAGAGAATCAACTGCAAAACAACGGAAGATCAGCAATTAGGCTGTCTCCGTATCAAGACCCCACAATCTACAAGTTTGGCTGCAGCTCTAAACTCCCTCTCTATGCCCAGCAGAGGATGAGTGTCACTAGTATTTTCCCCTCCATTAATCCGGTCATTCTTGGTGTTAAATCTGGGCTTGATTTAATTCTGTTTCTGCCATCTGGTCTTATCTGGTAAATAAGAGAGAAACAGCAGAAAACTCAACAGGAGCCCTGGAGCCCAACTCTACATGTTGGGGATTTATCAGCCTTTCCACTGTTGTCTGTGTAAATTACAGAGAAGGTCAGTGTGTACATATATGCAATAAAGACCGGGAGCAAACACAGACACCTCTATTTTCTCTCTGCAGAGGTGTGGGCATAGTTCAATGCACACACACACACACACACACTCCAAACACACACACACACACACACACACACACACATACACACACACACACACACACAGGGAACTACAGTATCTCATCTCTCACCAAATATACACTGTGTACCGCTTACATTTCATGGCATTATCTTATTATCATTCTCCCCCAAATAAATATATTATAAGTATTTGAGTGAGACTATTATAGACAATGGGTCTCCTGCACCTTACATTTTAAAAACATTTAGATTTTTTCACTTTCACTGGCAAGAATGTTTGATTGTACGTGGACAGTTTTAGAAAGGTATAATCTTAATTAAATGGTTTGGGAATAACATACTGGAAGAAGGATATAGTTTGCAATTGTGAGGGTTTAGTTTTAAATCATGTCTAACAAAACTATAAGAAAACCATGAAACAGGCTCAAAAGCTTGAGACACTTACCAGGGATTGCGTGTAGAAAGATTTCAGCATTTCTGAATGGTTGACTGTTTCTCGTGCTATAGCCGTATGTGACCTCAGTATGCCCCACTTGACCTCAGTATGAGTATCAGTCCGAATGTCAGTTTGACTGTCTGTGGTGCCTTTATGAGACACAACCCCTCAGCAGTAGAAATGGGAGGTGGACACACCCACTTTAGGTCCAATTTTTCCTCTCAGCATTCTGTGTGGAATTTTCTGGACGAGTATCACTACCCATCAAAGGACTTTGAACAAGTTTGACTTCCACTAGGGGGCAGCAGTCAGGGTTGGTTTAAAACCCAGCTCAAAACTGTTGAGAAAAACTGCCACTTTCCCATTGATCAATAGTGAACTCTATGATGGGGAGGTATATGCAGCAATTCCCCCCCTCCAGCGCCAGTGCTGTACCACCTAACTAATCTGAATTGGTGCAAACCCAGGAATAGGGGTCATAGCTGTGGCAGCAGGTATTAATGCACTGAGCCGAACCTCTCCCACAATCCACACAGCTAACCGCAGACAAATGGCCCCCTGCCACGGCGTTCCAGGGCCCCGCTTTTGCCGGGGCAATGTACTCGTGTTCCCGGCATAAATCTCTCCACCGTGGCAAGCGAGGAAGGAAAAGTGCAGAAATACATCAGCTCTGTTCCGCCATCCAGCCGTCCGTCATGCAGCGGGTCATCAGGCTTTGCTAATACAGGGGGAGACTGAGGGGGCTGCCAGCGCCAGACTGCCGGTATTAACACAACACTCTCCCCCCAGCCCTGCTGCCCGGCAGCGGAGGTGAGCTTAATGGACACAGCTGTCTGGCCAAGGTGACGCATGGGCCTTAGCAGTGTGAGGTGGGCAGGAGTGAGGAGGGGAATCAAGCAAAAATACCTGTCTCCTCCACATCTACCAGGGCCATTTGGTGTAATTTGGTGTCTGTTGTGTCATGTTTGATTGGTCTGTGTGTGTGTGTGTGAGAGAGAGAGAGAGGGTATTTTAAAAGGGTATGTAATGGTGTGTGCGATTGTGTGAGTGAGTGATTGCATTGTTTGTGTGTGTGTGGGTGTACAGGGCTGCGGTGGGCTTTTGGAGCAAGCTGCATACAATGCAAGCCCTCTGTGCTCTATTATAGCGGGCTGCCCCGTGCGCTGGTGTATTGATCTAGCAGATTTACAAACCCGTGTCAAGTTATGGACGAGCAGAATGGCGGCCTCTCTCTTGGCCCATTTGGGTCGTGTCTTTTGGTAGTCCCTTTGATCAATCATTGGTTTATGTGGAATCAATTTTTGATGTCTTCAGCAATACGATGCAATGCCTCTTTAGTCTGTATGCCAATGGGCTGATGTGTGGGTGTGTGTGTCTGTGTGTATGTGCATGTGTGTCTGTGTGCCATGTGCATGTGTGTGTGTGTGTTTGTGTGCAAAGCTATTTGCTTAACCAGCACAGCGGATGCATGGCACCCCTTCACAGGCTTCTGATTATTTGATTATCAGCCATCAGGACTGATATGCTTATCAAGTAGTTTCTTAGGTAACTCATCCATTGTCATTGATCTGCAGCCCTTTTGTAAGGTCACAGAGGGCAAAGGTCCCAATAAAATGTTTGTTTTTTTACCTTGTAAATCTGATAATTTACCATAAAATCTCTACTTCTCCTGCCACCTCTATAGATGAAGGTCTTTGTGGGCTTTAAAGACCTGGTTTGATTTATTTGATTTGAGATTGGAGTATCTTTGTGATTGAAGATAACTGTCAAATCTATACACATGCTTGGCAGACACAGCAATCATTACAAATGTGTGCCCTTCTGATGGTACTTTCTTTGTTTCAGATGGCATTAACATTAGCCTTCTGTTTCAAACCAGTGAGCTTTGATGTTTCTAATGCGCAGATTAGTATCAGTATAAAGAATTACTGAGAAAGGACAATCCTTATTCTTGTCTTTGTATTTCTAGATACTGCTCTCAAATACTACACCCCTGTCTCACAAGACGAATCAGAATCTGTAATATGCTGTTATTGAAGAGATGCAATGGTCGTGTGACATAGCACAAATAAAGGCTTCTACCTACATAACTGTGCCTGGTGGACTTCTTCATCTACAAATACACCATAGGTGTATGCATGCACGGCACAAGGATGAAGTGACTGATGTGACAGTGAAAATGTCGAAGGGGCATGGCTTTCTATATAGTAGGCCATAAAACAGTAGGTTATTATCTAGATAAGCCTATTTCTGCATTTTTTCCATCCTATTGGTGTCAACACAGTGGCGTTTTGACTAGATGCAAACAATTCCCTACCTTACCTTTTCCATGTGTTTCTGCATCACGTCCATATTATGAAACTAGAATATCTGGGGCAGATTCCCAGGTCAGTACCTAAAGTTGGTCTGGTGGTGGGTTTAATAAAAAAATAGTTTATTAACTCTGAAAGGCTAAAGAACAACAACACAAGACTACTGTTTAAAATACTGTAGCGATACTTTGGCCGTTTATGACACACAGGCACAAGCATTCAAACACTGATATAAGATGACAGACGGGCAAAGGCTTATATATATGCAGGCACGAGACGCCAAGACATCACAGTAAACCACAATGGGGCATAAATCATAACACACTGACTCTGATCGCTAACAGAGAAATACATGCTAACATCAACCAAAGAGGGTAACAACGGGACATTTCAAATTCGAAGATTGACATGGAATTGAACAATAAATCACACACTCTCACATTCAAACTGCAATCTGGTACACAATTACGTCATGCACACCGCCCAGAACACACATGCAACACCACACGCGCACACACACTCACAAGTCCTTCCGTCCGACAGGGAGCTGTCCCCTGCCTCGCTCATCGACTGCCTGGTCAGCTGTTTCACCTCCTGTAGCCAGAGTCTGGTTAAAATTGCTCATCCAGTTTGTCACTCTGTAGATGAAGTGGCACATTCTGAGTCTGTTTAATGCCAAGACGCCCACAAACTTCACCAAAGACTGCAGCTTTGAAGTTCCGCCCCTGGTCGTTTTGTTGTTCCTCAGGCACACAGACACGGCAGAACATCTTGCTCAGCAGGCAATCAGCTGTGGTGGCGGCACTCTGTTGCAGAACGGCGTATGCCTCGGGCCAGTCCATGAAGTAGTCCATGTCCACCAAGCTAAAGCGGTTCCATTGCCTGGTGACTGGCCCAGCACGTCTATGGCTCCATGGGTGCGCCCCCCACCACATATTGCTGCAGCAGGCGTGGCGCTCTGGCTGCTAAACCCAGATGAAGGCAGGGCAAGCACTTTCCTAGGCTGGCATGGGCACATGGGCGTCTCCAGTCCCCAGTACAAAGCCAGCAGCCCCTCCTCCTGCTGCTGGGGCTACTGGACCTGGCTGGTGCCAAAATGGTGTTTTTTTTCACAGAGCCACATTATGATATCCATCCTTATTCCTGAAATAACGTTGCATGTAGCGTGCCATGAGGTTCAAATGTAATTTCTTCTTGTTTAGGAAAATATGTTATATTCCTTGTGTTTTTGGTTGAGGACTTCCCACAAGGACCAATTATCTCACTGTCACATGGAAGTACTCTTACCCAATAACCTAACCAATATACCAACTGCCCAACCATTGATCCTGAGCAGCAACAGCAACGCATCACTGTCTGGTGCATGTTGTACCTGGGATCCGTAAAGGCCCTCCTTCACAGTACAACATGCATTGTCTGTAGCCCAAGTACTACACACAACAACATGACTGCCCAACCATAGAACCTGGGCAGCAGGTTACAACAACATTGCTGCCTTTGTGAGCATTTCACTGGGGTTTTTAAGCAGGCCCCATCCTTACCAGTATTTCATTGAATTGAGCCCATGACACCTCCAGGAGGCTCAACAGTTAAGTTTGGCGTCCCAGAGCTGGGCTCATAGCAGTCACAACAATACATTGTGGAACTTGTCTACCAACATCAGCCAGCAATCTTCAATCCTGAGCTTTGCCCCATTTCCTAGCCCTGTTTTTTCGTGCCTGGTGGCCACTTTTCTGCCCCTCTTGAACAAAAGAAAGTCTACTGTCCCTATCATTAACCAGCAAAGAGTTACCCTTCACTCGTTAATCTCAAACAAACACGCAACCGTTTTTAATGAGCCAACACTTCCAAACACAACTTGCAGCTTCCGTCTTCACCGTCGCCCCCTGACTGAGGGGTTGGGAGTCCAAACCTATTCCAAACCCTGCTCTTCCACTCTGTACCTGCCCAATTATATCCCTATACTGTAATGCGCCGGGTGCATACCTCTTCCATTGTGTTATACCGCTTCTCATGGATTCCACTTCTTTCCTGTTTTTACCATCTGAGGAGTGTTCTTTCCTGCTGGATCCTTAGACTGTGACAAAGTAATCTCCTGGCTGGTCTCACCACATTTGAAATCCTCTACCAAGCTGGTCATTGGTAAATCAAATATTCCTTGTCCATACAAAGCTACTGTATTTACACAATGTGGAGCCCCAAGCCATTTCCTATTCGCCTCATTCATTATTTTTCTCAGATTTCTCCACCTCTGAAGTAGCAACTTCATACACAGTCAACTTCAACTGGGGTTCTGAAACAACGTTAGGATATGGTCCAGAGCCATGCTTGAATGCGTCTGGACCAGATAACAAGTCTGGATCAGATAACAAGCTTCAAATATTTTATGTGGGCAAACTACACAGATGTTTCATTACTGTCAACACTATGACACTTGTAGGCATATATTTTTATTTTATTTGTTTTATTTGGTACATAAAACAATAGTATTTATTGTTACACCAGGTTTCTACTGCTCTTAGCTTGACTGTTCTCTCCCTTGTAAGTGGCTTTGGACAAAGGCGTCTGCTAAATGACTAAATGTAAAGCCCTTGTATCATCCCCAAGGGGGTATTATGCATATCCCATGCTTTGGAAAAGAAATGCGGTGTGGAAACTTCACTCATGTTACTACATGTTTCTGTAATCAGCTTCAAGGAAAGACCTGTTACTGGGAGAAGATCAATGGGAGAGATAGAGAGGTCATGAAATCTGTGCTCTTTGTCCAAAATCAATTTACGTAAGCAGCTTATATTGTGAGATATCTCAGATCCATTTATATATTCTTCTCCCAGTGGGTGAGGCAGAGGGATGAGGTAAAAGATTAGTCATTCTAGTCCATATCATTCTTTAGTGTTATCTGTTATTCCGGCCATTTTAAGATTTTTTGTAAGTCTAAATCAACCTTTGTTTGACTAATTCACACCATTATTGACGTCCCTTGAGAAATCTGCTAATTTGCTGGGCCACCACAAACAATCAGCAAACTATCTGTTAACTGTCTGATGACAAAGGGAGTATAGCTTTATAGGTTTTGGACTAGGATCAAATTAAGGTTAGAGTTGGTTGCCAAGTAGGTGTTTCACTTCAAGATTACATGCCAACTGTGTTTGACAAACATCCACTGATGACTGTCACATAATGGACCATTATAATATACGTGTAATCACTCTCTGTATACATTTCCTTCCCCCATTGTCGTTGTTAACCTGTAGAAACACACCAACATCTGTGTTGAGAACACACATCTGCAGCTCCATGTTTAACAGTTTGGGTTGGCACCTTTTATATGATATATTAGACAATACAGAAACAATTCAAGCAGTATACCACTAGTTTGCACCATCACGCTTGGCAATTCTTATCCACCTACCTCACTGACATAAATCAAGAAATTGCTGCCAATTGAATCAGACTGTACTGTTATTTACACTTTTTATGAGTTTAATATACCTTGGCTGGTCCACAATTGATCATGCTATTAATTTGCAACACACCTTTATTACATTTCCCTCAGATATTCCTAAACAAGCTATAAACTTGTTTGAATGTAAATACCATGATGCAAAGCCAAACATTGCCATTCCAAGTGCAATCTGTGATGCACTGTTGAAATTCACTAAACAGAAATGCTGTGTGGGGTGTTGGTCAGGAAACTTCACTCAAGTTACTCCATGTATCTGTTATCAGCTTCAAGGAAAGACCTGTTACTGGGAGAAGATCAATGGGAGAGATAGAGAGGTCATGAAATCTGTGCTCTTTGTCCAAAATCAATTTACGTAAAGAGCTTATAGTGTGAGATATCTCAGATCCATTTATATATTTTTCTCCCAGTGGGTGAGGCAGAAGAATGAGGGACACTATTAGTCATTCTAGTCCATATCATTCTTTAGTGCTACCTGTTATTCTGGCCATTTTAAGATTTGAGTGTAAATCAACCCTTATTTGACTAATTCACACCATAATTGACGTTCCTTGAGGAATCTGCTAATTTGCTAAGCCACCACAAACAATCAGCAAACTATCTGTTAACTGTCTGATGACAAAGGGAGTATAGCTTCATAGGTTTTGGACTAGGATCAAGTTAAGGTTAGAGTTTGGTGCCAAGTAGGTGTTTCAACTTCAAGATTGCATGCCAACTGTGTTTGTCAAACATCCATTGATGACTGTCGCATAATGGACCATTTTAATATAGTCACTCTCTGTATACATTTCCTTCCCCCATTGTTGTTCTTTACCTGCAGAAACACACCAACATCTGTGTTGAGAACACACATCTGCAGCTCCATGTTTAACAGTTTGGGTTGGCACCTTTGTCAGAGATATATCAGACAATACAGAAACAATTAAAGCAGTATACCACCGGGTTGCACCATCACACTCTGTAATGCTTATCAACATACATCACTGACATAAATCAAGAAATTGTTGCCAATTAAATCAGACATACTTTTATTTACACTTTTTACGAGTCTAATATACGTTGGCTGGTCCACAATTGATCATGCTATTCATTTGCAATAAACCTTTATTACATTTTCCTCAGATATTCCTTCTCGGCCATAAACTTGTACAAATAAAGTACCATGATGCAAAGCCAAACATTGCGGAGTGTTATTTATATCTAAATGGTGGTATCTGTGATGCACTGTTGATTTTCACTACAAATAAATTGATCTTAGAACAAATGACTGCCTGCTGTTCCTTATGTTGACATGTACGCCCATATGCTTGCCCTTCTGTGCAGCCATCACTAGATGCATCATATCACTGTGCTTTATCCCAGGCTCTAATCACACAAACACTTTATCTGGTCTTGAAATAAAGTAATTTGCAAAAGTGAGGTGTTTCCCACTTACAAGAACACTGGGTAAGTGTAGTAATGTTATTATTTATGAGACTGAGTGTTTTGAATACAACTAAAATATATTTACCAGACCTACTAATTATTCGTGTTTGAATCTTCCGATGTTTTTACAACTATTCCCATGTAAAATATTAAATAAAACATCTTGATTTGCTTCAATAAAGAATCTTTGTAAGCTCCTATAAATAGTTTTGCAAAATACAATCACTACCACCACTACTCTCTCTATCTCTGGCACACATACACACACACATCCTCACACACATACAGTAAACCTATACAATGTTTTCGTACTGGTGGTTTCTTCTACTACGGGTTTCAACTTTTATTCATTCTTTCATGTCATACCCGTAGGTGTAGCATTCTGACGAAACCCTAAGAAGCCAGTATCATCACTATCATCCTGGGTGGTTTGGGCAACTACAAGAAGAGAGACAGAGCAGCAACAAAAAAACTAAAAAAATGATGAAAAGCCAAATTCAGTGTCTGGAGAGAGACAACATGAGAGCAAGAGTGAAAGGATACGTGCATATGTTCAGCATCAGCATGTGCCTAAAAGGAAAACATCCAAAGGAGATGAGGAAACTGTCATGACGCCATTTCTCGTGGCACCACAGATGCGCCTCATTACCCGCAGAGTGGGGTGGGGATGGGTGGGGTGAAGCATGATGTGATGGCAACTTTTTTATGCTTCCCCGAGCCCTTCACACTCAAGCTGAACTTTTGCCAGGGTCAAAAATATGTGTTTACCATTTTATTTGGAGAGAAAATGGATAAATAAATATAAAAACATCATAGTTTTATAGCATAATTGAATTTTATGTAGCAGGCAAGCACACAAGCCACAAGGATAACACGAGTAAGCCTAGAAACAGTTTGTATTTTAAGGAAGGGTTTACAGAGGTTGGCTGCAATACTCCTAAGATATGTCTCTTCACATTCAGCTCTACTTGACAAAAGGTCAGAGAGAAATGACTATATGTTATATTTTATTTCATGGCAGATGTTTAGTTGTTAGCACAAGCTATTCCTGTTGAAACATTGTGTCTCAGCTTATTTCTGCGTACGTGTCCCTGGGCTTCTGATAGTCATGATTCAAGTCTGTAAATAGCCTCATCGCAGCATGTGGTTATATGAAGGCATTACATTATTGTTATTTTGCCTTCCGTGGCAAATCACATACACTGTCCGAACTTATTTCCACTGAAAAAAGGCAAATAGTACAATGAATGATTATTAGTTCCTTTTACTGTGTAATGTGGCATAGTGGCTCAGGTGCTTGCACTGCCGCATCACAGCAAGAAGCTCATGGGTTTGATTCCCGCATGGGGCGCTGTTGGCTCTGGGGGGCAGGTCCTCCCCAGACCTTCAGGGCTCAGGTGGGCTATCCACTTGGCCTTTCTGTGTGGAGTTTGCATGTTCTCCCTGTGTTCACAAGGGGTTTCCTCCACTAAGAACACCAACAGAAAAACATGCAAAAGAAAAGAACACTTTCCTGTTCATCCGTGACAAAGATGGACAGTTCACTTCACTTTGTCCCTGCTGCCCACTGCTCCTTGGGTGTCCTTGAGGAAGGACTGTCCAGGATGGGAAAACGCAGAGAATAAATTCACTGCGACCTCAGTCTTGCGTGTGTCCTGTGTCGCCTCCATATATGCACGTGTGTGTTGCAGTGTGGCGTGTGTGCCTTTCAAATCTGACAATTATTATTATATTACTATTGTATGTTGATCTTCTCATGATCAAGTCTGATAAAAAAAATAGGAAATAATGACCTTTTTATATACTGCTGAGTATGCATTCATACTCAGGACAGAAGTAAGATAAAAATCAAGCCATCCCTATCTGGGTGTTTCACTTTCCTCAAGGACTCACAAGCCACCCACCCACCATCAGAATCAGCTACCATCTGGTGATAAGCCAATTGTTCTCACAGTTTTATTAGGCCTATGCCAGTGACCTCAAATTACCGTACATTAAAAGGGGGCCTAGAGAGGTTTTATAGGTGGAATGAAGACTTTGTTATTGTCCAGTCAGACCTTTGTGTCTATCTTCACAGCAAAGCTGACAGGAAGCCAGACTTTGGATACCAGAGGTCATCCAATCATGGCTTATATGCTAAGGGAAGCTTTTGGCTTTTATTGGAGGACCTTAAAGTGAACAGCGCAAGCAAAACAGACCTGCTTTAGCATTGTTAAGCTATAACAGATAGCTTGGTGTCTGAGGCTGATATAGAATTAAACAATTTATTTTATTATCGCCATGTATGTACTGTATGATCTGTTCAAAATTCCTTTTGATAATGTATGTGTGATGCGTCGCTCATTCACTCAGACGGCTGAAAATCATTTTTTAACGTTCTGTTGCTCCCATTACACCCTGTCTGTAATATGCACCACAGTTGCGAGGGTTTACAGGTAATTAGATATCATTGAAATGTTTTGGGGTCTGTGATGTGAGAGTAATTGGTTTTGACGACTGTGCTTGTTGTTGCAATGTTTGTACAGGCGCAGAGGAAGAGACGGCTAATTAATGTTTGACAGAGATGCAGTACCTGCTGTGCTCCATAGGTGGCAGTGATGTACTTTCTGGCTTCTGTGTGCAACTCCGGAGCAACTCGCAATCAGTGCATTCTCTGACAGCATGGTGCAGGGACTCCACTCAACTGAGTGGAGAATGCAGTTTATGGTTGTAGATGGGGGTAGATTTCAGCCTTAAAGTGTAGGAAATACACCCAAGCTCTGAGCCTGCATAGCTCTCACTTTATTTCTTTCCTCCCTCGGTTGCTTTAATATTCAGACACTCCCCTTCTGCCTCTCCTTCACATTTGCATCATCTTCTTTTCCCGTCTTTTTCTCACGCAGACTGAAGTTGCTCATTCATGTAGAACCAGATTTTGCCATGGAGATAGTTTCTTAAGCAAGACTTGACTTTCAAAGCACCAAAGTAAGCCTAGTGATTAAAGCACACAGACACTGTCTGCTAAGCAGTGATACATGTTGCACTTTGCAGTGGTGGACCAAAGTATGGGAGACATTGGCTACTACTGAGGAGCCGGCATGGATAGCCTGCACAAAAAATTGAAATGGGGACATTTGTGCGATTGATTTTCTATCGCTCATTATTGCACGTCACGTTAATGATCTCATAGCACCATGTGGGTCAGTGTGGGCACCTTGAAAGGGTGGGGGAAGGTTGACCTCAGGTCCCTCCATTGGAAGCTCGAGGTAAGGGGAATGTGGCAGTCTACTAAATGACGCACATCTAACAATGTGCTGTAGCTACTAAAGTAATTAGTACAATCAATCACCCTACGAAATGCTACCAAAGAAACAGCAATTTATTTGCATGTTTTTTTGTTAGCAATAGGGTAATAGTGAATAGGATAATAGTTTTTTATTTGTATTGTAGCGTGCAAGGGGTGTGTGCTTCTGTGTTTGTGTGAGTGGCAATGTAGAGAGTTCCCATGATTCTGTGTTTATTCTTTAATCTGTGTTCAAGTGTGTATAAGAGCATTTGTCCGGGACTTGCAGCCATAGTGACTCCGTCCTCTCCTGGGCCCAGGCTTGGTGGGGGCGGCCATTTTAGAATTAGGCCAGGTGCTTTGTGGGTTCCAGTCCCGATTCTACTGGCTGGGGTGTTGCCAGGATATGGAACTTTATGTCCACCAATGTTACTCAGATGAGGGCAGATCTGGCACTCCTAAGCCCCGCTGCAGTGATGTCAGGTGGGGGTCCCAATGGAGCGCGGGTCTTCATTTTTTTAACATATTTTAATATTTCTATGGCTTAAATGTTTCTTAATAGTTATTGGTGTCATTCTTACACACTGCGCTGAATGTGGGGATCGCCCAGGGCACCATACAAGACAGAACCGCCACTGGCACTTTGGTCCAGAAGCAGATGGTTAAGCAATAATTGGATGCAGCCATTATTGCCCAGTTTATCTAAGGCAAGCACATTCAGACACAGTTCTCCTCTGTGGACGACAGTGTGATGGCTTCACTTGCACTAACCATTAACACCTGACTGATCTGTTTGAACTAATCAATAATTGCAGTCCCTCTGAGGTTGAGTGACTTTGATACATTAGACACATTTATTACCAAAGCACAGGAGGACTAGGTAAGCCTGGGAGTTTGAGTTGTTAAAGGATCATATGGTGGACTGTTAACTATCAGCAGTCTGGGAATTTTCATCATCATAGCCTTTTGCAACCAAAATAAGTCCAGGCTTTGTAAAGCTGTACATTTACAAAACAGATGACACAGACTTCAACTAAACCACCTTTCAAATCTCCTCCCAGTACATTTTCATTTCCCCACTGGCTGTTGGATGATGGTTTTGTATCAGTCGTTCTGAGTAGCACATGTGAGAACACACTCCACTCTAAGCGGTCCTTAATGAAAACCGTTGGAAAAAGTGGCAGATACTTTTAGTAGTCATTGTTCATAATTCACTCATAAGAGGCTACATTTAGTTATTACACGGCTCTTCTTAATGCTGTAGAATGCTCCATTCACTTGAATGGGGCTTCCCAACGTTCTGGGGTCAACTATTTTCCGATAACTGACCGTTGCTATGCACTTAATGACCGCTGTCAAGGAAAGTGGCCTTTTTGCCTCTGATTCACATCTTTCGTAGCACTCCGCAAGTAGTACGGTAACTTCAGCGGACGGTTGAGCAGCTGTGTTCTAAAGAATGTTCAACTGTCTTTGAAGTTCAACGTCTTTGGCGAACTATTTCTCTGCTTTTTAACACTACGTATAGTAACAAAAACAAATACATTGTAAAAAGACACACTGTGTTAAGTTATTTTTTTAGTTTTAGCCGTATAATAAGCGGGATAATGTATAGAACGCCGGTCATTGTCGGGAAAATAAGCCCCTTCACGGTGAAGCAACACCCCTCCGCTTCGTGTCGGGGTGCTGTTCGCCCTGTCGGGGTGCTGTTCGCCCTGTAGGGGCTTATTTTCCCGACAATGACCTGCGTTCTATACATTATCCCGCTTATTATACGGCTAAAACTAAAAAAATAACTTAACTTAACAATCTTTTTACAATGTATTTGTAAACATTGAACATTCTTTAGAACACAGCTGCTCAACCGACCGCTGAAACTCCCTTGATAAGTTACCGTACTACTTGCGGAGTGCTACGAAAGATGTGAATCAGAAGCAAAAAGGCCACTTTCCTTGACAGCGGTCATTAAGTGCATAGCAACAGTCAGTTATCAGAAAATAGTTGACCGCAGAACGTTGGGAAGCCCCATTCAAGTGAATGGAGCATTCTACAGCATTAAGAAGAGCCGTGTAATAAATATCGATGTAGATTCATTTCTTGCATCAGGGTGGATTGTGTGCTCTATGAAAAAGCTCCTTCTCTGTGATTTTATGCATAATGAAATAAAACACAAAACTGGAGCTACGCAATTCATTTCAAGCAATTTAATATGATGCAGATCAAGGTCTGGGTCATATTTTTTTTATTTTTTTTTACCTACTTCATTAGAAGCCAACAAGCTATTTTCAAAAGTGCCGCTTGTTTGCATTGAAATGACCTACAGAATACTCCTTGTGACTTATGAGGGAAGTAATTAGCACTGATCATGGAGGAGAGTAGCCATGTGAAAAAACGAAAGGGTTACTCAGTGGGTTAATTGCAATTAGTCCATCAGTTGAGTTTCCTTTCCCTTGTGTTCAGCACTTTCTTAATCGTTTTCTTATGTTGTTACAGAGTATTGTTTGTGCTTCACAAAAGGGGAAATTAATTGAATGTTAATTAACAACATTCTCGGCCCATAATGGTTTGCTCCATTCCACATTTTTTCGAAAAGTGTAGCTTCACCAGACATCACTTAGTTTGGTGGTAAAATATGGATACTTTCGGAAGGTTATGATTGAATTGAAGGCAATAGTTCAAAATGTGAGCATTGAAGCAAAAAACTTCCTGAAATAATTAAAGTCCTTTGCTCTCATTGCTGTCTAAAGCGTATTCATGAGTAACTATTGATACTGAAGTGAATGTCTTCTACAGTATAACATTTTACAATAACAAACCCTGACATTTCCCAACCTGTCATCAGGCTTTTCAGTAAAGATATCCAGTATGGTGGACAGGAACAAGAATGGAGCTCAAATGTGTTTTGGTCTCCATTTAGAAGTGACCCCAGTCGTTCAAGGACACTTCACAGCAAGTTACAATCTGTTAGATTTGTTAAAAACATTTAAGAACAAATCCAGACAATTCTGTTAAACCATAATGAATACAAGCCCCAAATCACATTAGATGCATTGTGTAGATGGTCAAAAATGAAACATGCTTCAACCCAGTATCCATAAAGCATTGTCAATAATAAATAAGTATTTCAAATAAATATGATGCGTTAAAGTGTCTGACATTGGTCTTTATTACTATTTATAAAAAGACATGTCTGCACTCATAAAGAATTATGATGTTGCAGTATAAGCCCAACAAAACTATAATTATGAAAGCTTGCATGGAGTCACCTATGGCTCCATAAAGAGCATTTGGGGGAATAATCAGCATTTGACATCAGGCAAAGATGTCAGCGGTGCCATTATAAAGAGGTAAAAGAAGCTTTATTATGCATTCCAGTACTTCAAGCTGTTAAGGCTTATACTATAACATCATAACGCTTTATGAGTGCATTCATAACTGAGTATAAAACATTTTATAGATGTCAATACAGCATTATGAGGCAATATGAATATGTTTATAATGCTTTGTGAATACTGGGTTTCCAACTCACTTCAACTTCATACTTTTTTATGTTTCTAGGCCTATATGTTTCTGTATAAACATATAAAACAAATTCATTCTTCTCAAAAAAGAAATCCCAATGACCAATTTCAACTCTAAAATGAACATGATATAAGTGTGTGATAACACTTTTTCTGAAGGGTATCTACATAGGGATGTGATGACACATTCATCAGCACTAAACCTATTGAAAAAGGCATTAATTCAGAGCTAGTCAGTGTTTGTAACATGGCATAGGATTCATTATTCAATAAAATGCATTGTATTGACATAATGAAAGATATGACAGCAAGAGCTATGCGTATTATGGGTAAATCATCTATTTTATTACATTTTATTACACGGCTCTTCTTAATGCTGTAGAATGCTCCTTACACTTGAATGGGGCTTTCCAACGTTCTGCGGTCAACTATTTTCCGATAACTGACCGTTGCTATGCAATAATGACCGCTGTCAAGGAAAGTGGCCTTTTTGCCTCTGATTCACATCTTTCGTAGCACTCCGCAAGTAGTACGGTAACTTATCAAGGCGAGTTTCAGCGGACGGTTGAGCAGCTGTGTTCTAATCTAAAGAATGTTCAACTGTCTTTGAAGTTCAACGTCTTTGGCGAACTATTTCTCTGCTTTTGAACACTACGTATAGTAACAAAAACAAAAACATTGTAAAAAGACACACTGTGTTAACTTATTTTTTTGTTTTAGCCGTATAATAAGCGGGATAATGTATAGAACGCCGGTCATATAATAAGCCCCTCCGCTTCGCGTCGGGGTGCTGTTCGCCCTGTCGGGGCTTATTTTCCCGACAATGACCTGCGTTCTATACATTATCCCTTACATATCACATAGTATCTGAGGAGTCAGTACAATGCTAATTATTTCTTGTTGACAAGACAGACATAAGTTACCTAATACACAGGCATTTATTACAGGCAGTGGTGGAAGAAGTATTGAAGTTTAGTACTTAAGTAAAAGTACAAGTACCCAGGGAAATAAAAGTAAAAGTACTACATCAACTATCCTACCTAATTAAAAAGTACTTACTTTTAAATTGACTTTAAAAGTAAAAGTAAAAGTACTCAAGCAATGGGTTGTCTCTCAATGTCTAGGGCTGTGCCATGTCATTTTGAAAAAGAATGCAGATATAGCTAGTGGTAATACTCTACAGTCACTACTAGTAATAATTATAAGCAACAACATTTGTTTATTGGAAAGGTTGGTGTACTTATTGTGCTGACCCTCTGTAATACTTTTCACACTCTATCTTACAATTCTGTGGATGACAAGCAGGGCTTTGAACCAGATTTTTTTCCCAATTGGTTCGTTCCGATCAGAAACAGTATTTTAACGTTTCCGGTTTTCGTTCCAACCCTAAAATTGACATTCCTGAACCGGTTAAACTAAAAAATAAAGTTCCTGAACCGGTTAATAGCGTTCCATGTCAGCTGCGGGACATACAAATAAGTAGACTGATCATTAGGACTTTAAAATAATCTTATATGTCTCTATCCTGTCATTAAACATTAAAAAAGCACTATAGGCTACATTATGTAAGCGGCAACTGTAATTCTGACATTTTGTAAGTATTATACATGAGTTAAGACAAGGAAAATGTATGCTATGTTGTTTATTGGGCAAACAAAACATAACAGCATTTGGCCAAACCTCGTCAGGGCCCAATCAGTGCATTTTTGTCAACAGAGACAATACAAATAATATAGCTGCAAGCAGCGATGGCGGTTTCCTCCTCCAAACATTGCGAACCAGGGAAAAATGTATTTTTGTGGCAATTTGACACTGTATAGAAAAATTCTTGCTGCAGACTTACCATTGGGATTTTAAAGTTCAAATGCAATACTGTGCTAGAAGGCTGTGAAATGTGGCACCCTCTTTAAGGACAGTCCCTTCTTTATTCACACCAAGTGTCATGTCTCTCATTAGATTCTCGCCGCCCACCTACCAAAGGGATATTACATTTGAAATGCAATACTGTGCTAGAAGGCTGTGGAATTTGGCACACTCATTAAGGACAGTCTCTTCTTTATTCACACCAATTTTCATGGCTCTCATCAGACCACTCTAGCGCCACCAACAGATCAAAGTTGGACATGTGTTAACACACGAAACTCTTGAACCGTATGACCAATTTTCAAAAATGAGACACCATTGGATTCCCTGGATCAAGACGAATTAGTTACCTTATGGTTCTGTATTTATTATTTCAAGAATTGAATAATAAATACCAATATAGCTGCAAGCAGCGATGGCGGTTTCCTCCTCCAAACATTGCGAACCAGGGAAAAATGTAATTTTGTGACAATTTGTCACTGTATAGAAAAATCCTTGCTGCAGACTTGCCAATGGGATATTACATTTCAAATGCATTACTTTGAAGATCCTCAAGGGCCATGGCTTCAAGCTAAGAGTGAGAAGGGGTGTGGTCATCCCTACATTTCCTTAAATGTTGTGTGTGTGTGCTTGCGCGTGTCAAAGGAGCCTGTCCCTGTGTGTGTGTGTGTGTGTGTGTGTGTGTGTGTGTGTGTGTGTGTGTGTGTGTGTGTGAGAGAGAGAGAGAGCACTATCTGGAGCACACACGCGCGGAGGAGCAGAGAGAGAGACCTTCTACTGAAAATCACCCTAGAAATTAGCCAAGCATGCATGTTTCAAATATTCACCAAAAATCCACTTTTCATCTTACAGTCAACTTTTTTTCAGATTTGTGTACTTAACATTCTCAAGTGTCTTCACATGAACTTGTGATTGAATCAGAGTATCACTTTTTGACCTGTTGATGTGTAAAGCATTATTTTAGCGTTAACAATGTATCCAATTTGCTTTTTTATCAATCATTTTTTTAAGATATGAAGTTGCCTTTGCACATGGGAACATGTTGTAGTGTCTTCCAGTGACATATCAAGTTTGGTGTTGATTTCACAAAGATTTGCCAAGATATGACTTCACTTCCTGTTTGGCGACTTTTCAGCTGAATTTGAGTGGCTGTACCGGACAAACGGTTGTGAGGATCAAAATTCTAAATAGTAACTTTTGTGAGGCTAGGTCTGAAGATCATCTCTGGTGATTTTGAAGAAGATTTGCCAAAAATTGTAGGAGGAGTAGGCTTTCAAAGGTTTTTGACAAAACCGGAAATAGCGGAAAATCTATATAACCGGAAATTGACGCCATGGGGTGGGTTTAATTTGTCTTGATCCAGGTAATCCAATGGTGCCTCATTTTTGAAAATCGGTCACACGGTTCAAAAGTTGCGTGTGTTACAAAAGTCCAACTTTGACCTGTTGGTGGCGCTAGAGTGGTCTAATGAGAGCCATGAAACTTGGTGTGAATGAAGAAGGGACTGTCCTTAATGAGTGTGCCAAATTTCACAAAAAGTTACCATATGGTTCTAGGGGCTGCCATTGACTCCCATGGTACAAGAATAATAATACCTACGATAACAATAGGTTACCTCCTACCGGAGGAAACCTAATTACAAAACTACAATGGTATCTACATACATCCCTCAATGTTGTATTTGGATTTGTTAGTCGCGGGGTCAAATGAATAATGCTGCCGCATAGGATTCTCGCAATGTCTTCCCATCTGAACAAAAAAGTTAAAATTCCAAATATGAGAACTACCGTATTAGCCCACGTTTTAAATAAAGATTTAACAAACTAGGGTCGGTTATGCTGGGCAATAGCAAGGTAGTCTACTGTCAATGCTAACTGTCCAACTTAGCTATAATTTCATTAATTTGACCCTGCAGATTTTTACAACAATGCATTGGAAATTCGTAGCCTATCTTATAGAATTCCTATTTAAAACAAACATGTGTGAGATACTTGGTACAATATTTACCTCTTCTTAAGATTGAGTTTGAGAGACTGGTGGCTACAGCTTGTGCATAGATTTGATCCGATAAGGCTACCAGCTGGGAGCGCGGCACGGTTCTCTAGTATCTAAGTTAACGACCGGAAGAGAACATCACCAATCATATTGCATTTAGGAATCTTGTGAAAGAGCGAAAAAATAACGTTATTAACCGGTTACCATTATTTTAGGTAAACGATTCTGATCCGGAACATATTTTTTTTTTTTTAAGTTTCTGGTTTCGTTTCTGTTCCTAGCAAAACATCAAAAGTTTCTGGTCATATTGCAGAAATGTAGCGGAGTAAAAGTATAGATAATAGCTGCAAAATGTAGCGGAGTAAAAGTAAAAAGTATGCACTATTATTTTTACTTAAGTAAAGTACAGATACGTAAAAATGTACTTAAGTACAGTAACAAAGTAAAAATACTTTGTTACATTCCACCACTGATTACAGGTAGTTATTCAGTGCCTAACAATGTGATATAAAATCTTTATGTAGGTACCTTTGAAGTGTAAAGTGTTATCCACAGTACTTCTGCTGTCTGTATGATGTCTGTCGGATGGAGGCACTTTAATGAGGCTGGTTAGTCAGAACCAAGGTAGCAGGCCAGACTGGACCTCTGACTGACAGACTGACAGTCTCAGTGGATGTCATCAAGCCATGGATATTTTGACGCAAAAGTGAATATTTATCAAGGTAACCTGCCCATGAAGCTGGGGGCTAAGGAAATCCTTTAATTTCTTCCACCAGTAAAAAGGCATCATCAAATATTTCACGCAGCTATATCATATGTGCCATCTTGACATTGCACTATTTTGGAGTTAAGAGGCATTCGGGACCCATCTTTTTACAGGCTAATTATTTGCTGCACACTTTAGCGGAGAGTCGTCCGCATGAAGTTACAGTATGAACGTGATAGGCAGTAGCCCCGTGTTCACCCCTGTGCGTTTAGTCGACAAACAGCCCAGGCACTCCAACTTCATCTCCACTAAGTTATTTGTGGTTGTAAGGCCCTTGATGCCAGCCTGGTTGACAGAGACTCCATATTTGTCTGTACCATCTGATGATGAAGTGTGCAAAAAAAAAGCAGACGTCACACACTTGCCATCCTTCAAAGGCTGCACCAAACTTTCTTTGTAAGTACCCCCCGAGTGTTTGAGCGCGCCTTTGTCAACGCCTGTCATGTATGTGTTCGGGGTGGGTTAAGGAAAGGGTGTGATTGCACTGATGTGGCTCGGTGGCTGACAGGGACACGTGGCGGATGGCTGGGATGAAAGTAGAGGCTCAGTCACGGCGTGGCAGCCTGGGGTGGCGCAGTTGATTGCGTTGCGTTTAATACCTCTGGTTCCTCCTGATTTAACAGGCGTTTTGTTCCCTTACAGTGCAGCGTGCTCCTGTCTCAGTCATCACAGATCCCCCAATACAAGAAACAATGGCTGAGGAGTGAAGAAAGCTGAAATGAGGCACAGAAATTACTCTCTCTTCCCCTATGTAGCATTTATAGAAGCTACATTTTGCTACAGCATCATCGATTATGATGTGCACGTGTTTTTGAATAAAGATGAATGTTTAATTGGAAAGCCTGGAGTTGCTGCTCCACCATAACCCACCTGTGTGCTTGGGAGCGAATGTTCTTTTTCTGTGTTCATATATTCGTGTACTCACGATGCTTGAAAAGCACCGTATGGAACATCTCTGTATTGGTGTTACAATCTAAATGGGAATTTACTGGAGCTGAAATTCTGATGTAGTGTAACTCACTGAACCACTCTCGCTCAGTAATGGGTCGTCTGACGTCGACATTCGATGATTTTCCTGTGAGCGTTCAGACAGAAAAGGCATTGTTGCCAGGCAGCTCAACTGTCACATTCTCCATTTTCTCCGTTCCTCTCCGTTCTCTCTCTCTCTTTCCCCCCCCAACTGAGACGTAAGGTTCATATACGAATTCACTCTGCCTCCCATTTTTCAAATGCCACATTTGCACACGCGCTGCATGCAACGAAGCCTGAGAGTGTATTCTCCGGTAGCTCCTTGGCAAGGTATGGTTTGCTTTAGACCGAGAGACGTGGCGGATGATACTGAGAGACATGGTGAGCTCAAAAGGTGGCAAAGGGGCAAACGGCAGGGGCTCAGGCCAAGTTGAGTCTGGTGATAGGTCAACCGACAGGTCAGAGCAAAGTGCAAAGTTTATAAACTCCATTCTGCTCACTCTGATGTTGTATTTGTGTTTCACTGTTGAAGAGGCCATGCCCTTACACTAACCTTGAGGTCCAAGAGTCTCGCACTGCTACATACATAGCAGTAGCATTCGCCCTGCAGCTCAATACAAGAGTATATCGAGAGTGGAAGAAGAAGGTTACAATGTTTGACTTAGAACAGGAAAAAACAGTTGTGTTACTGTACCTCGATTTATTAATTTGCCCCCACGGACTGAATTTAGCTTCTAGTTCAGTTCCTTATTTCTTTCCAGCCTCGTATCCTATTGTTTCTAGTTGCCACATATCTTTAAGTGTCGAGCTCTCTTGAGTATTCCACTCACTGTAGAGCTAATAGACGCATTAGCTAATTAAACGTATTCATGTTAATGGTCATATTATTATACTTAATTTATTATTTTCCATGAAAGCAATTCATGTGACTAATCGGAAATAACTTTCCTGGATGTAAATGGGGGGAAATATGGTCGTAGCAGCAGTAGACTCTCTGATGAAAATACAATGTTGAAAGAAGTGGCAGTGAGTAGCTGTTTCTCAGCCATCAACATCTCCATCCGTCTCCACACTCTCTGCATATGTATATATAATTCCTCCCCCAAACCCTTCGTTTTTCCTCCCAAGAGTCAAAGCTCTGTATTTGAATGCTTTTATGAAGGCTAATAAAAGAAGGAAATGGCATGTCTTCTCGAGCACTGACACAGGCAAGGTGCCCCAGCTTCGTTCCCCATTATTATCCCTGTCCCTTTCTGTGGTTCAGGGTGGCCTCTGTTCAGCGGGGTCTTTGTCTCCTCCTCGGATTCAAACTTTCCCCTACGCTGGGGAGAGAGAGAAAGGAAAAAAAAAAGAGGTGAAAAAAAAATAAAGGCTCCTTTTGTTGGACGGTACACGCCATGCTTGGAAAAAAAAGTCATATATTAAGAAAATCCATTTTTAAAAGTGCTGCTGTGCAAGAATTTGAATGGGGAAAAGATAAACCTTTGGCGGAGAGATAAAATTCATTAAAACCAAACCATCTCAAACTAGATAATACATGGCCTTGCTTTCCTGTTTCTGGGTGTTGGGGAAAGGGGATGGAGAATGGACTAAGGAAAGGAAATATATGTGCAGTTTATTTGGGTTTTCAAATATTCATGAGCCATTTTCTATCATCTGGCCGTTTGCATTTGCATAAGGCTTTGTAAACAATGAATGGTGCCCTCTGCAGACAGCAAAAGGTTGCCCCTCTCTTTCGGTTTTTATTGGGATGAAAGTGCCATGGAATTCAGGAGATATATGTTTAGGAGTGGTATGCACGTGTACATGCAGCACCTAATAGAATGACATTTAGATGTGGCTGACTTTGGAATAGAAATAAAATATTGAGTAATGTGGTCACTGGAGAAACCTAGACAGCTGAGATGCATACCTATCACCTAATTTCTCTTTGAGTTTGCCTGAAGAAGTACACCTGACTCCTGTTTCTTTGCCTCTCCAATGGAAGATCAGATACAAAGAAATGGAGCAAAAGGGTATTGATCAGTATCAATAACACAAATGATCACTGATCACTCAATGATCAGCTACATTATAATTACTGTGTGAGATTTCAGTTCATGGCATTATCTGACAAACCTGATTTTGAATATGGTGTGGAGTTGTCACAAATATGTGATGAATCATGAATTATTTATTTGTTTATTAATCTGTCTCAGTTGTTGTTAATATGGTGTGTATATGAAATGTCTGTCTGTCTGTCTGGATGAGTGTGGTGGTGCTCTATCACTGTCAGCAAATGTCCTGTCTCCACCTGGGACTGGCAAAAAGACTTTCAACGATAATGAAGTTCTTAGTAAGGCACCTGAAAATTTGTGGCCATTTTTCACTTTTAAGGAAGCAGAAAAAATATAATACATGATGTCTCAAATGTAATAGGTCAATGTTGGGAGATAGCAGTATGTCAATATTTTTCAAAAGGTGAGGTACGAACTTTTGGAAATGGGTGCCTTTGGAGTGCTGAGATTCAAAGGAGAAAAAAATTATTCAGGTGTACATGAAAAAAAGCCCTGTTATCATAAAGAAAACGATTATGGTAGTCGCCTGCGACATCCCCCGCCTGGCTATCAAAACATTTTCACAGCTTGTATTTATGTTATATTGCAGCCTTGTATCTTCAAGCCAACTATTTTTTAGTCTAGAGAGCAGATACAGAAGAGTTATACAAGGCCAACTACATATTTCTAGTGCAGAACATCACAGGCACCATATGTTCCAGTGAGGAGGTGGCATGAGGAGGTGGGAGTGGGTACTTGCATGTCTCTTGTAAGACTGTGTTGGTTTTTATAATTATGTAAAATCCTCAAACATAACAAACAAACCATTGCTAAATATTTATGTTATGTTATACAACATAAATCAATAGAGCTCTTTGTGCTTTCTTCACTGAACTCTACAAGTTGGATGTGAGCTGTGAATCCTTAATTCACAGTTTGCCTAATTGATGCTAATACGTGAATTTAAGGACAGTTAATGGTCTCTAGAAATGTTGACACAGAGCAATTAAGACCAAACACTCTTGTAAAAACCGTGGATAATATCCACACATATTGAAAATTTGCATAACATCTGTGACTGTAATGGTTGCCTAAGTGCTTCTGCTTGTGTATCAGGTTATTTGCTTTGTTAAAGCTTTTCATTTTCGAGTGGACCATCACTTTTACAGTCGGCTGTGCACATTTTTGGACAGATTAGTTAACGCCTCAGCCATGTTCAAAACTATTTAATTGCGGCGGCTCTCAGCAAATCGCTTCATTTAGCGAGAGAGAGACTGGCTAATTTAATGGGTCGTAGAGTCCATTTTACCAAATGGTGCTGAGAAATAAAATGATGGGAAGGCATCATCTGACATGGAAGTGTTTTGTGAGTCCGCTCAATATGGGGAAAGTGCTGGAATGGGGTGTGCTCATAAACATACACATATTTGTTGCGATTGCTTGTACCTTTCTCTATAAGTAATGAGCAGCAGCTGGCTCATTTGGTTGCACCTGTGTGGAATTTAGTTTGCTGTTTGTATGCTTAAAATGTGTGTCTATGTATGGTGAACAAGCATACATGCCATAGTTTAAAATTAGCTCTTTGTTTACTTAGCCAAGGTGCCAATTCTTATTCGTTTAACATATAAGGACACAAAAGTACTACACAATTAGCAGTTAGCATTGAAAGGATTGGGCTTCTCTCTATGAACAATGTCTGTTAAGACCTCTCTTCAGGAGAGTGACGCAAGCCAGGAGAACACACAAGTCATGTGACCTGACTGCATTTGTGGAGACTGATCACCATCAAATCTGACAACCCTTTGCATGGTCTTCCATTCCAGTACATTTTTGCTCTACAAATACAGTTCCTGGATTGAATGCCTAGGCTGTAGATTGAAGGGTTATCTCATGGTAGTGCTTTCATATACCACATCTTTGTAACAGAAGCTTGTATGAGACCATATGAACAAAAGATATCCTCAGCATTAGAGATTAACATGATCATTCCTGATAAAGATAACTGCATGTCTCATGTAAGACTGTGTATCTATTTTTTTTCACAAGAGCTTGGAGGCTGTGGCAGCTATGAAGCTTCTCAAACTTATTTCATAAAATGTAACACCTGACTGAAATATTCACACAGTCCCTTCTAAAATGAGAAAAAGTCTATCCTCTCTGGCTCATTCCAGATCCCATGGGTGAATCAATTATGAAACAGCAAAAGTCAGCTTATTCTACATGCAGCATAGACCCAATTTTTCTGACTATGTGTAATTGTTTACAGCTTCCCATTAATTGGATGAAACTGGATTGGTTATAATTAGCGTTCTGCTGTTTGAGCAGAAAGCAGTTTGGGTTTGCTTTCGCCATGGTTGAGCAAGCTGTTCTTACTTACTCAACATGAATCATAAATGTTATGTGATACACGTGTTGTGTGTTTCTATGAGCACTCTGCCTACGTGCTTTCCAAAAGGTTGACATCACGTGATTACGTTTGGGAGAGAGGGTGTGTGTGTGTGTGTGTGTGTGTGTGTGTGTGTGTGTGTGTGTGTGTGTGTGTGTGTGTGTCCTTGTACGTGTGATTGGTAGTTGGAGGGCAGGGGAGTCTGGGACATTTCAAAGGTAAACAAATCCTGCAAAACATAATGGAAATAAAAGCAAAATGGAGAAGAGGGGACCTTGCTGTTCTTCACCTAAATGTCTGTACCTCAGATTCATCTCTTGTCCACCCTTTTCTTAGCCGCTGCAGACAGACACTAGATTAGTGAAAGCAGCCCATAGAATTCATCTCCTATGGCTTTGGCCATGACTCTGCAATTTTGTCTCTGTCTACGTTTATAAAAGGACACACCATCTTGTTCAAACATTTATTTTGTTTGTCATATCAGAATGGGCAGGTTGGCCTCCAAAACAGCAAGATATAGTAGCTTAGTTCCGGTATGCGAATTGCAGCGATTCGCATGGGTGAACCGCTTTACCAGGGGAATGTGATGCGCACGAGACGCATGGCATCACTTAGAGGCAGCGGCGCGAACGGACATCGTAGACCTATAGGCTACTAGAGCCTACTAATCACGATAGAGCCTACTAGTAACGATAAACGTTGTTGATAACGTATAATTAACGTTAATAGTAGTCGAAGACTCTTACTAAAGATCGTACTCATTTTCGTGGTTGAAAGTCGGTAACAAAACAGAGACAAATAGCTACACTGCAATTCGCATACTAGTTCTTACCTGGATAAAGGCCTACATTTACCTCTTTACAAAGGAGGATGAGAGTGCAAGAAAGGGAAAAAAAAGTCCTTTTTTGAAAAGGCCCTGTCCTTCCCCATTGATCACTTGCATTATGTTTTCATCCTCATTATCTTTTAACCATGGCGAAAAAATCTTGGTGTCTGGAGAAAAGCGAGAACCCATTTCTTTGAGGTTGGGCCAAGACCATGGTCCCAACCGCTCTAATCTGACCCTTGGGGAAAGACCAGGATGAACTGCAGGTGAAGCAGGGACTTCTTAAATGGAATATCGCAAAAGGTATAGAATAGCCATTAGCTACTCATAATAATACAAATAACACCCTTAGCTACTTCATGAAATCATTTAGCTTTAAATACAAAAATGTTAACCGCTAAATGAAAGGAAGCATAAAAGGTACAAACAAAAAAACACAGTTTATGATATCTAGATTCTAGATTTTAATTATGTATTTTAATTGGATAATACTTAACTTGTCCATGGCAAAGTATGGGAACTCTATGGGCCATTAAAGGATGGGTGGGTGGGATGGGATCTTTAAATAATGCTGCCCACTGTAACAACACAGAGCACTGAGGGGCCGATGTACTTACACATGAAACTTCCAGAAGCAATGGAAGTAGAACTCCAAGCAGTAGTTTTTCTCACATGTGCCAATATGTGCAACCTTTTCTTTTGCTGGCCTTTCAATGTCCTCTTGTTCACTGCGTTCACTTCCCTTTCTGTGTCACACTTTAATGGAAGGGTAAGGACCCAAATGCATGACAACTCACCGGTTGAAAAAATAAGGACACTTTACTTACAACGTGGGTTGTAAACAAAAGGAGGCACAAAGCAGAAAAACAGTGTAAAACCACAAACACAAAACAACGTGAAACGCTGACAGACAACATGAACTGAACCAAACCAAGGGTTTAAATGCACAGGGCTAAACAAGATGACAACACACAGGAGGGCAGGGAACGAGACACACCAGGCTGGAATAAGAGGGGCATAGGAAAACAAGGAACAGGCAGAAACCAGGACGTGTCATCATTGATTTTGTTTGTTGTAGCCCCCAAATTGGTCTAGTATTTTTTTGAATGGGTGTAGAAAGATGTTGTATTATCTCTCTGTTTGATGACACTTCATTAGCTTGTATATTTATTTCCTAATCGCTAATCTTTTGTTTACTTTTCTGTCAGTCAGTGGGTTCATGATTCCATTCAACAGAACAAATTGGCTGACAACCATGATGCGTCTGATAATCAAAAAAAGATTTTCCATTCATTGCCACTGAGGATGTGATAAGACTTTGGAGGGTGGCGCTCAGCCTGAAGCTTGAGAGAGAATGAAAGGTGATTGGATAAAGTTGGGGCCGTGCCGTTTGTGCCTGTCCACACAGCATCGTGTTGGCTGTGCAGAAGTCTCCTTTCAGGAAACTATTTTCTAAAATATGCATTTTAAGGCCCTGAAAATGCTGTTGTTGTGTGAACGCAAGGCAAAACCTCTCAGTTTTCACCATTGTTGTGTAGATGCCCACTTAGGTTTGAGCTACTTTCCCTTGCTGGGCTGTATCTGTAATTAATAATGCATAGAGTACACAATACATAATGTATATTTCCCAAAGATTCTATCTTCAATGAGGTTGTTGCAATACAGATATTTTCTAACCTTTAGTGTCTCACGAGTTGTTCCACACCTAATGGAAAGGCATTGTGCTTTCTAAAGTAAGAGTGGCGGCAGTGGATTTGTTCTCTGCACAATCCGTCAACTGTGTTTATTCTTCTAAAATGTCAACTGAGATTCTTTTAAATATCACTTTCTGTGATGTGACATTTTTAATGGAGTTCTGAATGGATGAATGTACTGCAGACCTTGAGTTGCTGCGTGTGAGTGCTGTGCCATACTGGCATTCATCTTACTGTGCTGTCCTGCTCATGAACCGTGTGTGTGGCTCTCCACCCGCTTGAATACATACAAGAAAGTCAACAAATTGCTGTCAGCATCTTCCATTTGCCTGCTGTGTACTGTAGATTGAGAGGGTACTGTCTCTCATGTTGCGGGCTATGTATAGACGAATCCAGGTAAGTACCAGAAGTAAAGAAGCGGCCATTACAGCGGTGGCGTCGCCCTGCAATATGTGTGAATGCAAGGTGTCCTCAGAAGTGTACAGTTTTCTATTTCCATTTTTTTAACGTTACGTTTGACAACAATATGTTGGAAATCAGGAAAAGCCTGTGCAGTTCTCTGCTGCTCCAACAGTAGTGGAATCTTAAACTTTGGGAAAAAAACTGAATGTTAAATTCACAAACCTTAATTTCATGAACAAGTGCCCTTGTCTGAGACCATAAACGTTTCATACACTTTCCCTGGGCATTCAGAGGAACAAGATGTTTGCGAAAAAAGAACATTAACAGGAAGAATTTTGTTAAATGTAACTTGTAAATGATTATGCATGTTATCTAATACAATGATGTTAGTACAGTATGCCACTTGAAATGTGGCAGATGTAAGGTGGTCTATTTTTTTTTGCCAGCTGGCAGCAGGTTTCATCTATACAGAAGCCTAGAAGCGTGAGACTAGTCCTACTGCATTATAGACCAGAAAAAGGTCTCTTCCAAACCAACAAATCTGAAAAATAACCAAGTGAAGCCAATTTTGTATTGATATTGTAGTATTTACCTAGTGAAAATTTCGGTTCACTTCAGTCAGTGTAACTTCTACAGTCTGTGAGTTGTTCAGAATTTGATGAGCTAATTATTGTTTAAGCTAAGATTATTTCGGAGCAGAGGTTTGGAGTACAATTCTAGAATGTTGTACTATTGTCTAAAATGGAAGCTTGTCCCTTTTCAATGGAAATCCCTGATTAGACCTGCTGAGCCATAGGTTGAGCTAGCATGAAATAAACTGTGAAATGAGCTTTTGCCGTCCAGACAATAAAATCAGCACAGTAGCCACACACTGCCGCAGCGCTAGGTGTACTGTGTGGTGATCAGGAGAGGAGCACATTAACACCCACGGCTTGTTTGCAATACTCCTCATGTCGCACTGCCTGCCCCTGGTGTATTTAAATACCAAAGCCTCCGTTTCAGAGAGCAGAGTTGCCCAACCCTCACCTCCACCTTCCACTCAACCCACCATTCACCTCTCCGTCACCCGACCCTGTGATTGGGGTCCTTTTCTCGCTATCTCTCATCCCTTCTTCCCCGTGTGACACTTCCAGGTGCCCCCCTGCTGTAAGTCCACTCTCCAGAGTTTTTCATGAAAAAGGCAGGAAAGCCGGCCCCAGCCCCAGCCCCAGCCCCAGCCCCGCTTCGCTCATCCCTCCCTGCCCTCTCCAAGGCTGCCCTGGCCTCCCGCTGAGCTCAATCACCAGGGACTGATGAGCATCAGGTGTCAGGGAGCAGCCCGCTGAAAGACACACTGATTAAATGTAATGTGTGTTAGGAGATGCAGGACAGTCTTATCATGCAGTCATTAGCATGTCCGCTCATCTCATGATAATGGTGGAGAGCGCCACGCATGAGAGAGTGTGAGAGACAGGGAGGGGTGTTAAATATGACTGCAACCTCAGAGTCTGGGAAAGAAAATGACACTTTTGGGAAAAAAATCTTCATTTGAAAAGATTTACACTTAAAAGGGAGTTCAGATGGGACAGGGCCTCAGGGAGTTCCCCGTTTTAATTTGAACTCTTTTGGCACCACAGACTGCTCCGCATAAAAAACAAAACAATCAACACTATTTGTGATTCACATGATGTCTCATGCTTTTGTGTTTTAGTGAGAATTGTCCTAAAAACATAAAAATCCTACCATGCCATTACTTTCTATTTTCTTTGGTTTTCTTGTTTGTTCTTTGTTCTTTATATATATATATATATATATATATAGACACAGAAATACTCATTAGAGCATTGGCTTCTTAAGTCAGTGGCAGTATTGTACAAAATCATTTAGGTGTGACTGAGAGGGAGGGGGACCAGGTAATGAAGGTCCCTGACACCAATCTCTCTCCAGAGAAGATGAAAATGCTACTCTTATTTAAGTAAACAGTCATTGTCCTTCTGTAAAAGTCACAGGCTTCCAAGTCTCCCCCCCCCCCCCCCCCCTTTTTCTCTCACCAGTCTCTCAGTGCACCATGGGTAATTCACATACCTGACTTTCTTTTCTTCAAATAAAAGAAGCAGCGATTCTTCTCCTCTCTAACACAAACTTTTTCCTCCCAGGAGCTGGCATTAAAGGAAAGTATTTGATTTTAATCGTTAACAACAAGCACACTTAAGCTGATCTCCAGCATGAGGTCTGAAGTCCCTCTCTCCACGGGGATGGAAAAAGAGCATAGTGTTCACCGCGCTTCTATATCTTTTCTCTCTCTCTGTCTCTCTCTCGCCCCACCAAAAATAATCTTCTGAGCCAGATGAGAGCAGGGGCTTGTTTTGTTTGTTCTCTGAGATCTGAAATGGGTCGTGTGGATGTCCCACCGAAGCATTGTGTGAGCGAGGGAGCGAGTGAGTGAGCGAGCACGCCCCACACCCCATCGCTCCATATCAGAGTCTGCCAGCAGCACAGGATGGATGAGGGCTGAGGAGGATTTGAGCAGGATAGAGCTAGAGAAAGTGAGTAACAGAGAGAAAGAGGGAGAAAGAGAGAGAGAGCGAGAGAGCGAGAGAGAGAGAGAGAGAGGAGTCCCTGGATTAAAGTCAGTGTGCGTGCGCATTAGTAACTCCAGACTCGTGTTTTGTTATCCCTACTCCATGTTGTCTAGCTCTCCACCAACCCTGCCCTGCCCAGCCCACCTCCTTCAAATGTATTATCAGCCATCTTTCCCTCACCTTATCCACATGTCTGCTACCATGTTTTTGTCTTTATGTTCGTTGTTTCTTTGTCTTTACATATGTTTTTGTCTTACTTTATATCCCCCCCAACCACCAATCCATGTATTCTCTCCCTGGTGTCCACATCTCTGTCTCTAATCCCTTTCCTGTCAGTCTCCACTCCAGACCTTCTTATATCCTACCTGGGAGCGCAATCCCCTGCCGCTCAGTCTGGTCCTCACCATTGGTTTGCTGGTAAAAAGAGCAGCCAGCACATAGTCACTGCAAAAAAAGAGCAATAAAAAAAGCCTAACCTCTTCTCCTCTCTGCCTCTTGGCCTCTGGCTCCTTCCCTCTCACTCATTCCTGTGACTCCACAGGGGGAAATGCTCACTGAATGTGAGTGTATGAGGAGTGAGGAGTAAGTAAGTCTCAGTGTTCCAGAAAAACAGGGTCAAGATCAGAGATGGCACAGCTCCTTTATTTCTTTAGCCTCATCTGGATTTGTTTTGGCCACCTCACGGTCCTCTCCTAAAGTTCAATGGCAGAACGAGCCAGAGAGAAGATAGTGCTAGCTGAAGATGAGGCCTTGGGAGAATGATGGTTGAGTGCTTTGAGTTCTTGGAAAGCCTGTTTTATGTCTTACAGGACCAAGTCATCAAGGACTAAGGTCTGATTTCAGTTTTTGTATCCCCTGGCCTCACGTCAAAGCGTACACTTAAAAACGTTCTGTAACAGACACAAAGAAATGAGCGGAGTGCCAGCAGTGTTTTGTAATGGCATTTTCTTTTCTTACTGTATATGTTATACATGAAGACAGCAGATTGTAGCATGATTTCAAATCTTTTTTTCTTCTTCCTGTTCACTGACAGGCGTGTGTGACACATTGCAAGTGCTTGGGGATAGACAGCCTCATTGGTGGTTAAAAGCATCTCTAAGTCATTTGTTTGGGGGTGGAAAAAAAAGTGAGTCAGCCTCACAAAAAAGCAAGAGCCTGTAAGACTTTGAAAAGCAGTATCCATCAAGACGAGCCAGGCACTGATAGTCTTATCACGGAGCACAATATGTCCCTCTGAACATAAGTTTTTCTATTAGCTTTTTTTTCGTGGTACTCTCTTTCCGAACGAGAGAAAGAGATAGAGAGGAGCAGGGGGAAAATGCAATCTGTTTCTCTTTTTTTTTGAGTGAGTGTGCCATCATTGTCACGAGTTTATGAATACTTCATCAAATCAGAAGATTCTGAAATGTGTTCGCCTGCTGTCACGAGACGAGGAGACAGCCAGACAGAGAGAGAGAGAGAGAGAGAGAGAGAGAGAGAGAGAGAGAGAGAGAGAGAGAGAGAGAGAGAGACGCTGAGGATGAGGAGGGAGAGGAAGGGGGGGGGGATAAAAGACATGACGTGAGGGTAGCTCCCTCCTCACTCCCGGGGTGACTTGTCTGTCAGGCAGATAAGAGACACAGATGCATGAGCCAGAGTTTCATCAACCCCCCCCCCCCCACACACACACTCTGCTCTTGCCGTGAAGCAGAGCAATTGTAGATGCGGTTTGTGGTTTGCATGGGAAGGCTTTGCCACGTAAATTGGTTGTTGAAAGGTCTTCATGTAAGTACTGCATGTCAGGGACTTACTGTGGCCATGCAGGCTTCAAGTCAGAAATGCACTTACTCATTCTCTTTCTCCATTTCACTCACTCCCGCTGTCTCCCTACCCCCTCCCCCTCCCTCTCTCTGTCGGTCCCCTTGTCTTTCTCACTCACTTACTGGCACGGCCCTTGTTTCTAACACACAGCTCAGCACAATTTGTGATGAGATGAGATGTGGGGAAAAGACAGGGAGGGAGGGAGGTGCCAAGATGCTTTATTTTAAGAGAAGACTAAATCCCACAGAGCACTTAAATGAAAAGGGTTTCAGGTAGGCATGTGCAGGGGTGGGCAATATTTCGGATTATAAAGATTTTAAAGATGTATTTGAAATACAAAATAGTTAAAGATACAGAAAATACTTTCTTCTGCTTTTTTAGGACACATGACACAAGATTGATGTGTCATTTGTCTTCTCTGATTCAGTGTATAGGCCAATTGGTAGTCCAGGCAACAAGAGCTCCTTAACAACAACAAAACAAAAAGTTTATGTGGCTCTCTCTGATTGGATGACAACAAATTTGATGTATGTTTTTTGCCTTCTTGTTATGGTGATAGTCAGCTGACATCAAGATACAGTGCCTCCCAAAACAGATTTGTAATGTGCCTTGTTAAGCAGAAAAAAGCAGTGAAATATTATCAAATGATCAAATATGCTTCTGTAGAGTGGAGGTTTGTGATTTGATTTCATGTTGCCTTGGAAATATATTTTTGCACTTTTGAAATTCAAAATACGTAGTTTATTATGATACATGTCGTGTTTGCTGTATTTTTTATTTAATTTTGATAATTTTACAACTCGAGTGTTTTGTATTTTATATCAAAGCCCATTTTGATTTTGTGTGTTTGTGAATGTCCTCATGTGCACATGGAAAAGTTTGTGAAGTTGCGTCATGGTTTGGAATGTAATTAGAGATATTGCCAGAATCTAAGACAACTTCATAATCCCATTTCCCTTTTGATGTAAAAAAATAAATAGGCTGAACATGTGGTGCACCTTTTTTGTCTTTCTTTTTTACATTTGAGCGAAAGGTTGTTTTCTGTGGCTTCACCGCTGGTTTGGGGGGTAGGCTGGGCTGCTGCTTTCTGTGTTAGCTGCACAAGCTTACTTGAGACGCAGCTGCTGATTGCCTTGATGCAAAATGCATGCTTGTCTTCAAGGAGAGTGAGGAATAATAACTGGAGCACCAGTGGTGGAGGGGCGCGGAGCGAGTGTGATTTTCCGTGACACAAGAAGGGTTCCATTCTTCTCGTCTCATCCTCTTTTTTTTTCTTTTTTTTTCCCCGCATGAAACTTTGAGTCTGGGAAATGGAGGAAGGGGGAGTGAATCCAGAGCAGAGAGGGGGGGAGAGAGAGAGAGAGAGAGAGAGAGAGAGAGAGAGAGAGAGAGAGAGAGAGAGAGAGTGGGAGAGGGAGAGAGAGAAGGAGAAAGAAAGCAAGAGAGAGAGAGAGACTATCCGCTGTCAGTTGTCCTCTGTGTAACGAAGCCCTGCGGTTATGGAAAAGGGAGACTGAGCAGACAGGAGCAGAAAGTGAATGGCCTCTAGGTTCCTCACACAGTAAATGCAGTTAGGAATATCCTTTTGCCTGTTGATTTGTCACATTAATACTTACATCAATGATTTCTTTCATTCATCCTTCCTTTCTTCTCTCCATCTCACCTTTCCCTCTGTTGCTCTTTCCCAGCCCTTGGCCTCTCTGTGTGTTTTCCTTTTTCTGTATCTCCATGGCCCTGCTTCTCAGGTTTATCCTGGCTTAGACCAAACAGGAATAATGGTTGGAGAGAAACAGTGAGAGAGAGAAACAGTGAGAGAGATAGAGAGAGAGAGAGTGTGTGTGTGTGAGAGAGAGAGAGAGAGAGAGAGGGAGAGAGAAAGAGAAAGAGAAAGGGAGGGAGTGAGTGAGTGAGTGAGTGAGAGAGAGAGATAGAGAGAGGGAGCACCGGAGAGCGAGATGAGGAGTGGGAGGGCCACTGAGTGTGTCGCTGCCGTTCTGCTGCAGCGGGCCGTAGCAGATAGAGGAGAATAACCTCGACTCAGTCCCATCAGGAGAACATTAATGGAAAAACAGCCGGAGCTGAAATGTCGCTGCCGCAGTCACCGAGCCAGTTGGGCGTTTCAGGACTTCTTAAGGCTTAGTTGACCAGACAGACGGGCTCAGATAATGCTGTGCGTTGAGGGGAGAGGAACTCTAATGGACTGGAGGGGGTGGTGGTGGTGGGGGGTGGGGGGGAGGAGAGGAAGTGGAGTAGGGGGGGTGGGAGAGGTTGGAGGTGGAGGGAAGTGGTGGTGATGGCCGTAATGGAGGGCAAAAATGTTATGAGATCAGCTGGCTCTCGACCTTTAACCTTCCTGTTCTGCACATCACAGATGTTAGCCGCCAAGCAAGCCATCCCCAATCAAAGACACTTCCTCTCCCTTTCTCTGCTGTCATAATGATGACAGATTGATTATCATTTGTGGACGGAGGCTGATGGTGGTTCACTTGTGGTCAGTAACTGTAAGCAACAGCTGTCTTTAGCTGGCCGAGTTCCGTAGACTATAGTGTTTCTCTGCTGCATGGCTTTGCAGGATATTCTGTTTGCATTTGCATGATAAACTGACCACTTCACTTGTCACACTTTATCCATTATCACCGTTATCTCTTGAGGTGCCCCACCCTGGACAGCGCTCTCCAACACAACAGCACTGATTAGACTGAGCCTGATTGAAGGCTTTCATTTCAATTATCGAATCATTTGAGAAGTATACAGTGATTCTAGAAAACTACCAAGTAAGATTTAGATGTTTACAAGGTATTACTGGGCATTTTGCCTGCCTTGACCGAAATTAGCTGTTTGTGTGTGTATGTGTGTGCGCAGTTTGTAGCTGAAATCCATTATTGTGGCTGTAATGCATGCACATCGGAGTTCAAACATAGCGTAATTTATGACAATCGCATCACATTACCTATTTTTTATGTTGTAAGGAAATATGAAGGACAGAAAGTCAGACACATTTAGGATCAATTCTTTATTAAAAAACAAAACTAAAAACGGTAGGTGTAGCGTGGCCCAGTGCACCCCTACTTACAACGTGTATGTCTCAGTCTGTCACGTTACTCTGATGGGGTACATCCATTTGTGTGTTATCTGCACACTGCAGGGTGTTATTTTCACAAAAGGCAAAATTGCCAGAAGCAGTTAAAGCTGTTATTAACATAACTCTTTTTTTGTATCACACTGGGATATGCTGGAAGGCACTGAAATTGAAACCACAAATGCAGACTAGCGAAACATGGAATTATTTTACAACGCCGCCTATGGAAACAAAAAGGGCCCTTTATCTACTCCTCTGGATCTTCTTAAAACTACACTTCGCATCCTGGACACATATTACTGCGTCTGAGTAACTTAGAGTCTAGTGGGTCTAGTTCTCTATTCCCCTCTGGTCTTCTGCAGTAATGTGGTTCTGATTTCAGGCCCTTTCATCCCTACTGAAGCCCCTTCTCAGCCAAGTGTATGAAAGTGGCAATAGCCTTAGCACACAAACCGCTACACTTAGTGAGTGCTAATGACTAAGGAGTTATACTGACTGCGGCCTCACGACAAAACTCTGATCTCTGCTAATGGCAATAAACGCACGCTTTAATGTGAAAACTGAGCAGATTTCATTTCCAGTCGGTCAGTAATGGCTCCAGTGATGAATCTAATGCCCTTTAATAATGTCCGTTTTACATTACTCTGATGCTGGCTACTACCACAACAGGCACACTGTCAGGGTGACAGGCAGGGCTGAAATGATACCTCTTCCTGGGCAGCTTTTGCACTGTCACCACTGAAGTTTTCTCTTATTTGTCTTATCGGGTGTGAATGTTCTTTCCCTCTCTTGTTAGCCATTGTTCAGCCAGACAGTGTTTTTCAATCTTTCACAGAAGTGATCTATCTTCTTCTTCTTTTGTCCAAAAGATCTCTCTTTGTCCTAATAGAATGTCCCTTTTTTGAAACAGAACTGGATGTTTCCTTTACACTATTTTGTTGGTCTATAAGAATCGCTATAGCATGAGCCAATTGAGCTTTGATAGGACTTCATTAACCTCTTACTAAATTGCCCAATCCAAGTTTTGTCAAGCCTGAAATTGATGTAATTATACAAAAAAAAAAACTTGTTTTGTTTCAGCAGCTCATAATTAATTTCCTCTCTGGCACGTCAGCACTCTGGACAAGAAAATAAGGGTCTGCAAATACGGCCTTCAAACAATATCACAATACTTAAGGGCATTGTTTTAAATTACACTATTTATGCTGATTTAGAAAGAAAAAGATCCTTGTGAATAATTTTACTTCCAGAAGAGTTTCACTGTTCATGCACATGTTCATTGGGTCAAAGCCCTGTTTGTTGCCATTACAGTTACAAGTACAATTACCTCTTGATTTCTTACAGCACTATGATGATCACTTTTAGTATTATACAACAAGACAACAAAGAATTATCTGTTTTACTTTAATGCCAAGAAACCAAGATGTGTGCGGGATACTCTTCTGTCATTATCAAGTATATGATAATCTATCACATGTATGGTCATTTGAATATCTTACCTTGTAGCCAGTCAGTCTCTACATGTATTCTCTTGTATGAGATACCTTTACATCCTTGTCAAAAGCTGATGTGAAGCTTGCTGTCTCAATTTGTCAAACTGCAATATCATTTGATACATCAATTATATTTTATGAGTGTGACAATTATATCAATATATTTAATAATATGGCGCTCTCCCATAAGGAGAATAATCTACTCTGATAGAACTGTTGGTCTTTGACAAAGGTTCATTGTAAAGACATCCATCATCTCCTAGCCCCTCTGCCAGTTGTCCAGACAATTTTCAGACAAGGCGTTTCCTGACGCCGTTCTTCCAAGACACAGCCACGCTCTGCAGTCGGCCCACCCTACTGGCACATTTCCATATTTCACATCTATTCTCCATGAGAGAGAGCGAGAGAGAGAGAGAGAGAGAGAGGGATAGAGAGAGAGGGAAAGAGAGAGAGAGAGAGAGAGACTTCATCTGCCCTGGTGAACAAATCCCTGTTTCTGTCACTTTCTGCTCCCAATGTAAATATTCATTTCATGCTTTTCAATTTCAATATGCAATCCTTTTTCTCCAGGTTGGCCCCATGCATTTCCACTCGGCTGGATTGTAGAGATGTTTACTTCTAGAAGGAGCTCTTAGGAACGATACAGACGACAAACACTGTTGCTAATTTTCTGAAATAAACAGTCTCTTTGGGAGAGAGGGAAGAAAGTGTCAGGAGAATAGCTTTGTTGTCAACATTTAAGCTGAGTAAACTGTTGTCTTCTCTTTTGAAAATTCTTACTAATGATATGCTCTCGAAGATCTCCATATTTTGCTTTTTTGCTTGTGCTACATTTTTTATTAGTTATTATTTTTTATTTCCAAGATGATTTATTATGTATTGTTTTATTTATGTATTATTCCATCGTGCTGCAGTGCTCCACCCCTTGTTCCAGTGTTTTAACTGAAAATAATCTTTTTTTTTTTTTAACAAAACAAGGTGAAGAAGAAAGTTAAAATAGACTGATATCTTTGTTAAGACTCCCAAGTATGCACATTCATGGATGTTAATCAGAATGTTAAACACCATCATGAAGCTGTGAAGTTTTAAACTCGCGGAATAGGTGGTATAAATGAACAACTTTATTAAAGACTGTGATCTTGAGGGTGTACGATGTGCTGTATTATCCATCTGTCTTCACACTTGACCACAAAAATGACGTGGAACAAATTATACTGGTTTTCAGCTGTGAGGCATATGCAGTGATACATGTATCGTGTAGTGGTCTGTGATTGCTCTATATGTCAGGGGAATGGAAAACATACAAAAAATAATTCAGGTGGAAGGCACTAATTTGGTGATGAAACACTCTGAGTTTATTTTTGCTCCCGACGGTGACATCACTCCCTGACTCACTGCATGGCCAGCAACTTTAAAAGCTGTTCCAGTCTGTAGTCTCTTCTTATTAGTCTGTTTAGGTCTGTTGCAAGGCTCCTGGAGAAATGTCAAACCCTTACCCCCTTTCTTTTTATGCCGTCCTAGAGATGTAAACATACTGGGATAGAGTGTATCGAGACACAGATATCTATTTACCTTTTCCTTATTTCCTCTTGAAACCACAGTATCCCCACTCTCATTCACTGCTGCTAAACGGCAGTAGTCCTCTGGGACAGACAAACCACAGAAAGCAGCAGGCAGATATTTTCTCTCGCTTACCCTGTACACACACACACACACACACACACACACACACACACACACACACACACACACACACACACACACACACACACACACACACACACACACACACACACACACACACACACGCACACCCATATATGTGTGCCAACAACAAAGGATCTCCATGCCCCATGCACATGCACCTCTCTGACAAGCACCTCTGAAAGCATTTCCCAGAGGTCTAATTACTGGGAGTGTTTGCTGCTGGGATACTAAGAGGAGTGTGAAACTGCACCGAGTTGCCCTTGGAAATGGCAACCACATCCCTACCATTTTCAAAGGGGCAAGGTGTGCAATTGCCCCCAACCCTATACACCCACACACACACTCGCTGGGGGACACTCGTGAGGTTTCTTGGTGCTCTGAATCTCCTCACCCTCCCACCTCTGAGCCAGTGACCTGTGGGAGGTGGAAGAGCAGCAGGGATTTGTACCAGACACACGTCCTCTCCCTGGGAGAGGTTTTGGCTTGTGCGGTCATGGCAACGCCTTTGTGTCTTGTGTCCCTCTCTGTTTGCTCCCTCTCTCTCTCTCTTGCTCTGTGTGTGTGTGTGTGTGAGAGAGAGAGAGAGAGAGAGAGAGAGAGTCTGTACCTGCATTCATTCATTGTTGTCTTTCATACTTTTAGTTCTGTACTTCTCAGTTGTTTGGCAGATAGCAGGCTTTAGCCCCAGTAAGTGCTGTGTCTCAGCACTAAGTCATGCAGTAATGCTGTTCCAGAGTGCACAGGAGAGTTTGCCTGGCAGAGGCCTTTGAGCTCTTTCCCTTCATCTCACACAATCTCATCTGAATTCTGTAGTGACGTGTCTCGTATGCTGTGAAATTAAAGTAATGTAATACACGTGCACATACACACATACACACACACACACACACACACACACACACGTGCACGTTCACACGCACGAATGAATGCACACACACACAAACATACCCTAAAAAGAACATTATCTGATTGTGCCTTTTTTGTATCCCCGCAGAACATCTTCACCATAGATGGCATTAGATATGTATCTTTTGAATCATTCTGTTCTCTCACGGCCAAAAACCTTAAATAATCATGACTCTGCCTCGGGGACTACTTTCTAGAGGGATGGAGTTTTTAATTAGATAAAAAACGACTTCTTCAATTTGCAGCCTGCCTAAGCATATCGTTGAAAACCCCTGGGGCTGTGTGTGCTGGTGGACACTGTGTCGTGTGCATTCGGCTTATCTGCATTGGATGCCTCACTGGGAATTTTAGAAGTGTTACCTTGTGATCATGAGGCAAATAATGTTTGCACATGCCTGTGTGTGTGTGTGTGTGTGTGTGTGTGTGTGTGTGTGTGTGTGTGTGTGTGTGTGTGTGTGTGTGTGTGTGTGAGATAAAGAGAGTGAGAGTGTATTTGTGTATGTGTGTGTGTGTAATGCGATGGTGTTAGGGGGTCACAGTCCCACAGAGACCATGTTATTTAATATACTGGAGGTCTCGAGTGCATGTATCTAGGGATCTAGTGAGAGCACTTACTGGCGGCCGTAGGAATAATAACTGTTAATGCATGTCAAGTGTTTCATCACGCATTTCCATTACTTTTTAACACTGTATTAGATTGATAGTTGTTATTTCAATAAACCATGCCATATCACTGATAGGAATAATCCCTAAGAGTGAATTAATTTGGCTTCTCTTTATATATATATATACGTATATATACATAGACTGTAAAGCACCCACCCCTGTGTTGAGCTGCTGTGAAAGGTCAGATGAGGGCCATTGAAGAGGCCTCAAAGCTGTCATTATTGACATTATTGGATGTGTGTATAAGGAGCCTGCTGTGGTGGCAAAACATCCCTCCCTATCCATTAACTTGTCACACCGATGGTAATTGACCTCTGAACCTATTGAATTGAACCACCGTTTATTCAGTCCTGAGCACCAGTATATTTAGCCAAGCATTTCAAGTAACCCAATAATTCAGCAATGAATCAATTGTGCTTGTGGGGATACATTGAGCAATCTGGGAGTTTTTCAAGTGTTTGGATGGTTGCTCTCTCCCTCTCTCTCTTTCTCTCTCTCTCTCTCTCTCTCCCTCCTGCTGGCTCTCTCACTATGGGAGCATACTATAGTGTCTATATATATTTACGAAGTTTAAAACTCTTAAGGGCCTAGTTTGGTGGCAGAAGCTCGAATGAAAATGGCCTATTCCAGCCGGACGGGTAGTCTTGTCCATGCCGAGGCATGGATTTTGGATGCGTGGCGACATAATCTTCTCCGACAGGGAACATTTGCATGTGCCAATTACTAGCCATCACTGCCCAAGTCTGATTGATTTATCTAGCAAACAAATATCACATTTCCTTTACTGGAAGAGTAGTACATTATGCTTACATATTGCTGTACTAGCAAGGAAGCAGGAGAGGACCTGTGTTATGGGCTAATGCAATTAATCTATCTCGGATATCCTCAAAGCTAACACATATTCTGAAAGACTTTTAAAAAAGAATGAAATGTTTGTTTTAAAATGTTAAACCCCTTGAAAGCCTCGAGCATTTGGGAAGAATTAAATGCTCAGTCGGAGTACACCAACGTCATTCATGAGGTAAATACACAACAATGACTTTTGTTGTTATTTCGATTCACATATAGTAGTCCACTTAGACTAAGGCAGAAGAAAAATGCCTTTTCCACAGACAATCTCTTTTCTTGGCTGCAGCGGAAAGCAGTAAGGAATTGCATTCAGGTTGGTCCAGGTGTTCAAATTCATCAACATAAACACAGCTGGCAACCTCCCACAGCTTATGTATTCTCCATTCAGGTAGGTTACTGGTCACTGCTGCTCTTGTATTTTATGCATCAGGGTCTTTCTTTGTCTATGGGATCTCCAATATCGTCAGTATATCTGCACCCAAAGCCACCAGCATTGTGTTATGCAAATAAATACCCAATGCTCAGCTAAATAACCTTTTTGGTTCAACTGGGGTTCTGGATGCATTAAATAGCCTACAGTTTGTTCCCAGTATAATTCAAGAGTCAAAAATCTATGTAAAGAATAAAATCTCGATGTGATTAATGTTGAATACCGTAGTTACCCAAGATGAGCCTAATACGCTGTTGCACTAAAAGCTGCCTGTAGGTTACCCTATTGAGGAAAGGAGTGAAAGTCATCCACTAAGAAAACCCGAGCTTCCATCTGAACATGTTTATTTCCATAGACCTGAAGTCATGCACCATGGCAGCGCATAATGTTATTGCGAGCCATACATTAGATCAAATCAAGTACCTTCCTGCCCCTGATATCATGGCAACTGGAGCACTATCCGGTGAATATGCAGTACAAATACACTGTAAAGTCAGACCGTATGATAGCCCATCTGTTCTGTATAGGCTAATAAGCTTTATTAAACAAACTTTCATCCCCAGAAGGATGTCAGATATAAGATACCAACACATTTGCAGTTACAGCATGCTCTGTTTGAGCTGGTGTCTCAAAGTACTCCAATGTGCTATCAGCACAAGAGATCTGCCATGTCAATATAGCCCCCATGTGTGAGCTCTGCCATGTCAATATAGCCCCTATGTGTGAATGCCATGTCAATATAGCCCCTATGTGTGAATGCCATTTCAATATAGCCCCTATGTGTGAAAGAGCTCTGCCATGTCAATATAGCTCCTATGTGTGAATGCCATGTCAATATAGCCCCTATGTGTGAAAGAGCTCTGCCATGTCAATATAGCTCCTATGTGTGAATGCCATGTCAATATAGCCCCTATGTGTGAAAGAGCTCTGCCATGTCAATATAGCTCCTATGTGTGAATGCCATTTCAATAAAGCCCCTATGTGTGAATGAGCTCTGCCAACAGTAACAGTAGGCAAAGTGTTAATAGTAGGTGACATGGCACGGTGCAATATATAGGTACTATTTAGGGAATGTGAACCAAGGCTAATCCCTGGGTATTGTGAGGAATTTGATGAATCCTGCATTCTTATTTACGCTTCCAAAACAGGGCATGGCTGAGAAGAAGTGCAAGATGCAACATGTCTGCATTCATAGGCCCTGATAGGCAGGTGGTGTATGGCAGGGACAGAATCCAGAGCTGCTGTCAGGGTGTTTATTCTTATTGATCACCAACAGATGTCACTAATGAGTCTCCTCAGTCTCTCATTCTCTTTGTCTCTTCTTCTCATTCTCTCTCTTAGTCTGTCTGTCTATCTCCTTCTCTCCATTGACACACACACACACACACACACACACACACACACACACACACACACACACACACACACACACACACACACTCACACTCACACACACACACACACACACACACACACACACACACACAGACACAGACACAGACACACACAGAGACACACACACACACACACACACACACACACACACACACACATACACACCAGACATACACACACACACACACACACACACACACACACACACACACACACACACACACACACACACACACACACACACACACACACACTTGACTGGCAATAGGATCATTTTGTCTCTCCTAAGCTGAAGCGTAAGATTTGAGGCAGTGGTGAGAGACAATATCACACATGGACAGGCACTCTTAATTATGCAGCTTGATTAAGTTCACCTGCGGTAGAGTTCTTGCAGTGGGATAAGAAAAGAGCAGTGCAGCCTTGAGTGTCTAATCAATCTCAGTTTTATTCACCAACTTCGTTGGGCTTTTCAAAAACCCTTACTGCTACGTTGCCTTTAGAAATAGTAAAAAAAAAATAAAAAAAATGATTTGCCACTTTCGAGATTATTTCGCTCTTGTAAGGATCACAACCCTCAGTTACTCTTTTTTTTCCCTGCACAAAAAGACAAAAAAGTAAAAAGGTCTCTGCTTTACAATAAGAAAACGGAGACAGCTGAAAGCAAATTCTTTTGGGGTGTGTGTTTTTCCCCGCTTCCCGCTTCTTTCCACCAGTCACTCTGACAAGCTGTCTTAGCTTGAAAGAGAGGAAAACTTTGTAGATGGAAAAGTGCATTGTGTCCTTTTCCCTCTCTCCCTACCCCGTTCTGATTCAGTGGGGGTGAGTGGCCTGTCCACTTGGAGCACAGTGGGTAGAGCAGCAGTGAAGGACAGGGTAGGATGGGGGTGCAGGGGTACAATAAACAGCCAACAGCTGTCGGCTGGCCACTGACCTCTCCATGAGCAAGAGCTTATGCTGAAGACTATGAGAGCCAAATGAGAAAATGTACCCATTACAGTGCTTGGTAAAAAAGAAGGGTGGTTTTATGGTTGGGGCATATGAAAATGTTATAACAACAATTAGAAGTTGGAGGGGTTTTGTGAGTTTTGAATTTTATCAATGAGTACAAGATGTGTTGGTTGTCTGTGTCAGCATACTTCCTTAAGTATGCTATTATGGCTATATTCATAGTAAAATACACTAAGGAATATGGACATGCAGATTTTTTGAACTCCAATGTCATACACTCCCACTATATGCTTACTATAAGCTTTAGCATTCCTTCTGCAAGTATTAGGCTATCTGCTAGCTTTTGGGCAGTTTTTAAAAGAGTACATTCTGCAGGATTGAGTGTATTGAGACATATTGGTTGTCTGTGTCAGCATACTTCCTTCAGTATGCTAGTATGGCTAAATTGGCCATTGGCAATTTTGAACTCCACATTCTGCAGGATGTTAACTTAGGGTTAATCTGTTTGTCAGCTGTTCGGCTCATCAAACTGGTTAATGCCACTTGTAATCTAAGGGAAGACATTTTAGGTAGGTAGATATCATGTTCTGGGAAAAAACTCCATTTAACAACGCAAATAAGATGGCTTCTCAACATGAGTGGGATGACCTTTCACGACAGAAGTGAGTGCTTAGATTGTTAATAACGTGATAATTTAATTATCGTCATTGAACAGACCACAGCCAGTAGCGCTCCATAATACAAACAAGTTTAGGCGCTGGCATCGCACTCTCCCTCATCTATCGCCACACAAGAAACAAGCAAAAAAAAACACTAAAAATGTCTTAGGCAGGACTAAAGCAGCTGATTCTAACCCTGATCCGGGCTGTGAAAGTGCTTGTGACGCAGACCTTTCCATCTGTTGTTTAATAAAGAAAAGATAATTAAAAAATAAGTCCTTTTACAGGAATTTACGGCAACTCGTAAATGTTAGTTATTACTGTAACATTTTCATTTTAATCTCTGCTAAGTGTTGACGGATAATAAAAATGCTGAGCCCATAAAGCACAGCACAGTTATAATGACTTGGACGGGGGCCAGTAAGCTCTTCATCCGTTTGACAGCGTATGGTCTGAGGACAGTACAGGGAATCCATCCTTGTGAAAAACCTTGGAAGGGTAAACAGAGCCTCGGAGATCATCTTGTCCCCAGGCCCGAGTCGAGACACACAGCAGGCCTGGTGCTGAGGCAAAGGTTGATTTCCTGGTGTGAATCGTATTAACCAGGCGAACCTCTCCAGCGTAGAGTGCATTGTGGTTTAATGCAAGATTAATTGCAATAATTTATAAATATTATATAATGACACCCTTTAAGAGGATTGCAGAATTAAAATTCCATATCTCATAAATATCTATGAGACAAGTTGCATCCATTTATGCATAAACCATGAATTAACTTGTTGGAAATCTTTAAAATTCAGTCCAACATGTGTTATGGAAGCCTAATTATGAATCATTAAGACCTGGCCAGCGAGGCCATACAACAGCATGCTAATTAATTGCTGCACATTGCTGTCACCCAATACACCATTTGTGCCATGGTAAGGTGCCAAACGGAGCCTTGGTCCAACCGCATAGGAGACAATGCATCATCTATCTAGCTCAAATTCAGCCATGTTTGCCACCAGTGGTGGGTTAGACATCAAGACATCCTGCAGTTTGTGCTCTTGCAGTGAATGAGTGGTTTCAGTGAGTTAATGTATGCATCTCGGGGGAGGAGGATGAGGAGGCCAATCCTAACCCTAATGCTGTGATCAGGGAATTGAGTGTTCAGAGAGTTCTTACTGCCATATACTAGGAGGATTTACAACACTGCAAAAACAGGAGCTCTGTGTGCTTACAATCTCCACATCAGACTCATCCCTGTGAGACCACTTATTTTGTTCCCTTAAAATTGACAGGAAGTGTACGTGTTGTCTGAGGCAAAACAAAAAAATAAGAAATGTATTACTTTCATGGAACAAGGTCACAGACTTGATTTTTATTTGAATTAGGCAAATGTCAGACTTTTAGCAAATCAACTTTGAGCAGCTCTCTCCTTCTCTTTCTCTCTCTCTCTTTCATCCCCTCTCTACCTCCCTCTCTCACATACACTCACTCACATACACACACTCACACACACTCCCCTCCTCCATCTCCTCCTTCCTCTCTCTGCTATTCTCCCACCCAGCAGTGCTGTGTAAGCTTCAGGGGGCTGCGTATGGGAAAAGTTTAATTAGTTTTCCAAATGACTCCAGTGAGTAGGATGACAAGCATTCGCTCCCTTTTAAGCAGCTGTGCTTTTGTGTGCAGGGGTTGTTACTTGTTCTCATGTGGATTACATTTTACCGCCGAATGTAGGCACAATCTCGCCCCACGCCAGACTACACCTTACGCACCGCCTTTTTGCAAATAATTGATGTAGGAGTGAGCTAGAATTCTTTCAATAGCACGTACATATAAACGCCACCACCACTTTTGCGCTGTCTGTATCCTACTTGGAGACGTGACAAGAGGCCTAGTTTGAGACAGAGTTGTGACTGGCCACAGACCTCTCCCCTAGATATCTGGCCTGTAAAGGCCTTTGTGCTTATCAATGTGGAAATGTGAAATGATACATCCTGCACCAACGGGCCTCTCGCCTTTCTTTTGCCGCGTTGGAAGGATGTGCATTTTTAGAGAATTGCATCCACTGCTCAGACAGAGAGAAAGTTTGAAGCATTTTTTTCTGTTAAGGTTATTGAACTTTTTGGGTTGGCATGAATACAAATTGTTTCAGGCATCAGACTGCTTCATACCGGCGGTATGGCAGTCTAGATGTAACCTCTCTGAATTGTACTTTTAAAATCTCATCTATTTTCCACTGTTTATCTCTCTGTCACACTTAAAAATGCCATTTTCTCCACAATAGACTCCAATCAGAAGTTGCCAAATAGATTTTGTTTGTTTTTGGTATTTTGCCTCCGCTTTATACATTATTAATGGATGCCTTAAATGAAATCATATCACTCTGCAAAAACGCTATCAAACTGTAGCATTCACTGGGGTGCCCTTGGATGAAATAAATTATATCACACTGGTCTGGTGCAAAGTGTACCCAGGTACGGTAACGATGTGCAGAGCATGAAAGCAAATGGAAAGAGGTCAGCTGGGTGAAAAACGAAACAAAACAAAACAAAAAAAAACAATTAGGGGAGAAGAAAACCCAGAGCTATCCCATGCTGCAATTGGGAAGCAATCTGATAGAGGCAACTGTGAAATGTTCTCTGTCGTTCCAAAAGGGCATTAAGTGGTAGAGTTAAGCCAACACTTTTGTCTCTGCCCGGCTTTATTGACTGGGTTGTTAAGGCTGGCTTTTAGGCCCCGATGGCTTAAGAAAACATTGCAGCTCCCTCCACAAATGTCAGAGCTATCTGTTCCTTCCTCTCCTTTTTATTTTTATTTTCCCCTCGCGACTCCACATTACATTTACTTCTCGCCCACGGGTAGAAACAAATAGGAGAGGCAAACACCTCCAGGAAAAGCCCATATGACATTTAAAAGCCTCTGCAAATGTTACCCTCGGTGGTTTTGATTGCGACCAGAAACAGTTCCTTCCATATAGGCACCATCTCCTGCTGTATGCGCTATCTCAAGCTGTTCTCTCTGAGTGGAACAAAACCACATCAAGGCATAAAGTGGCACATGGCTGATAACAGATGAGATTTGTTATTTCTGTAAGTTGTGATTCACCAGGTGGTATGTTCCGAGGAGGTACAGTATATTAAAAGTTTGAGTTCGGAAGAAAGAGTCTGTTCTGATATATGAGCTTGGCAGTTCAGGGAAAATCTGTGACGTAGGTTTTGTAACACTTAATCATTTATGGCTCGGTCGGAGCTGCCATGTTTCTTTCCCATTTACACAGCCATGACTGTATACCGACACCAGAATTATGCAGAAAACACTGAATGGACGAGCAATTCACAACATTTGTAGACCTCACCTATAAGCAGAAGAAACCTTACATAACTTATATGTATAACTTGCATAACTACCATTCATTGTATAATTTAGATTTACAATGAATCTTAATAGGACACTAATCTTACAGAGAACACTTTGTCCTCTGTGCATTATAAACTCTAGACCAGTGGTTCTTAACCTCATTGGAGGTACTGAACCCTGCAAGCTTCATCAGTGCATTTGCCGAACCCTTCGTAATTTGAAAAATAAAATATGATTTCTTCAAAACGTAGGTATGTATAAAAACGGCTCGACATTGCTAGTGTGAACCGGGCTATACTGTGTGTGTCTTGACCCCTGCCAAACCCCTGTGACTCAACGAACCCCTAGGGTTCGATCGAACCCAGGTTAAGAACCACTGCTCTAGACAATAACAAAATAAAGAACTGAAGCTAACATGGCAAGAAACTCAACTGCTGTATGAGTGTGCCTTTCCTATCTGCTTGTAGAAAATGTACCAAGTTTAAAAGATTACCAAAGCCCTTGATTAAGGTCTTTTTGCTGAATTTTGCAGGTGGTGAATTCATAGAGAAATTAACTTCTAAAATTTGCTAAATGTTGATGCCAATGCTAAATCTTGTTCAAAGAACATTCAATTGAACTGTTTGTACATTCTTTTTCTCTCTACCTTCCCCTGGCTCTCTCTCTCGCTCTCTCTCTTGCACCCATAATAGTAATATTCCAGACATCATGAACCATGCCAATTTTTATAATTGACTTCAACTTAAAAGGCTGATTTTAATATATCCAGGGGATGAATGTATGCAAATCTAAGAGGCACTTGTGATTGTGCATTTCTGATTAAATAAGAGGCTTATTTTATTTTCTCAAAACCCGTCCAAAAGTGAAATCATGCCAATATATCCTTCAAAACAAATGGTCTTAAAGGAGCCCAAATAAGAAGTGAATGTTTGATCTGTGTGAACATCACAGCACCAGAAACCTCCCGCATGCAAGTGATCTCATCTCAACACGGTATCACGGTATACTATTTGATCAAATGGCTCTACACAAATTCAGGTAATATTTTTTGAAAATGAAGTGCACAAGAATGGGTGGTCCAAGGCTGTGTGAGTAGTGTTTAATCACCTTGCCAGTGGGAGCATTAGGCAGCCCCTTCATTTCCATGAAAACTATCATGTATCTGCTCTCCTCAAAGCCTCCTATTTCCCCTCTTCACTCTGTGCAGCGGAATGACTAGAGGAGCCACTTAATTAGTTTTTCTTTATTAGATGTGCATTTTTAATCATGGACTTGGTTGGGGGTTGTAGCCCTTTGGGATGGCCTTTTGACTCCCCTACCATTGCGTGATTTGCTTACTGCGTCTTCTTTCTCTCTCTTTCTCACACACACACAGACACAGGCACACAGACACAGGCACACACACACACACACACACACACACACACACACACACACACACACACACACACACACACACACACACACACACACACACACACACACACACACACACACACACACACACACACACATCCTTTTTATTTCCTCTTTGCTGTCACTCATTTAAAATAATTTATAAATCTTGATTGGCACTGAAATATTCCGAAAATATTGCCGGTGGAAACATAATGTGTTAAAGGATTCTTTATTGCATTTTGAGTCTTGTCAAAACCCATTGCAGTTGTTTTTGTTTACAGTGATATGCCTGCTCAAAAACCTCTGTGCCCTTCACGTCCCCTCGCCACCATCAGTGCCTCTACCAGCTCATGTAGAAAGTGTGCGCAGTGTTTTTCGCCCTCATTGATTTATTTCATCTTCATCGGCAGTAGTTTTTCAAACATTTCGTTACCCTTTGACTTCTGTTTTCTGTAATCAATCACCACGCCTGTCACAGTGCAGTCTGCTGGTGTCTGCTCCACTGCCACCTGCCTCCGCCCTGCTGCTGGGCTTCAGTGCTCTGTCCTCTCTCCTGTCCTGTCTGAATCACACACACTTTCTCACCCTATCACCCAGCACACCCACTGCTTCCACTGCAAGCCATCCTCCCACACACGCACACACACACACACACACACACACACACACACACACACACACACACACACACACACACACACACACACACACACACACACACACACACACACACACAGTCACCCATGCACTTCATCTGAGTTCATCTCATTCGACCAGTCAACCTCCAATCCCCCCTCCCCCCACACACACATACACACGGACACACAAACACACACACACACACACACACACACACTCTAACAGCACTTTTTCCTCTAAACTAGTGGAACCACAGGGACCAGGGCATTTCCACCCTGTCCTCCCAGTGTCCATCCAAACATCAGCCCCACCCATCTGCCACACTAGCTGCAGCGGCAGTTGTTTCTCTACTTCTGTACTCTGACCTTCAAGTTTTTCGCGGGGTTGGATGCATGTGAAGAGTGGAGGTGTTTTAGAGACGCTGCGTCTGACAGGCTGCAGCTGGGTGGTGGTGGCCTCTGGCCTCTTATCTGGAGCCCAATCGCCGGGTCTCCCCCGGCCACCGGAGCTGGTCAGCACCTGGGCCTGCCGTGCCTGACGGCGGGGCCGCCGCTGGCCGCAGGGGGAGCTGCCGGTCCTAATCTCTTAATACCTCACCGCCTCCTCCAAGGTGACCCGCACCACTGCCATCGCCACGGCCACTGCCTGCCCGCTCCACTGCCACTGTCCAACAGGTCTACCAGCCCACGGTCACGTACGGGTGGACAAGGGGGGAAGGAGGGGCAAATGGAAATTTGTGTGTGAGCCAAAACAAGAACAGCAGGGTTATTTAAAACATATGTTGGTTTATATAAAAAAAACTGCCCATACCAGGGGAGAGACTTTACTTTTAGCGGTCATATGCCCTATCAAGCATGCCCTAACCGCATTCACATGCAGATTTGTGGTAAATATGTTAAAAAAGGTTGCCATTGGCTCAGTAAAAGTTTTTTTTTTGCTCCAGGAGTAGCCAAGCCACGTGTGATTTATGGAGGAGTAAAACATTCTGAGCAGACCCATTCATGTTCGGCGGGGCGAGGACATACAACGAATCAAACAAGCTGAGAGCTCTGAGTTCAAATGCTCTGCTTTGTGGCAGACTTGCGGTTGTCAATTTCAGCCATAATACCCCAAGATGAAAACAAAGAAATGGAAAAAAAATGCTTGGCTGAATGTGTATGGGATAAAACATAATGGCACAATTTACCCAAATCGCTGTGCCATATCCTCCCAGTTTCTCTCCGTCTCACGGTTTGAATAACACCTGGAGATCAATACAGGAGAAATCCTCGCTGGCTCCTGTACAGGTACCAAAAGCAAATGAATCGATACAAGGTAATCTCTAAGGTAGCGACAGTTAAATTGTGACAGATGCATACTGGTTTCATTTTATTTTGTGCTGGGGAGTGCTGTGATTTGGAGCTGGCTCTTGTGCATTCTCATATTCAGCATTTTGCCCATTTTCTCTCCTTGAATTTGTACGGCAAATCAATTCCTTTCAAGAAGAATAGCAAGGCAGGGGGAGTTCACAGTTCCTGTCTGACATTTTCTTTTCTCTTTTTCTTTTCCTTCCTCTCTTGCTGTTGCTCTCTCTGTGTGGACATTCTGACTGTGTTGCTGTAGTGCTCCTACTGCTCTATGTGTGGATGTGTATGGGTGAGGAGAGTGCTACATGTATCATTCTTACAACTGACCTTGGAGAGAGAGAGAGGGGGGGGGGAGAGAAAGAGAGAGGGAGTGAGTGGGGAAGCCTTGCTGATTGAGAGCCACCCGCGTGCTGTGGGAATGTGAAGCCGTGATAATGACCCTCATTTTTAGCTAATCTGAAGGCTGTTTTGAGTATGGGCCCTGTGCGCATTAGGAGCTATGGGCAAGGTGAAGACAAGGCCTAGCTATCTGCTAAGCTGCTGCCTCGGCCCTATTCTCTCCTGTCTGCTTTTTGACAGTTGGGATAAAATAACTCTTTATCTCCCCTCCACACCCCCCCAAGATGCCCACCCCCACCCCAGAAAACTAATCTCTGCCTCACAATTGCCAGTCGTTCATTAGGAGGGCTTCCAACGTCGACTGAGAAGGAAGGCAATTTAGAACTGGAGCTTCATGGACCTGAAAATGATGTTTAGTGCTGCGCTAATTTGCTTTGCTTTGCAATGCTAATTATCACACAAAAATAAATATTGATGAAACCTACATTTCCGTAGATACCCAGTTTCTTAATACGAGTCAAATTAATTTACTGACTTAAGCGGCTAATTTGTGAACAAAAATCTCAAGATAGCGACAGCCAAAAAAACAAATGTAATGATATTATGTGTGGAAGCAGATAAATTGGAATAGCATGCAAGTCAAAAACACTTTGATTTCAGATGAAAAGAATGACATGTAGGAATTCAATTAAACACACGAATGATAACTAATAAGGTGATTTATCATGCTGCCCAATCAAACCCAAACAAACAGAAATGTATCTCCTTCAATCTAATTCAGACATTCTGTCTGTCTGTCTACTGGGTTCTTTGAAATGGCCAAGGGACTGGATGTCAAAAACAAAACAAAAATAGTTAACAACACTATTCTACTTTTTAATAAATGTATCATTCAGCCTTCTGTATCAATCTGTTTGCACAGATGCTTGCTGAAGGTCCCCAGTGTGTCAGGTCTCTTTCTCTTAAGTGATGGCTGTGACAGCGCTCTCCTGGTACGGCCATCCCGCACATCCCCCTTGTGGCAGAGAAGCACGGAATCGGCCCTCATTGCTCATCCAAATGTGAATGAATAATGCATTTGTCAGCCAATTAGGGCGCTCTTGATGAGACCGTAATGGTGACTGATAAGACCCCTCTAATTCCCAGACAGAGGTTTTGTCATGGCTGATGGAAATCACAAGATTTTTTCACAATTAATTACCAATAATGGGCAGATTTCGAGTGATGCCGAGGACCAGACAGCGAATAGCATCTTATCAGTCTGTCTTCACCACACGACTGAGTTCACTCTCTTGGCCTCCATGAATCATCAGATGAAAAATCATAGATAGTAAGGCCAACTCTTTACCCTACATTTCGGTCTCTTTATAACAATGCATTTATTCCAACTATTTCCTATTAATTCCAAATCAACTTATTAAAGTGGTCCAATTCAGAGGCCAATTCACAGCAAGGATTTGTAATGAGACAAAGAGCGTTGCATAACATTGCAGAGACAAGTTGCGGTGGTTTGAATGAATCATTTAAAGTCCAGTTTTGTTGCAACAAGTTGCTGGTTTCAAGTAGTTGCAGCTTGTTTTGTCCTGAATCTTTTGAACTGGAAGACTAAATCACAGAAAATGGATTGTAGATGCTTTGGAGTCACAGAAGCACATCTAGATAGTTATTGTAGATAGGGAGGTTCCAGGACAGTAGAATACACCATGACTACTCCAGGCCAGGAAGTAATATGATATAGGCCTCAGCACCCGTGGATTTAACATGATGAATCATGGGTAACATGTACAGCTCACTCTCTCCCTACCCTTTCCCAACTACAAAAGTGACCCTCTGTAGCATTTTCAGTTCATGTGTCAGTGGCGGAACACTTCCACCCCTCTTGTGAAGGTTGTCTTTATAGAAGCGTGTCTAAATGGCAGAAGCCTCCTGCACACAGTGCTAACAGATGACAAAGCGTGCGAGTGAAGAGCTCGCAGCGTGCTGTCATCCCCACCGCGTCAGCAGGCCTCTTACATAGATTAATGGCCACGGTAAACTGAGTCTAGCGGAGTGGTGGTAGGGTGGATGAGGGAGAACACAGATGGTTGAATTGCTCGGGGCCCAGGAATGTGTGGAGAGGAGAAGAGAGAGCAAGGCGATGCGCCGAGAGTTCAAGGGAGGCAACGGGGGTCGCCGAGGTGTGGCGAGAGTGATGAACTGTAATTGCTCGCATTCTCCCACCTGCCCCTCATGACGAGCCAGAAAAAAAAACACTGGGAGCAGATGGAGAGAAAGAGGGACGGGTGTCGGAGTGTCAGAGCAGTGCAGACGGAGAGATAGGGGGGCGGGGGGGGGGGGGGGGGGGGGGGGCCTAACTCCCTCGCTCTGCTCCAGGGCAAGACGCGGATGGTGCAGTAGCACAACCACAGAAGACGGGAAAGAAGTTGTGGTATTTGAGTTCATTGGCAAGGGATTAGCACAGCGCTTGTGGCTTTCACCTGCGGTCTGTTTGTCTGCTGAGCTGGGACTGCAGAGAAAGTTCTCAGTTTAAGTTGTCGGAGTGAAATTTGTAATGAGAAATGAACCCTAAACTTGTCTGTTTGGTCTGTGTGTGCGTGCGTGCGTGCGTGCGTGCGTGCGTGCGTGCGTGCATGTGTGTGTGTGTCCATGAGACAGACAGAGCAGAATAAGTATGACAAACAGGAAGGGATTTCTGTGTTTGGTTCACATGTGTCACAGAAGTTCATTCAGCACAAGTCGTATTTGCTGTGGATCCATTGATATCTGTGCAGCCTTGAATATTCATCAGATGAGTGTCGGCAAAAAGTAATTTCTCTTGGGAGGTCCATATCTACATTCAACAAGGTAATCTCACTGATTCGTCTTTTAAAAGCGTGTTGTAGTCATGGCCCTCTGGCTTGTTAATTGGCACAGTTTAGACATAGGCATAACTTTATTTTGGTTAATGAGCGTTCCTGGATGAAGTCCACTGCCCAGAATCTGACAGTCTTATATTCAATGTATAATTAAAGCAATATATGTCACAATGACTGCTGTATTTCTACCTGTTTTAAAGTTTCACCTCCAGCAAGCTGAATGATTAAAACGATATAACTCCCTAATGGCCAAACAGCTTTCACTGAAGTCAATGTTTTTTTCTTTTTTTATAAGTAAAACAAAGATTAAAAAAAGAAAATATTGCTGCCCAACATTGCTCAACATTCAGCTATAACTGTGAACTGTGAACATTCATACATACATACATACATACAGCGGGAAAATGATAGGAAAGAGACACAGTGGAAGGTGAGAGTCGTCTTCATTTTGCGGTCACTTTATTTTTCAAAGTCACACTCAGCAGTATGTTATTGATCAGCACGGAGCAAGGACAAATGCCACTGCCACCCCACTGAGAGCTGCCCACCTGAGGGAGACTGACAAAACACGCCGCACGAGGCCCAGGTAAGACGGCAGGCGACTTCCCTGCTCACATAATCCTGCTGCCTCTCGCCAGCGTGGCCTCCTGCGTGTGCCCCTCTTTACCTGAAGGGGGGTCGGCCACTGTCAGCAAAGTGCTTTCACTGTCTGGAAAAGGTCACACTTGGACAACAAAGTGAGTGAGAAAGAAAGAGAGAGAGAGAAAGATGTGACTTATTCATAACCTTGACTTACTCTGTCGTTTGCATTTTGTGAGGTTGACATTCACTGTATACAAATTACCTCAGGTACTTCTGCCCTTCAGTAATTATTGTACATATTAAAGTTGAATTTCTGATGAGTCACTTCTAAAAGAAATTGTCCAGCATTTCAGTGTTGGTTCATGTGAAAGTGCTTCTGTGGTGATTTATGCGATTTGGATTGCGTCTCCCTCAACACCATTTCATGCTTAGTGCGCCAATGACCCTCAGTGGCCTGACATTTTCATTTCACAGCATCCCCAGGACTGTGGAGACATGGCTTACAATTATGACTGAAGAGCAGTTTGTAAAGGTGAAACAAACTGTATAGCTTAAAGATTGTAATTACATTTTTTTATATGGTACAACTGTGTAATCACTGTCAATATGGGAAAACATTTAAAATTATTATGATTGAATACTTTTATCTCTGAGATGAATATTCTACCTATGTTTGAAAAATGTACGCTGTTATCTCATAACATTCTCCAGTTCATTCAGTTGAGAACTCAAAAGGCCTCACTCTCACTCTTTAGAAAAAAAAAGATTGTCTTTATTTTCTAACACCTCACTCAGGCATTTTTATTGCATGCTGAAAGGAGCAATCAAGTCATGAGCCAAGGTGAGCAACATTTAAAATCATTTCAATCACTTGGCCTTTGCTAAACTGGCAGAGTTTAGGTCTGTGTCATCAGCCCAAATGTCAAGCCACTCTCCTCACAAGACAAACAACAGGAAAATGGAGGAGAGCAGGAGGAGTAAGGAGAGGAAGCCTCCTCCGTCTTCAGTCATATTAATGAATATATTTATTTTCAATCCAGAATGTTCTCTACAGCATCAAGTATGCTAAGACAACAGTAAACTAAATTTGAGTAATCAGAGTGAAACTCCAACTTTGAGAGGAATCTCAGTTGTGCGATTCATTCCGCATCTTTCCATGTACTTAGTGATTCAAGAGCTGCAATCAAACTTCAAATCCCCTGCGTTTGTCTTTCCTTTTCGTGTTGCTTTAGTATTCTGAGGAACATGTTGTTTGTTTGCGTTAGGGGAGGGGAAACTCGGCTTCTCATAATTGCACATATCTATCTCAAACACATGAGGGTTACACACAGGATTATCAAAATCCTCCCTGAGTTGAAATCAATAGATGGCAAGGGGAGTAGAAGAAGAGGCAGGGAAAGAAGAAAAACAAACAACCAGTCAAACTACCAGACAGGTAGAGTGAAGTTCTCCATGGCAGAACTCAATTGTAAACTGGTATTGATAATCTCTTGTCAACCCAGCTAAGTCCCTCAGTGGCATCTCCACATTTGTGCTTGCTCAGCAGATAGATAAAAAAATAAAAACAAATTAATAAATAAATAAACAAGGAGTGGGCTAAATAATTAAGTGTGAAACAAGCAAAGCTGCTTTCCACTTCCACCGTGGAGGGAGGTGGGGCCCTGCATTGGAACTCTATTAGAATACTGATGACTGTGGGAACTCCAAGAGCACTGGCGGTGGTCCACCGGCAGCACTGGGCTCTTGCCCGGGTGAACGGTAAACTTCCTAAAAGAAGAGCCTTATGGATTTGTTTTGCTAGGAGAATGAAACCCTAGAGCTCTTCCAGGAGAAGGTTTTGTCACTAAATCACATACTTGGAATACCCCTCAGTTTGTGTGTGTTGTTATTGTTTATTCTCACCCGTGTGCAACTCAGCAAAAAGCCTCCTACTCCATGGTAATAAGAGTTATTAGCAAAAGGAAAGGAATTGCGCCAACCAGGGGCGCAGATAGCACTGGGGACGGGGGACATGTCCCCCCCAGATTCATAGTGACCCTGATCCGTCCCCACCACTCTCCCTACGTAAGGCGACAATCATCAGTAAATTACGTTTTAAAAAATGGAGCGTCCCCCCAGTTCAAAAATCCTATCTGCACCGCTGTAACCAACACCAACACATCAGCACTGAAATGATTTTTCCCATCACTAGAAATCAGAGATAAATGCTCAGTGTGGCCATGAGACCTAGATAATTTTTTCCTAGAGTTGAACAGAAATGTGGGTTTCTTTTTGGTTGTCTGAACTCATTTCCTGTTTTGTGTCAGATCAATGGACGATACTGTCACACCTGACCAGTCTTTCTTTGCTTTCAACTGTGGTTGGCTCACCACTAGGGTTAGTGGTTAGTTCACACTAAAAGCACCCAGGGGTCTAGTGGTTAGCTCATGCTATGAGCACCTAGGGTCCTAGTGGTTAGCTCATGCTATGAGCACCTAGGGTCCTAGTGGTTAGCTCATGCTATAAGCACCTAGGGTCCTAGTGGTTAGCTCATGCTATGAGCACCCAGGGGGATAGTGGTTAGCCGTGGCACCGAGTACTCGGATCTTGGGTGATTCCACTATCTGGAACGTAGGCAACAGAGCAGAACTATTATACTTGAATTCTATTCACAATTGTAATCTACTCAGAGGGCGTAGAGAGTTTTTTAGGCCTGATGGTTCCCAGCTGGACCGGACTGGAGTGAAAGCACTACAGGACAACCTTCTCTTTGGTCTTTGCCACCCATCTGCCCAGTGCATTGATCCACACAATACAGGCACAGCCACAGCCTCCTCCACCTGTCCCCGACCATAAGGAGGGACCATCAAACACATTACCACACGCGGAGACAAAGAATACAGGTGGCACAGAGCAACCACAACCCCCACCACTGGAAAACATGACTCAGGCTCAGGAGTATCTGACACTGGATGAGAGATATGATGACCTGCATTATTTACCAAGGTCTCCAGAGTCATCTAATCAACCTCTCTCTCTCTCTCAACACTGGGACTAAATGCTCACTCTCCATCTCTGTACTGTCCTCAATGAGGTGTAGTGGCATCAACTATATAGTGAGCTAATCTCCATTCATGAACATGACTATGTGTCCTAGTTCTTTTTTTACACTCATCACGTTGTACTGAATACAGAGTGAAACTAAGGAAAACTAACAATTAGTTAATTTATTTGTTAGTACATTACCGAAGCATGTAAACTTTACTTGGAGCTTAACTCCACTATTAAGTGAAACAGATAGCTGAAATATAATACAAATCTACATAGCAAACAATTAACATTCCAAAATGTTTAACAATATAACTTCATGTTCTACTGTTTAATTTAATTAAATTTGTAAAGGCACTTGTTAGCAACAAAGGATGAACAAAGGGTTCAGTGGGGTTTCTGCTGGAGAATCAAAGGTAGGTGGTATCTCTTTTTTCATTTACTATTTCTTACTTCCTTTTTTAAACCTTAGTGAAACATTTCAAAATAAAAGTCAGTGACTAAAACGCCCAAACTTTCCTTCCCCCTAGTCCCAGTCCCTTTCCTCTTTCAGAAATATCTCCTGGCCACTTCATTTATGTCAGCATCAGCCTTGTCCTTTATCTACTCTGGCAGCACAGAACACAGACTGTTCAGTGACTGCTACCAATAGCAGTAGCAGTGTGCAATACACTGATAGCCCTTTGTGATATGTTCAGGGTCCCTGCTTCGGTAGAGATGATCCTAACAGCTGTTCTGAGAACAAGCTGGGACTGTAATGTTATTTATTCCTGTGTTGATTAGAAATAGAAGGACTCGAGTAGGCTACATTCAGCTTATGAGGTAAACGGTTCTAATCTGTTACCTGTAACACAACCACCACACACTGACCCAGGAGCTCCGATTCTGTTTCGTTATTGAGAGGTGATTAGCAGCAGTAAGACTGTTCTCATTGGGATAGCACCAGTACATTTCAGTTTTATGATTACATGCCGACTGGTAAGAAATTTAAAGATGCATTCCAGCACAAAAATATTAAACCTGGTAATTTTATTGAAGATGGCTCCCAAAACTTTATTTTTAACCATCAGATTAGATTCAGATAAAACATCAGTTCTGGTTTTACTTTATCTAAGTGTTGCATTGGACACTGTAGAATAACACTGCTGGACAGGCATCTTCCGGAAGAGTCCCTAATAGGTTTAGATGTTATTTAGAAGGCCTGAATTGCTTTGTCACCTTTGGCAGTTATGAACAGTGTTGTACCTGAACGCGTTCATTGAACGAAAGTCCATGAACTCGTTCATCATTTTGGTGAACGTGAACTGAACCTTCTGTATTATTGCCTGATGAACGATACTGTGAACGCGTTCATTCTGGTGTTTGTGAACTTTCACTCTTTTTAATTTCGTTCAATAAGGTGCCAGATTTCTAGAGACTTCCAGGCGAAAAACACACATTTAACAGTCCTGTTTCCAATCGCTGCGTGTGCTTTCTTTTACTGTCAATGCCTGGAAAGTGTGAGAGCGCCGAAGAGCGGTATTGCAGACACATAGAGATTTCGATTTTTTTTTTTAGCTCGCAACATATTGAAAAAAAGAACTGAACTAGTTCATTTTTTGGAGCTGTGAACTTAGTTCAAAATTTTGAATTATGAACTATGAACTGAACTAGCTCATTTTTAAATTTGTGGACTATGAACTGAACTAGTTCATGTAGAAAGTGAACTTTCCCAACACTGGTTATGAATCTGATGGGGTAGCTATGACATGGACTCCCACAGGAATCAGTTCTTGGACCTCTTCTGTTCAGTCTCTTTATGCGACTGTTGGACCAAATTTTTCGGAACAAAACGCTGACTATCATAGCAAAGCAGATGACAGATATATCTGGTTCTCTTTTACTAGACGATTACTGCCCAATAGACTCACTGTGCCAATGGTTAAAGCAAATAAATCATTGTAAATAATAACAGGGTTTTTTGTGTTTAGCAAGAAAGAGAAGAGATTTAGGGCCTGATTTACTAACATTGCGACCACAGATTAATCTGCGCCTTTACCAAGGCGCACATTACCGCATGTTGTTTTTCCGCATTTTCCGTGGTATTAATCAAACCAGATCCGCGCTGGGCACTTTGTGCTTACTCCGCCCTTTAGGGCCTGATTTACTAACATTACGACCGCAGCTTAATCTGCGCCTTTGCCAGGCGCACATTAATGCACAGTGTTTTTCCGCATTTTCCGTGCTATTTATCAAACCAGAGCCGCGCTGGGCAATCATTATTGAGTGCACCGTTAATAGATGGGAAAATTCGCCTTCAAGTTACTGCCACCATGGAGATTCGAGGAAGAAAAACCTAAAGTTCAGCGAAGAGGAGATATATATATTGGTTCACGTTCGCTCAATCACTGAACCTGATTCAATGTGCACGCGGTTATATTGTTGTTCTGCCGGCCATCACCTACAGCGAGATGTTTAAAAGTACACGATTATAAAGAGTATGCTATTGGTGGCATTAATGCATACACTGTCTATTATAACAATATAGATGTGTACATGGCGAGATTAATAAGTTCTACAAGGGACATGGGTTCACTACAATATATCCCCACTGAAACAAATACATTTACCAAGTAGCCAGGCCTCTCCAAAATCACCGTTGCTCATGGATAGATGGCACTATTCCGGAAGATAAAACTGTCATGGACAGATCCAGGGTATTTGGCTACCACCTTAGTAATGGTCATGTTGGCATCACATATGACCTGGACATTCATTGAATATGTGTGCTTTCTGTTTCGGTAAATGTGTTCGTGGATTGAAGGTGGGACTGTTTGCATGTGGGTGCAATCAATGGCTCCAATTATGTTCGGCAAGTTTAATTTCAGCTATCGTAGTGGGGAAATGTATATTGACCAGTGTGCCGTAGCAATGCGTCGAGTACCTGGGTGAATATTTGGCTGAGTGAAGGCTGAGATATACCAACTGCAGATGCTATAACTGTTTGAAATTATCCGGAGGCCAATATTTGCAAATGTTGCCAGGAGTTTAACAACTGATGGAATGGAATGTGATCGCCGGGTGGAGGGTTCGATGTCGTCTCTGATCTGGTCCAGTAATTGAAGTATTGCGTGGCTGGTTAACCTGTACCGTTTAATGATTGTTGGTTCGCTTAACTGAAAAGGTGTTATACGAGTTGAAAAAATTATTTCTGTGCGCTGTCTCTGTCTTCTTTCTTCGCCTTGCTCTTATAACTACTGCCGTATCAACGTTTTCAGACTCAATGGAAATGCGTGCTTTATGAGTTTCTTATACCCTCCCACCTCGTTGCGCCTCACATCCACAAAGTGTAAAAATGCTCCTCTACTCAAATGCGCCTCCTTTGTAAATACCGCTTTATGTTTACGACCGCTATTTTACGCCTGAAATGGGCGCAATCCTGTTAGTAAATCAGGCCCTTGGTATTGGTAAACAGCTTGATTCTCTGGCTCTAAAAACCAAAGACCAAGTCTGAAATCTTTGCATTCTAATAGACTCAGATCTCACCAGCAGTGGCGTTACGTAGTAATGACGGGCCCAGGTGCAATATATTAGTTAACGTAAAAAAATTTAATCGTAGCGTTCCCTACTTCTGCAACCGCGTCTAAAAACGCTGATCAAAGGTGTTTGTTATCGATATAAATAGTGTTTATTTAATTGTGTACACAATGAACTAAGTCTTGTTTGACTCTCAGCAGGAACATTTCTTACCGTAAAAATTGTTAGAAAGTAATAATAACAGCAACCACTATTTACCCAACTTGTAGCCTAGTAATCCTGCCCTACCATAACGTATGTACGCTATAACTTGCTGCACTGCTGACTCCCTAGCCTGGCGTCTAGTTGACGGGCTAGTTAAATAGCCAAACTTATCTAATTTAGGCAGCTTTGCCGCCTTTTTGTCCTGTTCTTTTTTCTCTTGCCCTTTTCTACTTCCACTTTTGTGCTTAAAAGGCATTGTTACGAGTAAAGTTGTGCTGTGCTCAATGAACTAGGTTATCAGACCTTCAAATTGGTTTAACTATAGCGTATTGTATTGTCACATGATGAAATAGAGACTTGACATTGGACAACAACATATATATTACCCAGCAATCATGATTGCTAATCACAGAAATACAAAAGAAAATAAGAACTTATTCATTTAATTGAATAGTTTTTTGATAGATTCTATAGTGTATGTAGGATAAGCATATGATTTTGTTATAAATTGCAACAACCATGACTGAGATAAGTTTGCCTTTTCAAGTTTATATAGCATTTGGCACTACCTTCAATTAAAATATAGCGCATATTACAACATAAGCATATCCGAGATATTTGAAGCTATACTAAGGGTGGGCCGTCGAACGACTCCTGACGCTGTACTTGGAGAGGGGGCCCGTTGCGCGACGCGAGTATATCTTTGGGCCGGCTACAGGCCCCCACACCCCACGGGCCCAGCCGCACCTGCTGCACCCCTATAGTAACGCCCCTGATCACCAGTCACATCAAAACAATCACCAAAACAGCCTTCTTTCATCGTAATAAATATAGCCAGAATGGTCTCTTAACTGGACTTCCAAAATAGACCATCTAACAGCTTCAGCTCATTCAGAATGATGCCACTACAATTTTATCGAGGACTAAGAGAGCAGAGCAGATTACTCCAGTTCTAAAATCTAAAATAGATTTTAAAATGCTGCTACTAGTCTATATATCACTCAATGGTTTAGGGCCGGAATACTTATCTGATGTTAAAAGCATATAAACTGAGTAGGGCTCCTACATCTATGGGCTAAGGTCAGCTAGTAGAGCCCACAGTCCAAACAAAACATTGTAAACCATCATTTAGCTGTTATGCTGCATGCAACTGGAAGAAACTGCCAGAAGATCTAAGTGCCCCAAATGTACCTATGTTTTGTATATTTTTAGGTTCTGTTCAGGGGCTAAGCTCTATTTCTCTAAAAACAGCTCCATCTGTGTGGTTGTGGGTTCAATTGGGCTCCATTGTAGGTTCTATTTAGGCTTTCGCTCTATGGTTCCTTATTTTGTGTTCAGTAAGGGCCACTTCCACAATGTTTTTTCTATTTTATTTACTATGTACTTTCTCTTAATGGTATTTTCTTATTGTTAAGTATGTTATCTTTATTTTTCCTTTGGTTGTTCCTTTTCAGCTTTTATAAATGTTAAGCACACTGAATTGCCTCTGTGTATGAAATGTGCTGTATAAAAAAAACTTCCCTAGCCTTGTCTAAACATCACACAGAATACCAAGTTTAAGATATAGAGAGGAGTGGAGAGGTATTTTTCTTATCCCAACCTTCCTCGACATACTGCATTAACAGTGTTCCTGTGTTATGTGTATGAACTTCCAGAGTAATCTCTTGTGTCTACATCCTATGAAGGGTAACAGAGCTTCAGGAACACAGGCTTTGAATAATTCAACACATTGTTGGTTCTTTGTTTTGTCTAGTTGTTTGTTTGTTTGCCGGGTAGAATTAATTGCAAGTGTAATGGGATGGACGGGGCATATAAATGCATCGATTTATTTCTTGTTTGATTTGCCACTGCCAGTGTAGAGAACTCAGTTTGTTTATGGCAACCGTGGCTTGTGGTGATGTAGGACTTAAGTGAAGACATATGGAGATATTAATTGCACAATGCATCAAGACAAAAATTATTTTCTTCGCATGAGGAAAACTGATGAGGAGTGCTGCTTAAACTCATTAGGTCAGTAGACTTTATCCGACTTCTTTCCTGAAGAGAAAAGTTTTGAACATAATGATCTGCGATAGACAAAAGATTAGCTATTCAGCTGCCATCCAATATCTCAAATTAGAAAGTAAAACACGAAAAAGAGGCTTCTGAAGCAGCACTCCCCTCCTGGGTGTGGAAACAGGGCTTTGATGCATTGATTTGTTGCTCAACTCACACAAGGGCTGGTTAGTTAGCAATCTCCTCTGGGTCGTGAAATACAAGAAGCATCAGCAAGCTGATGATGTTCCCCATTTTCCACCCTGTCTGTCATAGCTTGATTCGATCCCTTATGATGTGTAACACATTCATACATATTTATGACACGTATTTATACAGTTTTGATTACAAATTACTTTGTTCTTAAATCTTTTCAATTCATCGTAATTCAGCTCTATTACAAGCTGCACAGAGAATAGGACAAATACGTTTCACAATCCTTTTATTCTCTCCTTTAATTTTCTAATAGGTAATAATAAGAACCTGTGTTCTACACTAACTCTTTCCCTCGCTCTTTAGTATTTTTTACATAGTGTTGTATTTTACTGGCAGATCGGCTGTAGTTCCGTTATATGACGGACCACAGCCGAGCTCCAATATGCTGGAGTTATTTAATGAACCCATTGTGCCCAGCACTGGAGAACAGGATTACACAAACTCCGCCAGGGAACATTGCAGATAAGTAGGGCATAAAGGCATAACTGGCAGCACCCGTTGACGGAAGCTGTTCATTTTCTCAGCAAATGTTTGGTCCAGCAATTCATTGGAGCAGCATGAGACAGGTCTTAAAGTCAGAGTCCTTTACTGCTAAATGGGGAAAACTCTTGGACCTCTTGTCACTCTCTTTCCTCCCATCTTCCTCTCCCCTCCCCTCCTCCTCTTCTTCCTCTTCTTCCTTTCCTCTTTGCCAAGGGTAGGCGTAGTGTTTGTCTATTTTATAAAAGAACAACATAAACAACATACCTTTTTGTGATTGATTGCACCAGTGCAATAATACAATAATACATTCAATAATACAATAAATCATCAAAGAATGAAAAATATTGACATTTTTAATATTTTAAATATTTTAATATCTTGCACATTGACCATGGAGTTATGTCATGATTTTGGTTCTCATTTTTGTTAAGTTCCAAGCAATTTGCTACAAGAACACCAAAACAAATACAACACTGAAGTGCATTTCTGTGTGCAGAGGAAAATGATTAACACTCTTGTTTCCCCCCATACTACCTTTTCTACTTTTCACATTCAAAAGTCTCTGTTTATCTCTGTGACTGTTTGTGTGTGTGAGTGTGTGTGTGGGACGCCACAGGGAAGAAATGACTTTGGCTCCCATTTTTGTCTGACCTCTGAGTGGAGACTTCTCTCTGACGGTGTATGTGTTTGTGTGTGTGTGTGTTTGTGTGTGTGTTAGGGAGATAGTTTGGGGGGAATGAAGCAGTAGAGAGCCATGGAAATCTCTCCCAGCCCAAAGCAGAGACTCTAAACTCATCAGCGCTCACAGTCATGAGATGTCTGATAGGGAATATGGGATGGATATTGGCTCCATGGTCTCCCCAGCCAGCCAGCCGTCTGCCTGTGTGGTGTTCATAATAAAACTCTCACTTCCTAAATAATACGACACTGGACAGATAAGACACTCATGGACAGTCTGACTGTCAGCCAATGTCATTTACCAACTGTACCTTGCAAACAGTAGAAGTTCTTTAATCCTCATACTGTGTAGACTGCAAAAATGTAATAACCATTAATTATATCTCACATTTGTATTAATACCCAACAAATGAATACTTCATGGTTTGCAATGGAAGACGAGGAGCTGTTGACAATCATTTTTTCAATTCTTTACAAATTTGCCAGGTTTCAAGTGGCACTTCTGCTAAAAGGTCAACACTGATTGCTTGTCATGTCTTTTTGAGGTCACTGCTGCATTTTAAAAGTCTCATTTAAAAAGTGCATTCTCCCCTTTTCCGTCATGTATTGGGCATTTGTGAAGCTTACAGTTTGGATCAATCGGTCTCTTTTAATTACATTGGCTTAAATAAGGGGATGAAAATCAAAGCTTTAAGACTCCCCCTCCGTTTTAACAGTCTGCTTTGTCTTTCCTCCGAGGGATTTCCATTTCCACTCCCAAGTTGATCCATTAGGCAATGTCTTATGAGGACAGAGGAGATTTGGCTAAGTTATTATTACGCTGATTATTTTATATACTTGGGTTGTTCTCAGCCAGTTCATAGTAATGCTGATGAGGCTTAAGTTTTAAGTTTGCGGGGAGTTAGTTGAAAGAATTAAGTAGCGTCAGAACAAAAAAAACTGTCTCTCTGGCAGTTTACATTTGTGTAGGAGCTCAAGCTGATCTGTGCGCTATGATTACTATGTGTCTGTACAGTGACAAATAATGTTGTTTTTTTGTTTGTGTGACAATGCGTCGCCTCGTTTGTGTCCCTTTGAAATTCAGAACAGAACAATAAAACATTTAGATAAAGGAGGATGGCGAAAAACAGTTTACTCTTTCGGCAGCAGCCTGGGAGAGGGATGAAGCCTCGCTCTGGCAAAATTAAAACATTTACTGTTGAATAATGAGAAACAAATGAATTCCTTGAGATAAATTGTTCATTAGGCCTCTGTCACAGAAGTTTGCCCGGGATTTGAAAAGTTTGATGCAATTTTATTCAGGGAATTACTAGGGACAACAGGGTTTCGTTTTTGTGTGGACGTTGTACATTTAGGACAAATCCAAAATGCTTGCAGAGTGCATATACAGCCGCGGAAAAAATTAAGAGACCACTTCAAAATTATCAGTTTCTCTGGTTTTACTATTTATTGGTATGTGTTAAAGTAAAATGTACATTTTTGTTTTATTCTATAACCTACTGGCAACATTCCTACCAAATTTCAAATAAAAATATTGTCATTTAGATCATTTATTTGCAGAAAAATGACAATTGGTCAAAATAGCAAAAAAGATGCAGTGTCTTCAGATCTCGAATAATGCAAAGAAAACAAGCTCATATTCATTTTTAAACTACACAATACTAATGCTTACACTTAGGAAGAGTTCAGAAATCAATATTTGGTGGAATAACCTTGATTTAAAATCACAACTTTCATGTGTCTTGGCATGCTCTCCACCAGTCTTTCACATTGCCGTTGGGTGACTTTATGCTACTCCTGGCGCAAGAATTCAAGCAGCTCGGCTTCTTTTCATGGCTTGTGACCATCCATCTTCCTCTTGATCACATTTCAGAGGTTTTTTATGGGATTCAGGTCTCGAAATTGGGCTGGCCATGACAGGGTCCTGATCTGGTGGTACTCCATCCACACCTTTACTGGCCTGGCTGTGTGGCATGGAGCATTGCCCTGCTGGAAAAAACACTTCTCAGAGTTGGGGAACAGTGTCAGAGCTAAAGGAAGCAAGTTTTTCTTCCGGGACAACGTTGTACTTTGCCTGGCTGAGGTTTGTAAAAGACCATAAGGATTGAAAAAAGCGGACTGGAGGGTCTTCTAGTTCGTCTTCTCTGATGAGTCCAATTTTCAGCTTTGCCCAACACATGGTCGTCTGATGGTTAGACGGAGACCTGGAGAGGCCTACAAGCCAGAGAGTCTTGCACCTACTGTGAAATCGGACTCATCAGAGAAGACGAACTTAGAAGAACATCCAGTCCGCTTTTTCAATCCTTATGGTCTTTTACAAACCTTAACCAGGCAAAGTACAACGTTGTCCCGGAAGAAAAACTTGCTTCCTTTTGCTCTGACAATGTTCCCCAACTCTGAGAAGTGTTTTTTCCAGCAGGGCAATGCTCCATGCCACACAGCCAGGCCAGTAAAGGTGTGGATGGAGTACCACCAGATCAGGACCCTGTCATGGCCAGCCCAATTTTCGAGACCTGAATCCCATAAAAAACCTCTGAAATGTGATCAAGAGGAAGATGGATGGTCACAAGCCATGAAAAGAAGCCGAGCTGCTTGAATTCTTGCGCCAGGAGTAGCATAAAGTCACCCAACGGCAATGTGAAAGACTGGTGGAGAGCATGCCAAGACACATGAAAGTTGTGATTTTAAATCAAGGTTATTCCACCAAATATTGATATCTGAACTCTTCCTAAGTGTAAGCATTAGTATTGTGTAGTTTAAAAATGAATATGAGCTTGTTTTCTTTGCATTATTCGAGATCTGAAGACACTGCATCATTTTTGCTATTTTGACCAATTGTCATTTTTCTGCAAATAAATGATCTAAATGACAATATTTTTATTTGAAATTTGGTAGGAATGTTGCCAGTAGGTTATAGAATAAAACTAAAATGTACATTTTACTTTAACACATACCAATAAATAGTAAAACCAGAGAAACTGATAATTTTGAAGTGGTCTCTTAATTTTTTCCGCGGCTGTATATAAGTAGATGGGGAATCTTGGTAAACTTTAACAGAATATGGGAAATGTAGGATTTGTAAGCTTGCCTTTTCAGGTTTCAGTGAATTGTCCAATGTTAGGGCTGAACAAAATACAGGCCTGATCCCACTACCTACCCCTCATGTCCTAGTCCTTCAAATCATAATCCTTCCTATCATTGCAACTGTTAGTATGATTGTCACAGACAAATAAATCTTAATAAGCTTTTGAATAACACAACCTAATTACAATCACTGAATTTTATTCTCACAGGTTTGGCAGTTAGACACTGCAAATCATTGACTTAGCTGTCATGCCACAATCTGTCTTCTGTCACATTAGATGAAGTCTCATTGCCAAGCTCAATTCACACCAGTGATGAGGTATAAACATCAACATCATCGGTCTGCTCTATCGAACTACAAAAGGCTGTCCCTGAATAGCGTCATTACAAATCCATAAGAGACTTTATTTGTGCATCATCAACAATTGACATTGTCATTGTGTGGGTTTCCAATGGCAAGTATACTTTTATAGTACATGTACTTTAATAATTTTGCCTTTTAGATTCTTGCTTTTGATGACGTCATGTGTAAAAAACAGAAACGCAAAACCACTGACAGCCCAGATGGTATTATTTCCTCTGATTCTGAAGCAGGTCTCAGAGGGTACGTGTGTTTGAGTGTGTGAGTGTGTGTGTGTGTGTGTGTGTGTGTGTGTGTGTGCTTGCTACATCCTCTCATCCTCATTTAGAAAGTGAAGCAGAGCAGGGAGGAGGAGTAGGAGGGAAGCTGCGCGACAGGCACCAGAAGACGGCCTGTCAACGTGTATCAGGGTCACGCTGATAAAGAGTCCAGTAAATAAACATCAGAAACAACCCCCTCACCACCACCAACAGATTGCAGAGCAGCTCGCACACATGCAGCAGGAGCAGGGGAATGAGGGAATGGTAGCGGTTGAGTGGTACACGCACGGCACACTAGTGGTGAACCTGCCACAGCTGCATCACCGTCAAACGGGAGTCCTACAGGAAATGGCTTGCAAACAGTGTGGCATTCAAACAACTCAGCCAGCTGTTCTCGACCGCAGAGGGCCGAGAGTGTATGGTGGGGGTAGTGGTTGTGGGGGTGGTGGTGGTGGGGGTTCTAAAAAACTCAATGTGAGAGGAGATGATGGAGGATTCGGATGAGTTTGTGAGGGAGACAATTATGACAAGACGTTGTGTGCATTGCACACTGTGTGTCTTTAAAGTCTAATGAGCTTTTGTTGTCATAACTGAAAGATCCCTCCAGACTTATGACAATAGTATAATTCTGAGAGCATGGGATAATTATATTGTGCTGTATTTTGGTTTCATTTTAAGGCCTACGATTGCATACAAAATGTACAAAACCTACACCAATGCACTGGCATTCAGATAATTTACTTTTCACTTTTGTTTTAGAATGACATTATAATTGGTCTGGAACCATTTTTGTTGACAGAACTACATATTTCACCTCTAATGGTACTTCGGAAGTCATTAAGCACCATTTTGTCTTTGGCTGTCTGTCTCTCCTTGAGGGTAATGCCATCATGGTTTGGTAACACAATACAGAACACATTTCCCTGGTAAGACATTAATTAGCAGTTCTTTGGTTTGGGATTAACTCCAAAACATCCACACCCGTCTGCCTGGCGCGGTGTTCCTGCGTGAGCTGCAGTGGATGGTGACTGTCTGAAGAAAAAGGTTGTTTGGGGTGACCGAGCCCACTTCCGAAACGTTCAGTTGTGTGCCTGGGGGGGTCACAGTCTGCAAAGAGGCAATGAAAGCAAAACGCTAGCTCACGGAGAGGAGGGTGAAACAATTAAATGAGTGTTTACCGGTCTCTCTTCATTAGCCTCAGAACAGCTGTTGCATTTACTGTCGTGTTGGGTTTACGGAGCTTCAAAGAAAAATGGGAGTGAAAATAGGCGCGCTTTGATCTGTGAATACATTAATGGATTTGGGGAGATATAGTGGTTGTTATCTCCTCACCCAGCTCTAAGCTGCTGACTGGGCTTAACACTAGTGATGTGCGGATGCTAACATTAGGGCATGCCTGTCTGGATGTCGAAAACATACAGGTAACCAAACAAAAGCAATCCAACACTGGCCTTACTACTATTGTGCGTGTGTCGTGAGTGGCTAGTTAGGGGCATTGAAATGTAAAGCCCGTGTCAAATTGATTGATTTTGTGCTATTGTGATTGCTAAGCTTGATGTTCTCCACTCCACCACCCCTCTTGCCTATTGCAAACATACATTCAAGTGGGAAGTGTATTCTCACTGCCTAAACCTTGGCAGCCACTTGTAGGATGGGGAGAGTAGGAGTTGGTTTTCTTTTGGTGAGAAAAGAGAGGTGAGGTTTCTTCGTCTTCGAGCGCTGCCACGTCTTTTATCTGGAGAACCAGGACGAGAGCCAGGAGTGAACAGAATGGAACCGCGAAACTCACTCATTCGGTAGTGCTCTGCCTGCCTGTCAGCCGGGAACCTCTGCAGTGTGACACATTGCTGAGAGACAGACGAGGAGGTAATAAAGCATTAAGTTAAAGTGTTTAGTCGAGCAGCTGTGCACGCATATTGCAGGCAGTCAGCTGGAGCCCGGACTCGCAACGCTGGTTTTGTCATCTGTTGTGAAATGGGAACAATAACAACGACAAAAAAAAAAATAATAATTAAAAAAAGAAATCTGAAAATGACACAGAATGGTTTACGTGTTTTTGAAAATGGCAGTCCAAATACCGTCACAGTGAGAATGACATTATTGATGATTTATGTTTAGCATTAACATTTGACTCAAAATTAACATACCACTTTGTTTTTGTGCAGTAGAACACCCACACACCTCTGAATGCACAACTAGAGCCACTGGGTTTGCCTGCTTTTTTAATCTTGAAGGAAATAAATACATGATTTCAAATGATACAAATGAAATGACAACAAAACCACGTGAGAATATATATAGAACCTTTAACAGTTTCTCAAGCAGAAACACATACATGAGCGGCCATCAGCAAACTTATACACAAACTAAGTTGTTTTATTTCCCGTCTCGGAATGGGAGGAAAGTAAGGCCATTTGAGAAAAGCTGCCCCCCCCCCCCCATCCTCCAAGTGTCTGAATCGCTGACTCATCATTCTGCCAGATGTTTGTGAGGAAAAACATATTGATCAGAACGTATGGATCAACCGGATCCGATTTCTCTCCTCTCTCTCTCGCTCTCGCTCTCTCTCTGCTCTTCCTGGAAGTAGCTAATTATCTGCCCAGGATTCTCTGTTTTAAGCATATCCTTCACTAAACACCCACCCCCACTGGTTAGACAGATCAAAGTTAAAGTAGGGAGGAGGGGTGTTTGGAAGGCAAGCCTGAAAGAAAAGGCAAAAAGTAATGAGGGCAGCTCATTAAGGCCTCAAAATTAAAACATAATTCACACTCACAGGGCTTCACAATCATTACATTAAGCCTTGCCTTTTTTCCACGATTAGGAATGGATGATGCTGTGTGCTCAAGTCTGATTTGCCATGACATACAATACGTGCAAATTTCATTATAATCCATTTCACTCACATCAGTATGAAAGTGGGATTGTTTGGGATGATTTTCTAAAAATATGTCTCTTGAAATCAAATAAGCTGAATAAATAGCATATATTTTCACATCTTCTCCCAATGGATTTGCAAGGAAAGCAAACGTAAACAACATAAGAAGAGAAAGGAAAATGTCACCCAGCCTCACAATACATTTAAACAACACACAGGCCTGTGTGTTTTTGTGATTACTGTCTGATGGACAAAATGATATCAAAGAGTGTTCTGTCTTTATTTGCTGGCTATCGATCCTACCCGTGATAATAGTCCCTGTGATTGCTTGAAGGGAAAATTGAAAGTAATTGCCTTTGACAGGGCACGCTGGCCGATCCCAGCAGCATTCTTAGCAGTCAGCTCGTGTCCTGTACGCTCAAACCACCTGTATTTCAGGAGAAGAAAATAGCGCCTATTTGTGCGTCGATGACAAAACATTCAGCAAAAGCCCTTATCGATCTTTTCAGTTCCTTGGTAAACACTGATATCTGGAAATGTCTCGGCTGTAGCGCAGCACCGATTTTTACGTTTTTCTTTACAATTGTTTGTTTGCTTGTTACAGTAATGTTTTATAGCAAATAAAAAAGTGGATAAAATAAGACAGCTCCAATGCTTCACATGTTAGTGTATGAGGTATTTAGTGACAGAGAAGGCTTGTGAAGATTTATAGGATGATGGTATAAAGAAGGCTAAATTGCGAATCAATGCTGAGTGAAGCAGAACCTATGGGGGCACCCTGTGATTGGTGATGTACAGTGTGGGACGTGTATCATCCAGAGGCCACGGGGGGGGGGGGGGGGGGGGGGGGGGGGGGGGGGTTACAGTTGGACAGGGGCCCTGGGACATTGACCTTTGAGGCAGTATATCATAAAAGATATTGGTACCACTTTACAATAAGGCTCCATTTTGCCAGTTATAAATGTTTGTAACTGATTACTAGTTGATAATGTGTTTCACACTTTACAATAAGGCTCCGTTTTGCCAGTTATAAATGTTAGTAACTGATTAATAAAGGGTGATTTGTTGTGTAATGGGTAGTAAGCAGTAACTTGATCTTGGGTGGATGGATACTTTATTAATCCAGAGGGAAATTTTAGGACATCCAGTAGCATCCAGACACAACATCCACAAATCACATCCACATAGGGAGAACACGTTCGAAAGGAGTGGGAACGGAACGGAAACACAAGAGTGTGTTCACACTGTAATATTTCTGGTGACCCACTATCTCTGGCTACCACCCTAGCATGAAGTGAGAGGATGCTGTAGTCAGTGAAAGGGCAGCCATAATGTTACCAACACCAGGCTGGAAGGTTTGCCACGTGTCAGAACATTATGGGACAGTAGAATGCATCAGAGTGGTACATATTGCAGAAAATAAAATCAATCTGGCTCCATTTAATTATTAAACAACCTACAATATTATCAATCAGTTTATAAGCCAGTTTATGATGTAATAGCATGGTAGGTACTTCAGATTGCAAAGATTACTGCCCACATCACAAGGATCAAGTCAAGACACAAATAAAACACTTTCATATACATTTGCATATAACTTCAGACAACCAGGTGCTTCAGGATACAGGATTTGATAATGAGTTAAACTGTGACAAGGCCTTGGTGTGTCTAATAGCACTCAATCTATGTGGGTTGCTGTGCATACAAAGAGTCCAGGTTAAGCAAACCCCCTGGCCAAACACTGGAGATCTGAATGTTCATTTTCTGGATTTAATCATTCTCAGGGTGGATTTTGCCTGACATCAGCATGTACAATTGCATGTGAAAATGGTCTGCATTTATGAAATAACCGATAAGAGGTAGAAGTGAATTAAAGCTGTTAACTTTTTGCTGCTTACATTTCTGTCAAAATGAGAACATTTTTATTCAACCTGCATATTTTAAAATACATTCAGCGTCTCTCGTGTTGAATTTTTGTATATGTGTGTCTTTTCGGTCTTTTCACTCTGGATTTATAGGTGTGTTTGGATGGAGAGTGAGTGTGTGTGTGTGTGTGTGTGTGTGTGTGTGTGTGTGTGTGTGTGTGTGTGTGTGTGGGTGTGTGTGGGTGTGTGTGTATGTGTGTGTGCTACATGCTCTTGAGTGTGTTTATAGCTGCTGTGTATCGGTTTTGCCTGGTGTCTCTGGGCATCTTGCCCACTCTCTATCATTCCCAGTGTTTGTACAGCGCTACTCAATGTCCCGTGACCATGTAGACGCAACCGTGGAGACAGATACCAACACCTGCTCCCAAAGGTCATCTGATGACCTCAACCAATCAGCTCTGTCTTGTTCCTTTTTTTCCCCTCCACCTTGTTCCCACCCCCAGCCCCCACCACCCCCTACCTCTGTGGTCACACTCGATGTGTTATTCGCTTGCCGTTGTGCTCTCTACATACAGTGCACTTTGAGGAGCAATGGAACATTCTGCGTCAGCTCACTTCAGGGGTCAGGACAGATGCATAAACACGGCTCAGTCTCCACTCGTGTGAAACCTGACAAATACATTAACCCAGGTTGCGTATTAACCACCCTTCATGTCAATGCCACAATTCAACCCTAATTAATTCCGTAAGCTCTCTCTCCCTCTCCCCCCCCCCCCCGCCCCCCCGTCTCCGGAAGCTGCCTGAGGCAGTGTCGAAAAATAACTCTTGAGCGACAGTACCAAAAAAAAAGAGAAGAGAGCAGTATTTCCATCAGGTCTTTAAAAGTCATTAGTGTCTCATTAGATTCACAGAGCAAACTAATGTAAACATGCTCTCCATAGGGCAAGAGGATGGAAAATGAGGACAACGTTGTGCATGCGTGTGGTTTTTTCCCTTTTTAATATTATTATTATTTTAATTTCAGATCATTATGAATATTGCAAAATCATTAGGAGTGCATCAATATTTATATAGCATAATTATAAAGTGAAGTGGCTGACTCGTCATGCCTCATGGTAAGAATAAAAAAGTGAATATTCAAAAGCAAGTAGACACACTTAGCCCATGTATAATTCACCTCATTGTAATCCCCGAAAAAGATCGGGAACAGGTGTCTCTGCTGCATGTGCGCTTTTTTCACCCAATCAGGTCGGGCCGGCTGAGCCGGAATGAAACTTATTCATATTTGAGGGGGAAGAAAATCGTCTGTCACATGTGGAGTCGGGGCAAAGAAAAAGAAGAAGAAGAAGAAGAAAAAAAAACATGGAGGAAGCGAATTCGCTGATTCCTATGAATTTAGAGAGGCTACTTTACAGGAAGGAAGTACATAAATGGGGTCCTTAGCCAGCAGATCTGTGCACTCACGCTTGCCGCCGTGCACATTCTCCTCCAGTCGAGGAGTTAGAGGAGACAGAAGGAGACTCCGGCAGACTCTCACTGTCTCGCCTCGTAATGACAGGAAAGAATTAATGCTAAAAAGTAGGGTCCAGTGGCTACAATCCATTAGCGCACCACTCACTTTACCAGATATGATGATTCTTTTCAGGGCCCATGTTCTGAATCCTGTTGGCTTTGTGTAAAGGCTGGTAATTGCCCAGGACAAGTCTGTTTTACAAATGTAACTTGTTTCTTTCTCTATTATTTCTCTAAGAACTCACAGACTGACAGGAAACTCTGGAATGCTTTTTTGTTGTCCTTTTTTTCAGTCCTCTGTCCTTTAGTGTAAGTCTGTCATTTTTCCCCTCATCTTGAACTCAGCTTTTAGCAGTGTTGCTCTCATTAGGGGAGCAGACTGCAGCTGAGACCAAAGGTCTGCTTCTCTGGAGGATATATGGATATGTGTGTGTGTGTGTGTGTGTGTGTGTGTGTGTGTGTGTGCGTGTGCGTGTTTGAGGGTGGGGGGTCCGGGGTTATGGCTGTCCGTGAGACAGACAGAGCTCCTGTGGAGGGTTGCAGTCAGGAGGAGAGGTGCACTCATCTCTGGAGGTCAAAACAGCCACTAGAGCATGGCCACACGCTAAGTGCTCTCGCTGTGCTCCTAAGGGGGAAAGGAGTGGACTTGAAGGTCTTTCACTCAACATGTGGACACACACACACTCACAAACAAAACAAACACACCGGTTTCTCTCTTTCTCACACACACATACGCACACGCACACACACACGCACACGCACATTCAAACACACACATTACACAAAGCTTCGCAGGGGGCTCCAGACAGACCCACACGACTCTAGGTCATGTCTCGGACACAGACCACTCTTGCGAGTAGCAGGAGTCCTCTGGCTCTCCATTGATCTCTTACTATGCTTGAATGTGGATAAGGTCGGGTGGAGCGCAGTTAAGTCAGGTCACTGGAGGACACAACAGTATCAGCAATCACCCTGCCACAGATTACCTCCCAGAAAAACTCCCTCATTATCTCCATCGTGGAGGATATTGGGTAATTTCCTGCTAAATACTGCAGAGGCAGTTAATGTAGTCATCTTAATACATCAACTTTCTATATTTTCCAGTTGAGCGAGTCCTCTCCATTATAGACATGTCTGCAGTATACAGTGAAATTTCACCTGTTCTGTTATGATTATGAGACAGATTGAGGTTCTTCAATCAATGAGAGATGATTTGGAGCCTGCGACTTCATTCAAATGGATCTTTACCTTGAAAGAGAAGGGGACTGAATGCATTTGCCAACGTGACACTTTTAAATGGAGGTCAAAGGCAGGAGAGATGGGTAGAGAAAAGCAGTGGAGAAAGAGAGAAAAGGAGGCATGGAGAATGGTCAGGAGACGATGAGACAGTAAGAAGAAAGATAAATGATTACTTACTGTAAAGACTGATGAAGGGATTAACTATTGTGTAATGTTGATACTACTACTACTTCTACTATTACTATTAGTATTACTATTACTACTACTACTTCTACTACTAATAATAATAATAAAGGAAAAAACCAAGGTCATTCACAAAGTGGTAAAGGTAGGCAAAAGATGCAGCCTGGAGTAGAATGAAAGTAGAATAAAAGAGACTGTGTTTATGGCCTCTTGAGTGAATTTTGGAGATAGTGGGCCCTAATTTCATTGATGGGCAATGAGCAAAGCAACGAGCAAAGTCTGTCACGCATGGACTAAAGCTAACGTGTGGCACGTGGGAGTGCTGTGCTGACCCACCCATGTTCACGCTTAGGATCTTGCTCATGGTATTAAATTAGCTACATGATTAAGCCAAGTTATTAAATTGGCTTTACTTCATGCGTGGCGGAAGTTGCCTGTTGCTTGTTGCCAGTCAAATTAATGCCCAATGTACTTTGAAAATTGTATGAAATTGTTTGTGAGAACAAAAAGTTGCGATATAAAAGAGTCACGAGTGAGGAAAGAGTGCATATTGAATAGACTGAGTTGAGGTTGTATAGTTAACCAATTGCTCTAACCTCCACACCATTTGCATCAAAACACCAACTCCCAAAGCCGCCCTCTTTCGTAGCTCTTCTTTTGAGATGGACATGATTGACCACAATCATCAGATTCATACCAATGTTATATTCTCTTTCTTGGAAGGCTTTTAACCGATTTTATCTCGAAGCTCCATTCCGCTGAGGCTCTGCAGCAGGTTCATGGGGAGAACAAGAAAGAGAGAGGAAGAGAGGGGGAGAGAGATGGAGGTGAGGAGAGGAGGCGAAATCAGTGATTCATATTTCATTAGCACATTCCTCATCTTCATTGTGCGCTGCGCTGGAGGCTTTTACAGGTTTGTAAGAGAGAACCTTTTTTAACCTGCATTCAGCGGAAAATCGCTGCTAGTGTGGAAATCCTGTGTTAATTAAATTCACTGCTTCATTTTAAGTAATTGCATCTATAATTAAAAGCAATTAGATCAGCAGGAGAGCAAAGAAAGAACCCACTCTCTGTGTTGTTTGAGTGGAAAGCTCCTTTCATTCCTCTTAACCATGAAGATGTGTTGTTGGTGGTCTCTTGGTCTCTGTGATCTGAAGATAATGTCTGTCATAGACCCTTCCCTTCCAACATCTCCTCGCTCTATCTCTTTCTCTCTCTATCTTTCTCTCTGTCTCTCGCTTTTTCTCTCTCCCACTCTCCTACCCTCCTCTCTGAGAATAATGATGATGGAGTCTGTTTTTTTTTTTTTTTTTTTACTTCGCAGCCGCTCGCGCTAATAATGCCCACCGGTGCATTAAAGATAGTCGTGCGGAGTAACTTATCAGGGCAGACAGTGACTCTGTCTCTTTCAAGTTAATTTGAACAGGAGACTGATGTGTTTTGCTCCGTGAGTCTGTGTTCAGAGAACTTCTGTGCTCTTCATATCCTTTTTCTCAGCTCATTCTTTGTAGTGTGTGGTTGGCTTGGTGAGGCTATTTTGCGAAGTCTCCTGTTGTGGGAGAAGACAGTAACCCCCCACCCCCACCCCCACCACCACCACCACCCGCATTGCATCCGGAAACACAGAAAGAAATAAACACAGCAGTCAGTGCCGCTGACACATCTCAACTCAACTCGTCTGATCTTATAACTGGTTTCGGTCAGTCAAAAAGAGCTTGATGAGAGATGCTCAGAGACATATACAAACACACAGCCCATCACTATCTTTCTCATATTTATTCAAATGTCTCTCTCTCTTTCTCTCTCTATCTCTCTCTCTCACTAGCTCTCTCTCAGTGACGTGTTTCATCTGAGCTAGAACACGAGGTGCCTGTGATGTTGATGAGGCTTAACGTGTAAGAAGAAGACGTAGCTGAACACTGCCGCAGTGTTCAACCTAACCCAACATTGCCTGCGCTGCTGTGCCATGGATGATGGCCTGAGAAATTGTTTGTTGTCCCCTCTAGGACAGGGTCCGCTCCGCACGCTGTGTGTTCATGTCACCATCATAATGGCACACCTTTATTCCCAAGCATGCCTGACTGTAGAGCCTTGAGAGAGGACGAGCTGAACCATCCTCCCTCAAGTCGTAAACAGTGAATTTATATGTCAAACGGAATAAAGAGAGGGAAAGAGAGGGCAGAGATAAAGGGAGATATACAGTATGGATGAATGAATGACTGCATGAAGGCATGAATGAACACAGGCTACTGATGAGTCTGGAGATGATATTTGCCATTCAAATTGAGTGTCTGTGAATGTGCACACATGTGAGCTTTAAGTGTAGAGGGTTGTTTGTTTGTGTGCAGTTTGTGTGTGCGCAACGTGCCTGTGTGTATGTGTGTACTGTGTATGCATTTGTCTGTTAATGTGTGTGTATGATAGAGTGTATGTGTGCATCGTGAGCGGTGTGCTGAGCCGAATGTGGTGCATTGGCCTGGTTTTATCAGTGCGAAGAATGCGAGGGTAATTACACACCTGACAGAGGCTGATAAACAGTCCTGGCTAGCTGCCAGGCTCACGCTGCCTTCTCACTGCCGCGCTCCTCTCCACAATTACACTGCGTCTTTAGCCCCTTGTGTCCCGATGCAGTTTTACAGCCGATTCCAGACACCTCCAGTGCATGACAAATGCATTTGGAGGAAGAGTTGCAGACAAAAAGACATAGGATGTTAAACTCGTCTTGTAAAGCCTTTTTTTTTTGCTTCTCCTTTTTGTTGGCGTCTGCATCCTGGAGTCGCTACATTCAGCAAATGGATCTGGCTGTGATGAACACAATCACCAGCACAGTATTGATGGTTCCACACTTTGTGGACAGACACTGATTGAAGGGGTCAAGGTAGTGACATGGTGCAGATTACCCAGAATGCTTTTAATGACAAAGCCTTAAGTGCATTTTGCAACATCACCAGGGAGGTTATTGGCCTACATTTTTTTATTTATGAATCAACAAATTATGTGGAATAATGGGGAACTGAAAAGTCTACCTGACCTGCTTATTGGATTGTTTTATAATTTACTAAGTCTATATTTTTCAAGCCTTTGATAGTGTTTTAAAAGGAGAGTGTAAGTGGTCTTGCTTTTCTCCCTTTGGTAATTATACAGCACTCCCATGTGTGAGGTACTTTAAGAAAATTGGTTCGTAAGAGATTCTAATAAGGAATCCAAATGTGTGAAATTTAATCATTTTTTTGTTTAAACTCCCAGAGAGGAGCATTTAAAGATCAAAGAGTAAATTGAGTGAAAAGAAGGGGGAAAAAAGGTAAGGCAAGTAATTTATTTTACCCTCTTCCATTACCTGAAGGCAACAACAGGATAAGGAAATGCCCACAGCCGAGATTTTTTTATCAGATCTCATTTCTCCAGTGGAAATCTATTTCTCCTCCTGTGATATCGGCATAAGCAGTTTTTATATGCAGTATTTCACCCCTCCGCCATCTTCATTACGGCAACCTACTCTCTCCCCGGCTCAACACTGTGAGCTGCCCACGGCAATCATGCGTTATCCACTCAACTACACGCTATCACCATCTATCACAGATAAAACACCCACCTTGTTTAAAATGAGATATATTCACTATATCCTGGGTGATCCCTTCTGAGCGTAGTGGGATGCACTGTAAGAGTCTCTCTGGATTACCAGTCGCCAAACAGCGTGGGCCTACTTAAGAGCCAGAAGCTCAGGCTTGAAATTTGGACTCTTTTGCTGTTGAACCCACTTAAGATTGAAGTGCTGTAGACTCTGTTGCATGCAACTATAGAAAAGGTGTCTTGAGACATTTGTTGTGCCCCGCTGACTTGCTATCAGTATGCATTCATCGGTCCATTGCCAGGTTATCCACACATCTCAAGATCTAACTGGACAAACAACTTCAACCACATTTAAACAGACACAACATCCAAACCCCAAACTTTTTCACACGTTCCAGCTGCCCACTCTCGTCTAGCTCTCTTAACAAAGGAATGCACAGCATCCCCCCCCCTTGCCCCCCCCCAAGCCTTTTTTCACAAACACTCAAGATCTGCATGCTCGCGCCTTCCACTCCTGGCCTGTCTATGTGGATTCAGCTCAAGCCAGGCTTCCAGCCTCAGCCTCTCCTCTCTTTCCCGCTCTCCCTCTCTCAGAGTTACTGACCTCCGGGGAATGTTTCTCAAGACAAATGTAACGTTTCACTGGCTGCCTGCATGCCTTAAAGGGGTGTAGAGGTGATCCGGCCCAGCAGTGGAGGAGGAGAGTTTACGTCTGGGTGGAGGAGAGAGCAAAAGAATGTGTGAGAGAGAAGGAGGGAGGGTGAGAGAGAGAGAATGAACGAGAGACTGATGGTGGAAGAGTGGAGTTTCCTCTGACCTGGTCTCTTGGGACAGAGAGTGTGAAAAGCTTCAGAGTAAGTGTGGCAGCAGTGAGCAGTGCTGAAGTTGGAACGTACTGACACATGATCACACACACACACACAAATACACGAGTACACACACATAGTCACACATACACACACACACACACAGACACACACACCACCAACTACAACACACAAACTGTACAAGAAAACTTGAAATAAAGTTGAACCGAATCCCTGGGAATGAGACAGACACACTTACATGTACACATGTACACATGCACGCACACACACACACACACACACACACACACACACACACACACACACACACACACACACACACACACACGGACATACACTCACACACTTGCACACACCACAAACCACTCCCGTAAGAGGCTTCACCTTAAACCTCAGGTCAAGGTCCATTAACGACCTGAGCTGTTCATTCAGGAGAGCGACTGCACTCAATCAGGGATAAACAAAGGCTCCATTAATGGACCGAGCACCGAAAAGGCAGGGCTGGCAAGTGGGGCGGCCATTTTGTTCCCACGTCCTTGGCCCGCACAAGAGAGAAAGCCCAGTCTGGCGCCACTGCCGCCGCTGATTGCCAGCTTGCTCCAGTTGACTAATGACTGCATTGTGCCCGGTTCTGAAAGGTTCTGAAAGACCCGCACAAGGTGCTCTGTTGTTCTCTGGGAGCCCATTGTTCGCACAGAAATAGAGAGGTGAAAAATAATGTCTTATTTTTCCACCAAAAAAAGGACAGAAGACAGAAGAGAGAGGATAAATGTGTGAGTCTATATGTGTGTGTGAGGGAGAGAGAGAGAGAGAGAAGGAGAGGGAGAGGGAGAGGGAGAGAGAGAAAAGAGAGAGAAGAGGAGACAGAAAGAGAACAAGAGGGAAAAGATAGAGCACAACTCCTCCCCTAGACTGCCTGAGCAATAAACTGTGTGGTGTTGGAAACATGCTCAAAATGTGCTGCTCCCTGAGTTTAATCTCCCTTATTGATCACACCACGCAGCCTCTGCAGGCTGAGGAGAGGGCCGCCTGCAAGGGGCCCCGGACCCCGGGGCCACGAGGCGAGATTATCTGTGATCATTAGAATCATATTCTCTGTTTGCTCACTCGTCTGGCATACGGGATGCTGAGGCCCTCAAGCCCCCCCAGGGGATCTGGCTTCATGACGGGAGTCGGTGAGAGCACTCCAGTTTATTCTGAGCATGGACACCATGGTTTTATTCACTGTGTCACGTCAAGAAACTCCACCATTTCCCTTGTAGTCTGTGTGGTTTGTGTTGTTGCCACGGCTGCTGTTGCCGAGGTGTCTCCTGGGCTGAGCTTTGAACCCATTTTTTTTTTTTTTTTTGGGTATGTGTGATGTGCAAACGTGGGTAAGAGTACAAAGATGGGGTGCGGTGGGGTGGGGTGGGGTGGGGGGTTTAAGAAGGGGGAGAGGTGTAGAGGAACATCACGACACAAACACAACGCCCCTCAGGCCCTTGCATCATGAGATGGTTAAGAAAACTTTGGAGGGAGGAGAGAACAGGAGACAAAGGAAGATAGAAAGAAATGGAAAGAGAGAGAGTGAAATAGAGAGAGAGAGAGAGATAAAAAAGTGGTGTAGAACCTAGCAACAGTGTTATCTTTATAAGCATGTCTGTCTGGAGGCTCTTGTGGTTGGATGAAAACACTGAGTGCCTATAACACTTTTTAAAAAGCACTGTGTGTTACTGAACATTATGACAGACGCTCGCTGAAATATTCACACAGCGCACCATGGGCACTTTGAATGCCTCCCGCTACTGGGCTGTAGCGGCGAGCGACTGATAGACTCGATTGCTGAACTCAATGATATAAAAAGAACTGCAGACAGCAGGGCCTCTCTCTTAGGAACGATAAGCATGTCATTAAGCCCAGAGCTTCTCAATACAAATACATTCCTCTCTCTCTCTCTCTCTCTCTCTCTTTCTCTCTCTGTCCTTGTGCCTGTGCGTGCGTGTGTGTGTGTGTGTGTGTGTGTGTGTGTGCATATTCATGGGTGCCTATGTGTGTACGCTTGCAGACTATTCATGATCGTTTAGCGAGTGTTCTTGTGTGTATTTATAGGGACATTAATACCCTTCATTTGAAATGGAGGCAGACATCACGCGTCATGGCTGAGAATGGGGAGTACACTGACAGTCCCTTAGCCCCATTTTCCCTCCTTGTCTGGGCTGAAACCCCACACCATGGGGCCCTAGCACAGCTGTGTGGAACACACATGGACAGACACAAAACAGGCGCTAAAAGCTTGCCACACGCCTCAGCCATCTCAGGGTAAAGGTTAAACTCTTAGTCCTCTCTCACGGGTTCAAGACACACACACACAAGCACACACACACACACACACACACACACACACACACACACACACACACACACACACACACACAACACACACACACACACACACACACACACACGCACACACACGCACACACACACACACACACACACACACACACGCACACACACACACACGCACACACACATACAGATGCCACCGAGGGGCACTTTCATACTGAAGGAGGCAAAAGCTGACAAATGCCCTCTTTTTCCCATCTCTCAGTTACTGATGTAGTTCGTAGAGTTTTTCCCCTATTTGGGCATTTGATGTCAGTTTTGCATTCATTTTGGAACAAACTTGAAGAATTTAAATGGCTTTCCCCACTTCTCCCATCAGATAACTTTTTTATTTGTGTGTGTATGAGTCTCTGTGTGTTATCTGCCCTAAACGATGCAAGCATTAGCATTTTAAAGCCAAACTGACCTGCTTTTTTCCTCACTCTTGACTATCATAATTAACCCCTGGGGAATTGGACTGCGATAATAATTACTCACCACCCAGAGGCCATCCAAATCACATCTGTGACAACTCAAAGGGTGTTGTGTGCGCTCCTGCTCCATCAGACGGGTCTCATTTTCAGCCAGCCAGAAGTCACTGCAGGTCTGTTGAGTCCGCTGGTGGAGAGGAGGCTTTCCGAGCCCATCGTCTTTCTCCCTCACATGGAGCTTACAACCACACACAAGGACAAGCATTGACACAGGCCATCATCCAATTATTTGATTATTTGTTTGCCCACAATTTGGGCCGTGCATTATCTGGAGGCTTTTATTTCTAATTTATCGTGGATTACATATTACAGATTCCAGTCGTGATCTTGGGGGTCTGGGACTTCTGGACGTGGTGGCATGTAACTTTCTCTGCCGTCATTAGCGATCTTGTTGTTTATCGTCATGCTGATTCCCCATTGTTTCAGCTAATGAAATGGAGACTGATGGGGCGACCCACGGGGCAGATTATTGATGCTGACAAATAATATGACATGATCTCTCTCTCTCGGTGTGTATGTGTGTGTGTGTGTGTGTGTGTGTGTGTGTGCGAAAACCATTATGCATGCAGTCAGGCTCATTGCTTTGTTAATTATCACTCATGCGTGAAGATAAGAAGAGTTAGCTGGTGAGCAAACGAATGAACGAGGTTAGGTTGCCGGCCCACAAGCTGCTAAGCCTCCAGGCTGTCGCTGGAATGCTGGGCGTCTGTGACGTGGGGGGCTGAGAAATGAGGTCTTTCCCTCTCTCGTTTCTCCGAAAGATGAATAAGGGAAAAGAGAAGGTAAAGCAAAAAAAGGGTGGGAAATGACAAAGCTCAAACGAATGCCCCAAGGTGTAAAATTGAGACGGTGTGGCTCGGATGAGGCTGGAATATGGATGACTGCGGAGTGCATTCGACCAGTACTGCCCCATACCCTGATCTGAACAACCAGCACTTTTTGCCCCTCGTGTGTGTGTGTTTTTTTCAAAGACATGTAATCAGAAAGAAACCGTTTGCATAGATACTTAATCAAAGCATATGTGATAGGCAGCAAAAAGCAATCTTCCCTTTGCTGGGGAGGCAGGGCTGGCTTGAACACACATAAGTCTAAGAACAGACTATTGAAATGTTTGGACAAATCAAGGCTGTGGTAACTAAGGTTACGCTTTCAAGTTTTCATTGCATTTTGCTCTGCTCTCCTCAGCTATTGACTCAGCAAATGGGAATGTGCTATCAGTGGCGTTACCTTCAGAATGTTTCTTCTTAGCCCTGCTAAAGGTCACAAAACTAATTAACCTTGTCCTGTGTGGATCAGCCGAGGTTTCTCTCTCACTCTCCATCTCTCTCTTTCTGCTGGGCTTTCACATGCAAACTTTGCATTTAAACAAACCCACGCTGCCCACGTACTATCTCACACAAACAGATACACAGACACGCTTTCATTCACATTTTTACACTGCTGGCCTGAATTGAAATTGCTGGTGGCTTCTCTTACCAAGGCCAGATGTCAGCGCTGATAACAGATATCACAGTATCTCAGTTTCATTCTGCATTGACTCAGTTTGGAAACTGAGAATATTATATTAACATCAACATTGCTGATAGAAAAAGGACCTTGAAGTGATCTTAACAAGCTGCAAACAACACATAACTTCCAGCAAAATGTACAATTTATATGATATTTTCAAACACAGCATGCGATTAACTATCTTTCAGCACACATAGCTCAATTATATAAAGCTTCAGACAACCCTAATGCATAGAAACAAAAGTTAACTCTGTAAATTACAGTACAATTGTTTGCTCAAAACCAAACAAATGATCAAATTCACAAAAAAACACTTCTGTATGATGTTGGTCAAACACACTTAAAGTGCTGTCTGCTTGTTCTAACACTTCTATTCAAGATATGTTGTGACTGCAATTCTCCGGTTCTCTAAAGCACCAGACTTTTTGGGAGTATCCTCTGATGTGTCAGCAGAACGAGTATGTTGCATTCCCTTCAGATCCCCCCCAGTTGCACACACGTGCTCATGACAGATTGAGTGGTTCTGTGAGGCCATCATGCCCCAATTATTCAGAAAGAAAACCAAAGAGATTGTGTTAAATTGAATAAAAAAGTCAGCCAAGATGACCATGGAGACATATGACTGCGGTAGCAACATGAACAAAATGGCCTCTGGAGAAATGTGATGATTCGCAGGCAAGAATTCTTAGCAGGTTTTTTTCGTTTGAGAAAACGTTGAATGTGATGTGCTTACCGTTGCGCATGAGTTTCTTCGACATGGGTGCTTTATTCATCACCGCGCGAAGGAGGGTGGTGTTGTGGAAAAAAGAGAAGTAGCCTATTATTCGCCAGTTTTGTTAAAGTCTCCTTTCCCAGCCTGTGCAACTGTTCAATCATATCACAGTCTCCACACCATTTGGGTTGACCAAGAAGCACCTGGCTTTCCGTCGATATTCAGCCTTCTCAAATATGATGAGATCACTCAGAAAGTTGGGCATGGACAATCCATCTTTCCTGACCGAGGCTGTTTTTATTATCCTGTTGGTTTTCTTGTGCTAGTTTGCCAAACAAACATGCATTTGGTGCTCTAATTTCCCATTGTGACTTTGCTGATGAGTTAGGTTATTGTTTGTCTGCTGTCAGTGTGTAATTGTTATTCTGAATTTCTGATGTTACTGTTTCTCTGCTGTGGGTGTGTAATTGCACCTGAAGGAATCAGATGGGAAGGGGATGCGCTTATTCAGATCATGATATCAGAGATTTGTCAGGCAAAGTATTATGCTCTATTATCCATCTCAATACTTCTTAAACAAGTTCATTTTGGTTTCAGATGCCATTGTTTGTAAAAATGTTACAGGGTGGTTTAGACCTCTGCATGAGGTTCATATACATGTAACCAATGTTGGGATAAACACTTATTGAGTGTTGAGCACAAGGTAGATTAAACTAGAATCATTATCAGGAGGAGGGAAGGGTCACAATCAATTGATCAGAATAAAATAAGAAAAAATCGGTCCATCTTTATCAAGGCATAGATTTACGAGATCATTCTCTGGATCAGCATATTAGTGCAACAGTATTTTTCACCTTTCCCTACTTTTTTATAGCACAACCTCATTGAATCAAAATTCAAGCATAAAAGATTGGTCTCCTTTCATTTAACACCCTCAAGATGCTAACACTTTAATTTACAGCCCACTAATTATAGGTAAGTAAGTACCTGTTAGGTACGGTGTCAGAAAAAATAACCTAAGAGTAAATAAAGGGTAGGATTGTGGAAGTAACATTAAACATTACAAACATTAAAACATAAGAAAAGTATAACTATGATTTTGAATTAATTGTGATTCTGACCATAATCACAAGTTACTTAAAATGAGAGGGTGCTTAGATAGACATATACACTTCATGCCACTCTCTCTCTATTTCTCTCTCTCTCTCTCTTTCTCTCTCTCTCTGTGGAGCCCTCTCTGTCTCTCCTTATTCCTACCAGCACTTTTCACTCACAATATTCTCACATGTGTTGTGACAAGTGTCACATTCTGATCAGCTTTCCTACCCATTTTGTAGTTAGCATGGAGCAGGTTTTTCTTAGGAACACGGTATGCAAGTTTTCTAGTTCAATGTGATAGTCAGACCATCAATGCCCCCCACCCCCACATCATCCGCCTGCCCACCCAGCCAGCCAGCTACATTTTTCACATCACTCCTCCTCATCCTCCTTTGGTAGTAGAAATAAAGTTCATTACAACATTACATAATTCCCTCGTTTCAGCACGCAGCGGGCTCCAGCTATCTGGGGCGACATGCTAATGTTAACAAATGTTTCACTTAGCGCCATTCACTCCGAGGCTCCTACTGAGGGCTCTGGGCCTTGTGACTGTGCTATGGAGGACTCTGTCAGACAGCTTTTGTAAGACCAGACCGTGTAGGTCCTCTCAGCTACTTGTAATGAATGTTGATGTTGTAGTCTATTCAGAAGCCTTTATGTCTACCGCCCTAAGACAAACAGTTGATTATTGGTGACACAGCTATGACAAGGCTTTGGCATTAGATGGGTTGTGCTTTTGTGATTAGTTTGATGAGTAACATACCTCAACAGAAACACAATCCTCTCCCCCTCTGCATGCAGATGTGGTTGTAAGAGCTCCTTTCTGTTACACTAGGGTGACCAGTTCACCTGTTGGCCTGCAGAGGGCACCCAAGATGTCCGTTACAGTGAGGGCTCCGTCTCACGCCACAGATGAGTTACATACGCAAGTGTGAGCTCCAGAAGTCCCACTGACTTCCCTTTTCCTTATCATTTCCCACTGATAGGGCTTGTCAGTGTGTGTGTTTGTGTGTGTCTGTGTGTGTGTTTGTGTGTGTGTGTGTGTGTGTGTGAGTGTGTGTGTGTGTGTGTGTGTGTGTGTGTGTGTGTGTGTGTGTGTGTGTGTGTGTGAAGGGTCTGTGTGTGGAGGGGGAGAGTGTGGGGTGGTTGGCGTCGTAGTGTTCCTGGAAGCTGGGTGAGGATGAACGGTAAGAGGGATTTGCTGTAAGCTCATACTGAGCATGAATGGACAGCAGGCTTATTGAGGCGGGGGCTGCACTGCAGGGCCTGCATCATTCTCTCTCTCTTTCACCATCTCTCTTTCTCTCTGACTTTGAGGCAGTCAATAAACAGACAAACACACACACACACACACACACACACACACACACACACACACACACACACACACACACACACACACACACACACACACAAACACACACACACACACACACATAAAACACACACACACACACACACACACACACACATACACACACACACACACACACACACACACACACACACACACACACACACACACACACACACACACATACACACACACACTCACCCAACATAGAGTAACATAAAACGCTGGACAGCCTTTGATTGTACCCCATGTACGCATTGCTGACCCAATGTACAGATGTTCTTACTTTTTATCATGATGTTGACATTAGTGTGCACACATACGCAACAGCACGATCTGTTTGTTCCCAATGAAGCATATCTTCCTCATCTTCACACTGATTCTGTTAACTCGGTGAGGTTCATAACCTATACAGCCATTCTTCTCCTGCTTGTATTATTCCAGGAAGTGAGTTAATTGGTCGTTCATTAAGTATATGATCTAATAAGCCTTCTAAACGGTTTGCTCTAACAGACCTTAGATCTCTCGGGTGCATACGGTGAGTTTATTTAAAGCACCCGTCGCATCTCACAGAGCTCATCCATACCATGCAAAGAATTAATTGGCCCTAATGACAGCTAAAATGCATGTTGTTTCAGTGGGATAATGCAGTCGTGGTGCTAATTCAATGCAACAACGTGGCAGTTGGAATACTCCTTTAATGAGGGCTGGAGAATACACATACGTCAGTTGCTTTGCTGGAGCATGAAAATCGAATGTGCTGGCTAGCGGCAAGGCCACCACAACAGGTGATGCAGAGGACTCTTTACCAGCAGAAGTTGCTATTTCCATCAGAAACGTCAAGAAAATAATCCAAACAAATGCGCAAGGGTAGCCAGCTGGGGTGCTATGGGCCTTGTTGTTATTTGGTCCAGAAATATTTTATGTGTTATGAAAGCAATAGGTTATACCTCATTTAAAACAGTTCTGTCTGTGTGTTTGGGTAGTCTGTATTATAACAGTATTATAACTTTACTGTGCAGTTACGATTCAGCCGGTCGGCGTTAGTAGAAGGATTCCTGAAATACTATTCACCTTCTGTTTGAGGTGCTTCCAGAAAGATCTATATCAGCACACATTCTGTGTCCTGGGTGACCTGCTTGGCCCTACTTTTGATAGGGAGAGGATGATACTGGATACTACAAGCAATACTATATAATAATGGACATACTTAGTCTGCCTAATATAAGGCATAATAAGCTGTTGAAAACTGCATGTATAACATTGCCCTCCTGTTCCTTTTGTGAGTCGTCTCATGTACTCTTCTGCTTTCTCACTGGGTGATGCTCGTGTTTTGTGGCGGCATTATGGCAGAGCCCATGCTGAATAACATCAGCGAGTCATATGCGCCCATAAAGGCGAAGGTCTTGACAGTCTTCAGTTTTTTTCCCACAATGAAAGAAATCAATAGGCATTAACCCTGCCATCCACAGCGGCGTTATCGGGTCTTTGTCAAGTTATCTTTCTTTATGGGTACAGCTCATATACGATATGGCTGCAATGCAAAAGTTAATGAAAGTCTTTTTCTTCTCACCATTAACATGAGTGCAGTGGCTCTCTCCACCTGGGCTGAAGATTGAAATGTCAAGGTCACCTGTGTGGGTGGAAATTGGCCTCTGAATGTTTTTTTTTCCTACTCGTCTTCTTCGTCCTGCCGAGCCCCAAGCTTCCCTCTGCAGGAGCGCGAGCGAGCGCTCTTCAGGCCTGCCGCCCGGACACGACTGAAATTAGCCGGCTAAATATATCTGATAAAGAGGCTGCGGCCTATCACAAGCTGTCAGAAGACATTAAAGTCCCTCTCTCTGTGTGACCCCCCTCCCTCCGAAGCATAGGAGCACACTCACACACACACACACACACACACACACACACACACACACACACTGTCTCTCTCTCACACACACACTGTCTCTCTCTTCTGTCTTCTTTCTCTCTCTCTCTCACACACACATACACACACACACACACAGACACACACAAATGGCTGTTTAATCACTGGCATAGACTGTATTCTACCCCCCTCTTCTTTATGGTTTCTGTACTCCGTAGGGATGGATAGGAGGGGAGAACTCTGACACGAAGGAGCTTTCGCACTCCTGTTGTAAAAGTGCACCCGGCATAACTCTTCTCAACATTTACAAGGTCCCCTCTCACAGCCCTGCCCACAGATCCAGACTATGAGGGGTGCCTCGACTCACACAAAAGGAGACGTGATCATAAACACACACACACACACACACACACACGTATATGCATACATTCATGCACAGTCATACACTATATAAGTGTGCATATACAGTACACAAACTTGCACAAGCAAATATAGCCACACATGGGGACGAGGCCTTAACTTGGATATTTGGATGTCATTCATTAGAATTGCAACATGTATGTTTGTGAAGGATAGATGCATTTCTATGAACATCTATGAACAAATGAAAATGTGTAATTGTGGTGTCTCTGTCTCATTGACTGACCGGTCAGATGCATCTAGAGGGCCATCAGATGGGTTAGTCTGACCTTTCCCAACGCTTCACTGATGAGCTCACATCTCCAGAGGGATCAACAGTGGCACCCCACTATAAATAGGCCAAAACTTGTGAACGCAATTGACCTTTAGAGTAAACAGCGGGCACTTTATCTGACATATTTCACACATCAGCCCTCAACTACAAAGCTCTTTTGAAAGTCAAGATGATCATTTAACCATGATATGGAAACTAGAGCCAAGTGAAGTTCAGTTTCAAAAAGTTTTTGTTTGTGTGTTGCAATTGCTTCATCAAGCGAATGGCATGCGTGTTAGAAGAAGAGGAAGAAGAAGATGAAGAAGGAGGGGGAAAAAACCCTTCTCTGGTCTTTGCTGTTTGTTTAATTACAAACCTTTGTATCATTTCATCTATGCTTCTCTTGCTTTGAATTAGTTTTTTTGGGGGGGGGACACGCAGCAGCGGCTGAAAAAAGAGTCATCAAAGACGTCTGGGCTCATACTGGATGAGCTGCCCCTCTTTCATCGGAGCCTAACAACAGACACACAGCTCAATTAAGGGGCTTCAGTCAAGTTAGGCACGGTGCAAAATCAGGCCTTCAATCAGCACCTTTGAAATGCCATCAGTGATGCAGAGCATGTCCAGACCTCCAAACAGCACTGAGAGAGACTAAGCCTGGCTGGATGGGAGAGTATCTGGGAGGGGTTGGAGTAACTAGAGGGACAGGAAGAGGGAGAGGGGGAGGGACAGGAGTAGCGAGAGGGAGGGGGAGGGGGAGAGGGTGGGGTGATGTGGGCGATCGGAAGTGGCATAAGCTGGAGCTTTAGCTAGTTGTGGCATTAGGCGATAGCTCCCCTCTCAGATACCTGTGGAGGGACCTGAGATGGAGCCAGTGGGGGCACTTTGCTTTCAAACCTCTTTCCCCAGGCAAAAACCTTACTGCAGGTACTGTAGAGGGATTGAAGAGGTAGAGTTCAGCAGCTGACAGTGTGCAGTCCAGTGCATTTTCTTTCTTTTCTTTCTTTTGTCAGTTCAAGCAACATTCTTTCATATAGTCTTTCTTTCTTTCTCTCTTTCTTTCCTAGTACAGAGGGAATTTCTGCCTCTGCATTCAAATCGACAGATGTGTTTGAGAGTAGTGCATTACGTAAGCTGTGTGTACCATCATCTTCGACCTCTCCTCTCTTTTGAACAGGAGAGAGGTTAATGAAAATGCACGCCTGTTCCTCGGCTCCAGTTTTTACCTGCCTTAGAAGTGGAAACCCCCACTGACTTTTCCCATGAATATCTCCCGGCCGGCTTCGAGTTCAGAGCAACGCTGGAAAGATCATCAATTTTCATGCCTCCCACTTAGAACATTGTGTGAAAATGTGGATCAAGGCAGGCTTGATTAGAAAAAGGAAGTAAGGTATTGAATATGAGTGTCAGATTAAATTAAACTATTCTTTGGAAGAAAAAAAATTAACGACTAGGATGTTATATAATATATATATATTTTATTTTTTTGCTTGTGTGATAGTCTGTGTCGCTGTGTGTGCATGTGTGAAGCAAAGGCCTTACTTGGTCTGCCTTGAAAAGGACAGCTTATCTTTTTCTAATGACTTTTGTACATAATTTATATTCAGCATCTGTTGTTATGCAAGCTTAATTTTTCCCCCGATTCGCTGCCAAAAGCAAAATCACAGAAAGTGGCATAAACATGTTTCATTTTAATTTTTATTTCAAAGCTCTCTCCTGTGCTCCTCTCTCTGCTTCTGAAGGAAATATGCTCTAAATAAACGCTGTGACATGCATGGCAATTAAATTAGTGTCTGAAATAGCTTCACCCGCTATCCGCCGTCGCCTACCCGAGAATACCCCTTCAAGATCAAGGCGACATGAAAGCACTCTCTAAAATTTTTCATTAATATTTCCTTAAAACAGATTAGAGCATTAGCTTGTCAACTACATATCCTATTGGTCTTGTACTCTGTGAATCACCAGCTCCGTAGGAGCCTATTTTTGAGGTCCCGCTGTTTGTGTACAAAGGGCAAGACTGTATAATTAATTTAGGATTACACTCGTGCTGGATTATCTTGGTCAGCAAGAAGCACTACACATCAATCCTCACCTTATTGGAGACTAATTCAACCTTTCCCAGGGTGATTTATTTAGCCCGTGGCAAGCCAATACGACTCTTAAAGAAAACTCTCTGTCTCACAACTCCTCTACCTCGGAGGCTAACGGGGGAAACGATCAGTTCCCTGCATTAGAGGAACATGTCCTTGTCCTCACACCATCACAAGACATACAAACCCCAGTGTGTGTACACACACACACATTTATATATACCCACAAAAACACATACATTTATAAAATGGAAGAGGAAAATCACACACATATACACACACATATAAACCACAATATACCACACATAAACCACAACATACATACCATATACATTTACAAAAACAAATGCACATATTTACCTAGCAGTAGAGGAAAATCATACACACACAGACACACACACATTCCGATATGGTAGGCCACTCACCCCCACTCTCTTGATGAAGACTCCGGCAGGGTCAGATAGGCAACAGTAAGACAGGCCACAGATGGCTGGGTGTTTCCAGAGTGGAAGATGGCGTCCCACGTTTCTCCCACTGCCATTACTCAAAAGCGCCATTATCAAATTGACTCAAATGACTGCATCACAGAACGTCTCCATATCGGCCCGTCCATATTAATATTCTGTCAGGAGGTGCAGCTGGAACACATGGAAAATCACCCTCCTCTTCAAAGCAGAATAAATTATGACCATTCTGGCCCGGGAATTTATTTTGACAGTTTTATTCACTCAGAAAAGGAGTCCAACAGAAAAACTGGAATACAATAAAACGCTTCATTAATTTCCATGTCACCTTTTTTTTTCTCTTCAGTGTTTTTTTTAGCTGAAACAGACTCCTCCTGTCAGGCCTAGTTTACGAAGCGTGTTCGGCTCCACCCCCCAACGTCTTACTTTGGTCTTTTTTGGCAATTTTTAAACACATTTAAACACATTTAAAAACATTTTCCTGCCCTACTCTCAGTGCACAGGCTCACAGTGGAGTTATTGTCTGGGCGTCTTCAAATCTAACGACACAAGGGGATGAAGAATTGGGAGCTGGAGGGAGCGTGAGACTTAAACAACATCTTTGCATAATCCTGTTACGGTCAAACAGTCCTCGCCATCTTATTTTCCTGATACTGGGCGGTTCTGGCCCAATAAAACACCAAAGGCACCTGCTGCGGGAGGAAACCGGATCCTAGCATGAGCATTTAGATGAGCTGAGCCAAGTAAACAGAGCAAGCAAGAGAGAGACGCCGAGGTAACAGAGAAATAGAGACGGTGACACACAATTAGATGGGAAAGAGAGACAGAAGCCCAGAAAGAAAGACAGAGAGGGGGGGGGGGGGGAGTCAGAGAGAACAATTAAGACAGAGCAAGAAATACACTGGGACTACAGTTGTGTTAGATGTTTAATTGGCAGAGCGTTGTATCCAGTGTAATTACTCTCATCTGCAGTAAACTTCTCTGGGGGTCATTAAGGCACTGTAGAGTAATTGAGCTGAGCAGGGCGTCTCCGGGGGCCATGGCGAGGAGGAAAGAGGAGGAAGAAAGGAGGAGGAGAGGAGGGGAAGAGGCCGGAGAATGGATGTCTTGTTTATTCAATGAAGAAACAGGACACCACAGAGGAGACTGTGCTCACTGGCCTGGTGAAACCCTGGTGCTGTTACCAGCTAGAGCTTTCACCAGTTTGTCAGAATGTAATCCTTATAAGAATAAATAAGAGCCACAGGCTACTGTGCTCTTCCATATATCTTCATGCAATAAATCTGTGCACAGTCCCATTCAAAGGAAATATGTATACCTGTGGAACTGAGTTATTTGGGTAATTCTATTTCAACACAGAGTCATAGACTGATGGATTTGTTCGACTCTGTATGATTTTATAAGTTGGTATGACATCACTCTTAATGAGCTGAACTATCGCAGTGGAGACTGCTTGGAAGGACCCCCCCCCCCCCCACCCATCCTGCCCAGACCCCCCCCCCCCCCCCCCCCAACCCCCCTCCCCCAGCTTTCTCTGCTCTTAGAGATAAAGTGAGCCGTAATTGAGAGCTGCGGTTCTCCTGTGATTTGTACCGAGTTGGTGATATCCTGAGCTTTAAGCGGATTAATCCAGTGTCATTTCCACTCCCATCAGCAGGGAGAAGACTTGCACGTTACGGCTACTCCGCAGAATTTGGAAAAAAGAAGCTGTGCGCTTTGTTCTGTAGTTAAATGCAGATAAGCACCTAGATTTCATACATGTTTTCATGTGATGGAATGATACCGTGTTCTTTAGGTTGTATTAGTGAACCTTCAGAAATACCTATTTTTTTTGCAAGGGCTGTCATATTTACATTATTATGAGACAGAAACCTCAATTAAAGCCACGCTATCTAAAAATGACCAGCTTTAATGATGCTGTGCAATAAGGACAGGCAGACCCATGCTTTGAACAATGGGGGAGATAGAGGAATGGTGGCGCCAAAGAGAATGAAAGAGAATGAAAGCACTAAAGCCAAAAGGAACTGAGGGAGTACCAAAAAACACAGGCAGGTAAACACAGAAAGTCGCCATAATAAAGGCAGAGGTCAGAGGAACATCTGTTTACTAATAGTTTGACCTGTTCCGTTCATCACACACACACACACACACACACACACACACACACACACACACACACACACAGCTCATACCAACACACACATACACACACACTCACACACAACATACACACATACCAACACACTCACAAGCCACCACCACCCACCCCTACCCGCACACACACCGCATATCAACACACCCTCATAAGCTTGCAAACAAAGACAGACCACATGGTGTTTGTGTTCCATCCTTCAAAGCATCCCTTTTCCCCTGTTTACCTTTATGATCCAAGGCTGATCCATATTTTCTGGCCAAGCCAATAGAAAACAATTAGATCCAAGCAGGGTTTAGCAACAGAAGCAAAGGATGGCTCTTCTAGCGCTCACTCTTTCTCTCTCTCTCTCTCTCTCTTTATAACACACGCACAAAGACGCACACACACACACACAGACACACACACAGCAAAAGACAGACACGGGGTTAGGAGACAAAACAGATGTCTCAGTGCTTCCCATGGTTAACTGTCATGCGCTGTCATTGGTGTCCTTATCTCATTTTCCGTCCCTCATTCTTCCTCTCCCTCTCTCTGTCACTCCTTCATTCATTCCACTTTTTCACACATCCTTGCTCTGTTCACCGTTCACTCATATCTCTCTCCCTCCGCTGTCATCCTCTCCCTCCCTCTCTCTCTCTTTCTCTCCTTCCCCTCCCTTTCTCACTCCCCCCCACCGTCTCTCTCTCTCTCTCTGTCTCCATCTGCCTCATCAGACTCGGTGCAAGAACACCACTTCCAAACAGACCTCTCGCCGAGCAGGCAGATGGGCACCAGTGTCTGTGTGGATATCAAAACATCATTTTAAAGAAGAATGATTGTGTGCTCCATCATCTGCACAGTGTATTACCAGGGGCTGGCGGAGGCCGGCCTGTGAAGTGGTGTAATCACATGTTGATTGTAATTGAAGGGAGGAAAACCATGGAATCAACACTTTGTTCAAACCCTTTTTGGCGTATTTTCAATCGTGGCGGCGCCCAAGATGCAGTTGGTTGTTCACATTTGGCGTGGGGTGGTGGGGGTTGTGTTCGCTGAAAGCCCAGTCGTTCCTCCCGACAGAAGAATCATCTTTTTAGCCAATCAAGAGATGGTGGCTTAGTTGATATTGCCAGCTTATTTAAAGGAGAGTGTAACCTCTGGGGCCAGCACTCATGTTCTTTTCATAGCTCTTGCGCAAGGAGTGTTTTTCCCAAGAATCAGTTGCATCTATTTTACCAGACGAGCTCAGTCCAGACACCCTGGAGAGTGGATCTAAATGTTGCTCAAAAGCACTGGATTCAGTCATAAGTTAGCACTGGTGCCTCCTTCTCTGGGTATTCAACCCAGACCACCATATATATCCACTAGTACCATACAGGTCCTCGCAGACCAAGTGTGTGTATGTGAGGATCCTGAGCCCCCCATGCCTCTCCTCGCTCCCAGGCACGAGCAGAAGGCCTGACACAAGCTGTAGCGAAGAGCAGAGTCTGCCAAACATGCCCAGGGGCTGACAGGAAACATATTGCTTCTCCTTCCACCAACCCTCCTGTTCTCTCACAATCCCTCTCTCTCTCTCTCTCTCTCTTTATCCCTCTTTCTCTCTCTATCTATCTCTCTCTCTCTCTCTCTGACACTCTCTCTTTCTCCTCCCCACACACTTCCAGAATTAAACTTTAACTCGGAAAGCATCGCTTTTTAACAGGCTGCCCTAAAACTTTAATATCTCTGTGTGCTGGCACGGCGAGGAGCTGAAGGTTTACCAACCAACCAAGAGCTGAGACACTGACGCTCGCAGACCTACAGCACGGCAGTAGGGATGTAGCACGCTGCTAAACTTTTGTTGCTTGTAAGAAGAGTGTGCACAGGGAGACAGAGGCCGTAAAATGCTCAACAGTAATACGTTGCAGCACATTAAAACATTTAAAATGTTGTTTTATTTTTATAACGAGGGGGGAAAAGTTTGGCTTCTCTTCAGCTATTTCGGCATTGCTCCACAGGAGTTGATGGTCCATGTGATGTAATGGGGGTTTATAGAGGGTTATTTAGAAACACAATTTTTTGGACTAATCAACTGACAACACCACGAAATGTCAGTGAGTTATAAATCGTGAGGGAAAGACAATAAACACCAGTTGCTGTCTTTGATTGGCCAAAACAAATTGCACTGGAGGAAATGTAGAGGAAATGATCAATGTCTCATAAACTGTCACGCTATCAATATTGTGACTCATTGTCTATCTCACGGCAGCACATTTTCATCAGCTGGAGATGAAACTGCGAGGCGCCAGCCGCCGCCGCCGCCACTGCCTCAGCCACCGCCACTGCCGCAGCCAACCATAGCCCCGCTCGCTTTAGGGCATGTTGTAATGAAAAAGTACTGCTGAGTTTAGGATACTAATGTACTGACACAAGTGAGGTTAATGTGTATTGTGACCCTTTTAAATGCGTCGTGCATTTTTAGTCACTGCGTAAAAGTAGAGAGAGAGAGAGAGAGAGAGAAAAAAAAATAACCTGAATTTGAAGCTTTAATCCATAAAGTCGTACTTTTTCGAAAAGACAAGTGTTTCAGTTAATTAAATGAGGTGGTGACTGAACCTGGCATTCTGTTTTAGCCCCCCCACATTCACAGGCAGACACTTTTGGTACAAAGCTTTTTTTTTGCAGAAGCTCTCTAGCTGTCAACACCACTGTACTATGTGTGTGTGTGTGTGTGTGTGTGTGTGTGTGTGTGTGTGTGTGTGTGTGTGTGTGTGTGTTAGAGAGAGAGAGAGAGAGAGAGAGAGAGAAATAAACCGTGTTGCTTACTGTTAGCACAGAGGAAGCTTAGAAGCGCTGGAGAATAGTGGTATGAAGAAGGCCGTGTATGTTCCGACATCACTGAGGCGAGCGAGACACAGGACGGAGTAGATTGTTTTGATATTGGAATTCCGGGCCACGCCAGCAGGGGTCAAGGGAGGTGAACGCCGCTAGGAATTCTGATGGTCCTTATCCGAGAAAACCAACAGCTACAGATTCAATTATCATTGGACAATTCCAGGAAAAAAAGAAGCCCAGGAGGAGTCGTTTGTTGTAATTTCTGAAATGGCTAATCATGTATTTATATGTGTGTATATGTGTGTGCTTGTGTGAGTGTGTGCGTGTGTGAGTGTGTGTCCTTGTGTGAGTGCTCACGTGTCCAGAATGCAGAATCACCTGCTGGCAGTCAAGCAGTAGATGTTTGTTTTTCCTTCACAGCAGGGAGACCTTTACCTTGGCCAAATCTCGCACAATGTTAAGACAAAGGGACTTTGACACACACACACACATGTACACACATACACACACTCAGTGACACTTTAATACTCTAAATAATGTATGACCAGAAGAGTGCGCTGCTTGGGTCATAAGCTAGCTGACGAGCTGGACGAGACTGTGCTGTGGACCAGACAGAGGAGATGGCAGTGTCAGTCTCTGCCCAGCGCTCAGCTGCCCTGGCTGGGCAGAGACCAGAGCTGTCAGTCCCCCCCCTCATGCTCAGCCCTGCTGCTGAATAATGCATGATGGGCTCCTTAATCTTGTCTGCTTCATTTGGCTCACACTCACCTGGTGCCTCATTTTCAGCCCCGGTTGCAAACCCCCCCCCCCCACACACACACACACCCGCGTCCACTCACTCTCTTAGTGGACATCTTTTGTGAGCAGCATATTGTATATGTGGCACCATCCCATTCACTCCAACTTACAGCCTCAATAGTCTTTGTCTTTGCCACTGTATTTTACCCTGTCTTTACCTCTCTCTTTCTTTCTCTCACACACACACACACACACACATACACACACACACTCACTCAAACAAACACACACACACACACAAACACACACAAACACACACACACACAAACACACACACACGCACACACGCACACATACACAAACACACGTGCGTGCGCACGCTCACGTTCACATATTCACACTGGAACATTTTCACAATCGCAGACACATTTTGCATGGCTTGCATTTTCCTACCTGAATGTCTGTAGGGAATTAAGGTGATCATTTTCCACACACACACACGTCTGAGATAACTTCAGCATGAATCATGGACAAAGATAAAAGTTGACAGATGCTGTTAGTAAAACTGATGTCCCCTGTGTGTTTCCTAGTATTCCCCTGGGTCTTAAAAAAATAAAATATTTCATTTGATTTAAAATTACATTGTTTGCCTCCCAAAGGTATTTTTCCCCCCAGAAGTAATCCATCTGTGTCTGTCTGCACTGTTGTCATAACACCTCTATAAGAGTCCACTAGAATAAAGCAAATGTGTTTTAACCGTACAGAGATTTCTCCATAGACATCCATTCAGTCCTAGCCCAGTAGAAACAGAACAGCACCACAATGATGAGCTCTCTGTTTTGGTCAGATGACACAGACTTTCTAAGGTCTGTGTCCTTCCTTGAGTGGTTGGATACATTATATTCAGACACTGATGAATGTCTGCTTATCAGTGGTATAATGATAAACAAAATGTGGCACCCTTGTTTTTATAAAACTTTGCCCTGGGATTCCAGCCACTCTTTCACACACCATGACTTGGACATCACTCCACTTACACACCCTTTACTCTAGATTTCCTTCTCAAACATCTGATGACAGTGAATCCATTACAAACGCGTTAATTAAGAGTTTGGCATACATTCTCATCAAAAGTAACATGATTTGTAACACAAGATTTTGTACCAAATGCTGTATGATGGTTCATGGTTTAATAAAACATCCATGTAACCATCCTTCACCACTGTTCAAGTCTGCAAAGCAGTACACAGAAACACAGTACACCCATTACCAAATTGACTGGAGTTCCCCTCATTGGTACCGGCCAGTGCCAAGTATAAGGTGCCAGTGCTCAACAGAATTACCAGTTTGAACTACAATTGCTTCTGACAAAAAAAATGGTGCGTGTCATGGTGTCTCTGGATGTATATGTCTCTACATATGCTTGAGTGTAAATGTGCAGTGGGGAGGAACCATAAGGGTACCCCAGTCTGGAAAGGTGGGTGATTAGCCAGGGGGATGAGACACAAATGAGGAAGGAAGGTAACCATGGTTTCAGGCCGAGGTTCTGGAACCCACGATAAGATAATTACTTTAAGAGAGATGTAGGAGGAAAATGGCAATATGGCTCTATGAATCAGGGTTGAGAAGCCGCCATTGTCATGACTCACACATTCTACAGTAGCCTGGACTTTGAAGATTGACCCATAAATTCTATGAATTATTGAATTTGGGTGCTCTCTTCTGGCCACGTGTCCTTAGATTGCTTCAAAGAGTCCACACAGCATTTATACACAACCATTTCTAACAAGATTGGTGCTATTTGTTTTTGTGCTGGAAAGAGAATTCCAAGCCCTCCTATTCCTTGTCACTGTAATTACTGTAATGCCACAACCACCAGCTTCTCATTCTCCAGCATGCAGTGTCTCGATTGTTGAAAAACGTGATATATATTTTCATGCTTTACAGTCTCAGACACCTGGGTGCTATATATCCTTTTCATTATTCAATCATTTAATAAAAAAAGGCATTTACCTGTCAGTCAAATCCAGCGCCATCTGAAGTACATATAGGGATACATCAGTTTGCAAAGCCAGCTGTTGGACACTGAAATGTAGGACACATGAAGCATTGTCCTGGCAGTATTTATAACGTTGGGGAGGAACCATTAGGGCACCCCAGTCCGGAAAGGTGGGTGATTAGCCAGGGGTATCAGACGCAGCCACCCAACACCCCCCACCCGCCACACACACGCACACACACACACACACACACACACACACACACACACACACACACACACACACACACACACACACACACACACACACACACACACACACACACACACATTGCACCCAGCCAAACAGGGGGAACTCTGGTGCATAATACAAGCAAAATGTCACTATGATAAATCTAACCTTTACAGGAGCCCTGAGCAGCAGCCAACCTGTGTACTTGAATTAATAATCAGATCTATCAAACAGTTTGGGAATAATTGCTGTCAAAGAGCCTGGCCATAAATCCTGACATTGCAGTCGGCTTGGGATCATAAATCTCCCTTAAGAAGTTCAAAACTTCCTGCTGATCTACATTTTACCTTCTCGTGCTACCTTCTCTCTGACTGTGAGGGAAAGGGTGTGGCATGCCACTCTTCAACTGATGTACAGTGTATGTTTTAAACGTGTATGCGTCTTTTTACCTCTGTGTGTACCTGTGTCTGTAATGTATGCATGTGTTTATGCAGTAAAATGTGTATGAGTATGTTTATATGTGTTTGTGTGAGGGACATACATCTATGTATGTATTTATGTATGCAAATAGGTAGTGTGTGTGAGTGTGTGTTGTGTGTGTGTGTGTGTGTGTGTGTGTGTGTGTGTGTGTGTGTGTGTGTGTGTGTGTGTGTGTGTGTCTGTGCGGGCGAGCAGTGGCGTGTGGGGTGGGTGAGTTTCTGGGAGAGGGAACTGTCAGATCATCAATCTCTCTGCCAGAACTTACCAGAAAAACCCATGTGTGAGTCAGGAGTTGTAATGTCTACAAGCCACTCGGAGATTGGAAACCCGTGGGAGCGGCCGTAACCCAATCAAGTGCTCTCCAGCGCTGACACGGCTCGCACTCCAAAATTAATCACTCAACAAATGTCTGACTACACAAGTGAAGACAAAGCATTCATTCCAATCACCACCACCGCCGAAATTATTCAGCAATTACAGTTATTTCTTCTCCCTATGCATTTGATTGATTTCACTTCTGAATTATGAAGTATGAACCACAGGGAAAAGGGTAGAAGTATGTATAAGAGCACTTAGGACAAGTGGGTAAATTCCACATGACATTTATTAGCCCCCATTGTTGGGGAAAGGGAGATGGATGGAACATGTCCTGCAGCAGGTAATCTGATTACAGTCCCATTAATAAAACATCTCTCATTAAGCACCTTAATCAATCTTAAGTCAGCATCAAGAGTGCTGGAACTGATGACGGGTCTCATCGTCATTGAATATTGTGTGTGTGTGTGTGTGTGTGTGTTTGTGTGGTGTGTGTGTGTGTGTGTGTGTGTGTGTGTGTGTGTGTGTGTGTGTGTGTGTGTTTGTGTGGTGTGGTGGGGTGTATGTGTGTGTGTTTGTGTGGTGTGCTGTTTGTGTGTGTGTGTTTGTGTGTGTTTGTGTGGTGTGGTTGTGTGTGTGGTGTGTGTGTGTGTGTGTGTGTGTGTGTGTGTGTGTGTGTGTGTGTGTGTGTGTGTGTGTGTGTGTGTGTGTTTCTGCGGTGTGGTGTGTGTATGTGTGTTTACTCATGAGAGTTTATCTATGCAGTCTGTTTGTGTTTGTGCATTTCCTGCTGTATGTTCCTGGGTGTATAGGAGTGTGTGATCCACGGCTATATTTTCATGATGTGTGTTTGATCCTTGAGATATGGGTGGACATGGTGGTAATTTAATAATTCCTTAGATCCTCTTGCAGAGAAGCAAGAGGAAAATATATAATGCAGAGAGGAATTTTGGGTTACAGTTCAATTGAGATTTGCTGACATAGACACTTTCATAAGCACTGAATAAAAAGTAAATAATATTGCATTTTTTTTTTTAAATGAATTGTTGATATTTTCTACATGACATGTTATACTAATTAAACATCACTGTATTGACAAATTCGTGTGATAACATCACATAATCACTCATGTTAAGAACTTGGCATTTGACTTAAATGACTTGCCTAAGCTAAGATGGCTCACAGATGATATCACACTTAAAATGTGTGTTCACTTCCAGCCTGTTTCAATGGTAATTGGCTTCCACACATGCGCCATTCACAGATGCATCATTTCCAAGAGCCACATTTATGACATTAAAATAAAGTGGTTTAACCTTCGTTTCAGCTGTCATCAGATGACACTACTAATCCACTGATGTGATTTGGTATGTTCTTGATTTGCCTTTTCATGTAGTCAAATGACAATCATCACATCAAACATATATTACGCATAATATTATAATATTTAATATATATCATATAACATACATATATCATATCGTGATTTGATGAAACACGTGAAATATGATAAACATGAAATGAAATGTATTACTAAGCACATCTTATTACAACCAGTTATTCACAATCTATGCTTGTTTAATAAAGTCCTTGTTTAAATACTCAAAATTCACAATAAAGGGATTTTTTAAACCAGAGATGCTTTTTCATAGTTAGACCTTCTCCTTGACTATTAGGCAACATGTAAACCTTATGTGATGTTGTCCGTAACATTTACTGGTACTTTCACAGTAGAGACAAGCAGTTGTGATGTGTGTTTTGGGACATGTATATATTCTCTTTTTCATGTGTGTGTGTGTGTGTGTGTGTGTGTGTGTGTGTGTGTGTGTGTGTGTGTGTGTGTGTGTGTGTGTGTGTGTGTGTGTGTGTGTGTGTGTGTGTGTGTGTGTTATGTTCAAAAACATAAAACGTCCTCACCAGTACAGCATCTCCTGGCGTTTCAATCTCATCTAGGTCACTGTGGCCCTCTCAGTGTGAGATTCATGCATACTGCTTTTCCCTCTCATTTTCTCTCTTTCTCCTTTTCTTTTCCCTTGCTGTTTTCCCTTTTCCCTTGCTGTCTCTCTTTTTTGTTTGTCTCTCTCCTTATTCTGTCCCTGTCCCACCTCTTGTCTTCTATCTCTTTTTTGCCATCCCTCTCTTGCCACCCCCACCCCCTCCCCGCCCAGTGCACCCCACCCCACACCTTCTTGTTTTGGCTACTCTCTCTCTATCTGCTGTAAATTGTGGCGGGCAGAATGATAATGGTGGATCCCTCCTCACTCCTCCGGGAGCCTCGTTATCGCCGTTTGTATTAAGTTAAGCACTTAAAATACTTAATTATGCTCCACGCCCGACTCTATTTTAGTTTCTAAGTGCTACAGGATTGTGACTGATACTCTTCTGGGACCGATGCGTTTTCCCTTTTAAGCCGTTTCCTATCCCCCTCTTCCTTTCTTCAATCCGGGTTCTCTATGTGTGTGTGTGTGTGTGTGTGTGAGAGAGACAGAGAGAGAGTTAAAGAGTGAGAGAGAGAGAAAGGGCGAAAGAGAGAGATCTGAAACAGACACTTGCCTTTCGCTGATGAAGGGTGGGGAATCGCGGGAGTGACTGAGAAGGATTTGAGTCAGACGAGCGCAGATGGATTGATCCTCGGCACAGAGGGAAAGGCAAGCCATTTATCTACCTCTGCTTGTGTCGTCCTCAGAACTGTGTCATTAGTAAGTGGGTAGCATGGACGCCACTAGTGATGAAGGATGATAATGACAATTATAATGGGAATGGTGTCTCTGCGAGAGTACAGTCTGTTCTTTCCAGGCCTCAAGGCTATTTTGAGTCAAAACAACGCTACTCTCTCTCTCTCTATCTCTCCCTCTCTCTCAGTCTCTGAAAATATTATGTGGTGTTTGGAAGGGAACGAAAAGAAAGAAATTAGTGCATGAATAGGAAATGCTGCCGGTGATTACTGAGGTGGTCACATGCCACGTGTGACCATGACTCCTATGCATTGCTCTCAAACCTCAAAAGCCCCTTTGTGTCCCCAGGTGCTCTCAAAAAGAGATGGTTCAGCTTCTGGTGAGACTGTTTGCAGCAGGCATCTGCATAATTAAAATCTAGCCAGGGGTGAAGTAAAAAAAAAAAAAAACATTACCTTTTTCTGACACAGCCAGTAATTTTTGCCGTTTTTGAATGGAGTTTTTTCCTTTCACCAAGTGATTATTGAAACGGTTGATAAAAGAAATCCTTTTTTTGTATGAAATGATATTAAGTTGAAAAGTATTCTTACACCTTGTTGCACAGTGATGAAATGTTAATCCTGTTTCCTCTTTATAATGCCTGTGTTGTGAAGGGTTGTTGGTGAGTATCCATCCATGTATGAATGTGTGTGTATGTGACTTATATGTTGTTTCTTTTCATCCATGAGTTTTGTGTCATTTCTAAAATTTTGCCCTGTAAATCTATCATCTGACAAAAGTATAAGCTGTTTATTGTACAGTATATTTTCCCTCTATTAGTCTCTTTGTCGGCTTGTGTGGGTTGGCTTAGAGAAATGGAAGCAGGCAATATTATTGAAATGAGGAAGGAAGGTAACCATGGTTTCAGGCTGAGGTCCTGGAACTCACAATAAGATAATGGCGGGCCTACTTTAAGAGAGATGTAGGAGGAAAATGGCAATATGGCTCTATCAATCAAGGTTGAGAGGCCGCGATTGTTATGACTCACACATTCTACAGTATCCTGGACTTTGGAGATTGACTCATAAATTCTATGAATTATTGAATTTGGGTGCTCTCTTCTGGCCACGAGCCTTGAAAAGTGTCCATAGGTTGCTTTAAAGAGTTCACACATTATTCATACACAACCATTTCTAACAAGATTAGTACTATTTGTTTTTGTTCTGGAAAGAGAATTCCAAGCTCTCCAATTCCTTGTATCTGTAATTAACGCTACAACCACCAGCTTCTTATTCTCCTGTGACTGTGTTGTTGAAATACACAAGGTATATATATATTTACCTCACATTCTCAGACACCTGGGTGCTATATATCTTTTTCATCTTTCATTTCAAAATGCATTTAGCTGTCAGTCATATCCAGCGCCATCTGAAGAAATACATATAGGGATACAGTAGGCTGCAAAGCCAGCTGATGAACACTGAAATTTAGGACACATGAATCATTGTCCCTGTACTACTTATGAAGTGGACAGTACAGCAGTAATATGTGTGGAAAAATGCATTCAAGAAAAGCTATGTGTTGTAAAGGCAGTTTTCTTTTGGTAGGTAAAACGGCAAAGTCTCCCAATATGCATTTGACACAGGTCTCTCTCCCTCATGCAGTGATCAAAGAGAGAGGAGAGGAGCTAGGGCACTTGGAGGGGAGGCTATTGGCATACAAGGGGGCACATCCATGATATGCAGAGCTCTCATTTAGGCCAACTGACACAGGGGAATACCTCAAGGATTTGAAAATGCCTAAACTGGATGTCGTTAGGTGTTTATCATGGCCACAGGACAAGTTCTGTGATGTTCACAGACTGACAGTGGTTGTGGAAGGACCGGCCAAAATGTGATTGTTATCCTAGGGTGATCGCAAGGAATCAAATACCATAACACGTCCTTAAAATGGACATGGATAGCCAACACATAACTGTGCTGAAGGCTTTTCTGACCCCTACCATACTTCCACTGCCATATTTGTAGTGCTCCTAACATGTTAGGCAGGATTACCATTTTATTTCAGAAGGTTTAGGCCGTCAGACTTCTTCTGGTTGTGTTATGGTGTGACTCGCAAGTTGCTACAATAAAGGAGATATTCTGTAGTGATCCCAGAGGAATCCCACAGCTCATCACACCACTGGAAATAAGGTGTGAGACGAGGGACTAATAACTTCTGGCCAGCCCTTGAGGACATGGTAAGGTTAGCATGCCTTCTACTCCATTTTCACACCTGCTAAGCTTTCACAACGGGGGCAAAAAGACGATCAGGCATCATGATTCTTTCATCACCATCATGGGGGCTCTACTCCCCTGGTACTGGAAGCAAGCCCAGAGTATCCACATATCCATGCTTCTACTAGACAATGGCATATCCATTAGTGGTGGGCGATACTGCAAAATTTGGTATCGATCCGATACCAAGTATTTATAGGGTCAATATCGCCGATACCGATACCGATACGATACTTTTACTTTAAAAAATACTTTTGTGTAGGGAAGAACAGTATGTAATTTTTTTTTCATCAAGACAATGCAAAACCACATTCAGCACAGATTTCAAAGACATGGCTGAGGAAGAAGAGTGTTTGGATGTTGAACTAGCCATGCCTGCAGTCCTGACTGATCCTAGGCTATAAGCTACCTGGGTACTGACTGCCTCTCTGAAAAGATTCGGCCAACGAACTCTGTCTCTGTGCCGGGGGTCTGGGTGCATTTTCCTTCTCTCTCCGTTGTAGTAGTTCGGCATTTTCCTTGTGATGTGTTTTTAGGTGTTTGTGGAGGTTGGTAGTGTTGCCACAATATCGTATGCTCTTTTTGCAAGTGTCACAACTTGCAGTAGAATCATTCTCTGATGTAAAATAGCTCCAAACAGCGCTTCGCTTCCTCTCAGCCATGTCTCTCATTCAATGTGCGACGCTGCTCTTCTACGTGTTGCGTCAATGAGTCACGTGACGGCACGACAACGAATCACAGCAGAGCAGCATGAGGCGGAGGAAGAGCAAAGCGTGATATGAGAGCAGCGTTTGCCCAGGATTGTAGGGGAGTCTAGGAGACACGAGCAAAGTATAGTGAACCTAGAGGAGATAATTAAATTAAATGATCGATCCCATTACAATTGTATCGATCCGATACCAATACCAGCGTTGGCATCGATAGTATCGATACTTATATCGATCCGCCCACCCCTAATATCCATGGTGACAAAGAGGTAACACCTGCCTCTGTAAAACAGCGAGAGACATCACTTATACTCAGCATACTACAGAATACTAAGAAGGGTTTTCTGACAAATGGCAAAAGCAACCTGTGTTCCAATAAATATGAGATGTGTTTATGAAAACTTTGATAACGATAAGTCCTTCATTATCAATTTGAGAGTTTTCAATATTGATTTAAGGGTGTCAAATTTAAACCCAATGGCTGATTCACTGAATCAGTGGCCCCACTCCATATAGCTAATCATCACAGGAGTAGTTCCTTGTGTCCCTTGTAATGCACCTGTGAGGGAACTGTGAGGACTGAAAACTCACTGCTGATTAGACGACCATTACCGCTGAACATGTTTTTCTGAACTCTTCTGACAGTGAAGAGCTGCAAACTCAACGTTGAGTAAAATGTCTCTTACAATTTCAGCCAAACACATGTAAGTAAATTCGACAGCATGTGACCACACTGTATAATATCTGCGCAATGTCCAGTTATGCAGACTACTTCACCATAACAGACATCTACATACAACTGATTACACAAAGAGAAAGCAATGTTTCCATGGCGTCTGGTAGCTACCCACCAAGTGGGAATATAATGCGTTTATCTTGTTAAACCCCTTGTCATACTTGATTGAACATGGTTGAACTACGAATATTTGAAAGAATGGTCATCCGGCGTGCCATCTCAAGCAGGTTGCTTTCCCAAAGTAGAGCAGCTAGCTGCAGAGGGCACTTTAAACCACCAGCTAACCATTGGACCAACCCAGCAAAAATAATTTGCAATTTTTAACGCAGCCACTGGGTATTTAGGACCAACCCAATGCTGGGCCAACCTAGTCTTTCCAAATGGGCTGACATTGTATTTTAACCAAGTTGCTGGATAAATTGAATTATGCTGGGTTAACTGAATCCAGACCGATGGGTTTATTTCACCCAGTACCTTCAAACCATTTGTTATGTTAAAACACAATACTTTGTTTGGATAATATTGATTATCTAGGCTAATATCAAAATACGGGAAGCCTACACAGTCAAATAAGTTAAACAGTAAGACTTCAGACAATATTTTTTTTTATTTTTTTCAACATTACAGGCCTGGTAAAAAAAAAAACACAAAAAAATGTGTTACGTTCCATCATGAGGGGGAATTCCACTGTTCCATCCATTTTTGGTGCAACCAGACCACCTGTAAATCAACCACAAAAAGACGTGCATCATCCACTATTTACGTTAGCCAATTTATTGTCCATCTTTGGGAATCTCAGTGATTGAGTTTGACTAACATGACAAACATTTTCTAACTTTAGCTATCGACAAAATTAGCAAGCACACTGCAATAGTATCAATCATCATTCAGTCATTTCACAAAGGGCAATTAAATCAAATGATTTGGGATGTCTGCTCCTTTTTTCATTTTAAGTCACCAATCACACATTAGTAGCCCTTTTATGAGTTCATTTCTCTTTCACATTTCAGTTTCCTGCACTTGATCTTTTAAGAACCTTTCTCAGTTACTAAGTAAGAAGGTCACACCCCACACAGCCATTGACTGGGATGTTCTTATTTCTTTACTCAACTTATTTCAAACATACATTACCAGTCACAGTATTAAAACCTTTACAGTCACAGTCAAAACTTTCATGAGGTTGATAAGAGTCAACACAGGTTCATTTACATAGATAACTAATATATTTGTTCCATAAAAAAAACCTGGAGTAGCCATTAGTAATCAGGGACATGCTCTTATGTTAAGAAAGTTACGCAACTTTTCATAGTCTGATGTGCCATTGCTCGTTGCGTATTGGTTTATTTGCAACAGATCAATGTCAATGACCTACAGACATATTGGTGCACAGGTGTTTAATAGGACAAAGAAAAACATTGTATTCACTTTAATTTTATTCTTTTACTTTTTCTATTCAAAAGAAACCGCAAACAAAAAAAAAACTTTTTGGTGAAGTGCAAGAACCCCTGAAGTCACTGGTCCTGTGACAGGTCAGCATCTGTACTGTGCAGGCAGGGATGGAGGCCTGGTCTGAGAGCATGGTCTGCTACCCTCACCAGCTCTCAGATCGGTGGCCCCCAAGATGCAGGGAAGCTGGCTCCATCATTATTGCACAGCACACTTTCCTCGTTGGGGGTGAGTGCAAGCACAGAGCTGGGCCCACCAACTGTCCTCTCCCGGTCTCTCTAGACAGCTGCAATTCTTACATTTGCTGCACTTGGAAAATCATCCCACTTCTTACGAACAACCTGGATGCTGCCATCTTCATGGCCATCTTTAACCATTTTTTGTTGTGTGTTGTTGGACACCATGATCCTTAAACTTTATAAAGGTATCTTTATTCACTGCCACCTCCTCTAACAGCATCTCCCTATTGCTTCCGGAGATGCAGGGGGAGTTCTTCCTTCTTTTCCCTGCTGTAGCCTTTGTTGTTATTGTGTTATTTTTGTGTTGCTTTAATTGAAAACGTCAGCCAATTAGAGAAAATTATATTTACGGTTTGATAATCAGTTTGTAATTTTGTAATTTTTCTGTTACAAAGTTCCCAACAGTCGTGATAAATGCAATATTTCTTTAGTAAATATACTGTATATTAAATATTCCTGCAGTATGTATTTATACAGAACACAATGTTCTCTCATAAAGCAGTAGCTTTGGAGTAAATAATGGATTCTCGAGCCATCGACGCCAACCAATTCAGCACCACCGCTATGGACAGCGCCCAGTAACGTCACACAGAGGAAGTTATACTTTACAATCTCCGAAGAAATAGTTCGGGAAACACAAGTAGAAAGGTAGACTTTGGTGAGGTAAACCTTTCACGTTTGAGACACCGTTATTGGGAAAGCAACCCTGATCTACTGTATAAGATGACAGGTAGCAACTGAACTGCAAATCAGAACAGATCATTTTTTCAGACTATAAATCAACTGGCTGGAAAATTGGCTCTCGTACTCTCCGACTATCCAAGGTGTTGTATTTGACACATTGTCGACAAAGCTTTCCGTCAGACCAAAAGAAAAGACATGCATGGATGCATTTATTTCGTAATTCACAAAAAAAGATCAGATTTGCATACTGTGTGATGTGCTGTGCGCGCGTTTATCTAGAGGAAGCTCAAACGAGCAACGTTAACATCAACGAGTACGCGGACTTCACGAAAGCTACCGGCAACAATTGTTGTAGTAATTTGTGTAGGCTATCAATCCAATTTGCAAGTAGTGCTGGAGAGAAAGAAGATGTTGCCCAGAGGCAGCACTGAAGATCACCGAGGCTCTAGATGAACGCACTGCTTTAGACGATCAGTCACTGTTTAATTAAAACTCTAACAATGGAGCTATAAATTAGACGCGATGGACTGATTGCTCTGTTTCTCTCATGTAGTAATTAACAGTTCGTCTGGCTGAGTTGTCATTGAATAACCATGCTACTAAATTACTGTAATGTGGTATCGATGGAAATCTAGCATTTATTTTGTGTTGTATAGTAATGACGCCTTCCTTATGTTGTGTGTTGGGTAGCCTACACATGGCCTTGGTTTTGTCCTTGTGTCAGTTTTGAAATAATTATTCAAACTAAATAAATTCGGTACTATCAATATCAGTCATATCTACACACTTTACCTAATATTGGGGTGTACTGAACTCACATTAAAAGGATTATTGAGTATTTGTGACATTCTGATAAGCATTTTCTTATCTAGTTGCTCACAGTTGGTGTAGCCAGACAGACCCAATTTGCCACTGATGAAATGTTGCTATACCACAACGTATGCATGTGATGTGTTAAGTGTGGTATGGTCATGGTGTAGTATTTAACTGGGGTTGCAAAATGGTACATTTCCTAATGGCCCAAAAATATTGTGTGATTTTGTGTGTGTTTTAAAGGGGCCCTTTGATTAGCGGTAGCCCAGGGCCCTTTGGGTTCTTCATTCGACCCTGTGTGGGCAAGTGAAATAATAATTCATATTATTTTGTGGGTGTGTTGTTGTGCAAATCATATCAACAGGAATTTGACATGTGCTGTGATGAAAAGCCGCATATAATTAGTTTGGTCAAGTCCAACAGACATCCGTGCATGTTATAAAAATATTGAAACTGTTTAATTGTCATTGTGAAATTATTAAATATGTTGTGTTTAATTGATAAGCCCACCACAGTTCAAACCACTAGAGACAGAGACAACGAGAGGAGGTGTGTGATGGTGAAAAGTGAATGACAGTGAAGGAAATCTACCATTGCTCATCTCTCTGTAATATAAATTTGCAATTAAGTTTTTTAACAGAATTTATAGGCGAGAAATCATATTCAATTTGTAAAGTCCCTGGATCAAGAACTATGTTTGTCCAGGGCCAACAACTGGCGATCCATTAACAAACCCAGCAACTACATTCAAAGCATGAAAACTCTGGGTCGACAATTATGTTTTTTCCAGGTTCAACACACTTAAACAAGGTAACGTGGAAGCTGTTAAATGTTTTGGTTTGAAACCAACCTAGACCAACAACAGCCACGTTAGCACTCTTTTATGTCTGTTAACTGCTATAATTTGGTGATATAATTCCAATGTAGTGCAATACAATATTTGTTTACATTTTCACAGGGTGTTCTGTTGGTAACTTACATAGTCTGAACCATAGTTCAACTAAATGTAATTGTATAGTTCAATCTACAGCTCTTTACCAGTGGTCAGAAGTTCCAAACACTTCCTGTCTAAGGCATGAATGATGTTAGTTTTTGTTGTTCAAATGAACCATTATAAATATATTCCCATCTCTGGTTGATATCTGACATTGTAAACCTCCACACAACCCTACTTATGAATGCCTTTAGCAAAAAAGGCATAATTAAAAGGCCCACTTACAGACAGGAGCATGTGAGTTGAATTCACACTCCTACAAACAATCATTTGAAATGCTGCACCATGAATGTGAATATTCTCGTGTTGTAGGGAAGGAATATGGTGTATATTTTACATGTTACTGTTAAGTAACTGAGGTTACACTTGTACGTCTTATTTTATGTTGCATTGAGAACAAAAATATGAAAAAAACATATATTCAAACACATTGAACAACAAAAAACTGAAAATACACATTGTTGCTTTCCCCCCTCCTAAAATACCACCACATAAGGTGGTGGTATTTTATGCCTCTGAAAATCCAGTCAATAGTTCACTGGAAGAGAACAAAACTTCACGACACCCTGGAAAGGTGAGAACACACTAAGTGTCCTAACCCAAGTGTATTAATAGTGATGGACTGCTCAAAGGAGTCAGCCAACACAATATGCATGACTCATACCAAGTTTTGAAAAGGTCCTCTATTTTGATGAGCACACATTGTTCCAAACTAGAAGAGTTATTACCTGCAGGTTGGATACCAAGCCTAAAAACATTTTAAATTAATGATGATATTATTATATTTTATGAGAAAGTCAACTCCGTTTTTGGATGGTTGGATGATTGGCCATCATCACTATGCCTGGTGGTCTAGCGTAAGACTCAGCTTGAGCTCACAATGTAATGATGTGAACATGAGCCTTAATAAACTGCTCTGCATCACAGAACACAATTCTCGCTTTTGTATAGTGACATGTTCATGCCTTCCATTCATATTACCGAGATAAGCCTGCTCCCCCCCCCCCCCCCCCCCTTCTCTTTTTATACAGGCTTTCTTTGGATGTGGAATATTGCATTAGTGACTTAATATTGTCTGATAATTGCCCTCTTAAAAAAGCGCTGCTGTAGAAACATGTTCCACGATCCTCAGTATTGTGTAATGTTGTCATAGTAATCACATCTGAGGCTTTAAGGAGAGTATGTTGCTCTCCTATTAGTTGACACTGGTACCACGACTTGTACCACACAGTTTTCTGTGGCCACATCTTTTGGTCACATCGGCTCCAGCTAAGCCTGTTTTGCCAATGTACACAGGCAAATTACTTTTTTTGACTTTTTTTTCATATTTGTTCATATACACACACACACTCAGAAATATCCACACGCTCACACAAGCTACGCATACAGAGAGAGATGCCGAAGAGGGCCCCTGAGTTTGGTCCATGTGGGGATGCCTGGCGTCCTCCACTAGAGCTGATAGACAGATACCGAGGATGAATCAGACCACGCCAACGTTTTTAGGAACCAAGGGGATATCATGGCTGATAAGGCGAAGCTCCAGAGGACGTCCAGAGAGATGGCTCCCGGCACTCAAAGCCATCATAGCATACCTCCTACCTCAGCCAAAGCTTATCAGCCTAATTAATGTCATGAATAGGTACTTAATGATCCCGTGCATCAACCTTGTTCGAAAAATTGGAATTAAAGATGTTATCGCTGCTGTCGCACGAGGGAAAACAGGCCAGGGAGGTGGCAGCTCATGGCCTCAAAGTCATCGATCGCCTGATCAGCCGATTTGGATGGCAGTCAATTTATTTTATTTAACGTGGCCATTTAGAGAGGTTTCATGACACTTTATTGCAGCCTTTGGGCATAGCTAAATTGCTTGATGTCACCCCTAAAGATTGGGTTCTCTGACTATGATATGGATTACAGCATGATCCGTTGGAATTGTGTCGCTTCGATGATTCAGCAAATCTCTTTGGGGAAGTTGGTGGATTTCTGCAGACTGCATTGCCTGTGGGGCAGACTGGGAGTAAGCAGCAGAGTAGTAAATGCTAAGGTATGACTGGACGCCGATAAAAGTTCAGAAATACATTAAAAGTATATCAGTCCACTTCTCTCAACTGAGCTCCAGCCTGAAACGGTCAGTGTCTGTGCAGGTTTACTCGAGAAGAAAAAGTCAGCCACAAATTCTCTCAGTAATGGAGCTGTATTAAAGAGTCAAAAGGTGAATCTGACTCAGCGCCTGAGTGGGACTCCATTGTGTCGGCCAAAACACGTCAAATCAATCACATTTATATAACACCCTCTCATTATTTCTGCATCGGTAATGCAAGGGTCAAGCAGGGAGATTCATCAGCAGCCTGGCCAAGTGACAACGGGATAGGGAAGGAGAAAAGACATGAAGAGAGACAGAAAAGGACAGAAAGTGGGAGGTCACAGTGATCACATATCCGCCACACAATCCTGACACTGTTTTTCTCAATTTTTGGGGGGTATGGTGCACCTTGGTGTTCATTAGTAGTGTAGTAGGTCTACATTACCAACTCATGTCACCATCATTACTGCTGAGGAACAGGCTGGGTCTCAATTTGTGCTCCCATACTAGGCGCCTGCCACAGCCCATGTCCCAATTTGCCACAGTGGAAATTGAAACATTGGATACTGAATCACATTGGGGTAATCTGAGTACAGATGGTAGGATTCTGTCTGGTAGTCTATCCCATTCTCGGCAGAAGGCAACAGAACCTAGACTGTTAGACCATAACAATGGAACTACCACACTGATCCAGTGAATAAATGTCATCTTGGTTGCTATTTCTGTATTTGTAGCGGGGCCATTAGATGGGTGTAAAATATGCAGTCCGTTGGCAGTTTCAGTAGGACCAAAAAAAAGAGAAAGCTTTTTCAATCCCTTGCTACAATTTCAAGCCATTTCAATCCACATTTCCTCTTTGTCTTTGTGAAGCTTGAGAGCACACAGCCCCCCTTCTCTTACTCACACCTTGTCCTAACTGTCCAGCTTAGACTGTCCAATGCCAAGCTGCAGGCTATACACCTTTTGTCCACATCAATGGTAATTGCACAATTAAAAACACATTTTTGTCATGAAATGATACTCTTCAGGGGCACCTCACTTTGCTCTCACCTTTTATGTCTCTGTCTCACTTCTGCTTTTCTCGCTTCATCTCTCTGTCTCTCGCTCCTCTTTATCCCCTTATTACAGCTCTCATTGATGGATGTGTCCGCTTTGGTAATTACTCCACTCCTTGGACTTCTTAATCTTCTGACTCTTCTCAGGGAAGAAGTGCAGTGGAAGACATACTGTAGACTTGCAGACTTGATGAGAAAAAAATTGCTCTGAAGAACATTTAAGGATACTTTAGCTGTGTGGACAAAAGTCTTTAGAGAAAGAGTTGTTGTTAGCACTCTAATCTTTTATGGACTCTCATTTTCCACTTTGAGAACAAGCCTGTAGGAGCACCTTTTTCTTCACCCCACGTTTATTTCTGCAAGTGTGAATGTGCATTAATGTCCAGTTAATGACCAGTTGCTTTCCAAGAGGTAAGACTTTTTTCATTTGTTTATCATAAAAGTATTCTAAAGATATGGGCACAAGAAATAGGTCTCTTTAAAGGTTACTGGGTTCAGAATGTATTGGTCCTTCGGATGGCATACACCTTTGTTTAAAGGGAAACAGGACAAATCATTGCTTGGACAGCTGAGGGTGAAAGATTCACTTAATTCTTCGGCTTTGGCTCAATTCGCTTTATTGATAAGACTACTAGATGCTTTTACAAGACAGATGAGGCTTATTAGAGAAAGAGGGACAGAGAGAGAGAGAGAGAGAAGGGACATGAAGTCAATCATGGTGCTTGAATGAGTTTGTGTGGGCGGATGTACGGACACGTGGGTGAGCATATTGTGTGTGTGTGTGTGTGTGTGTGTGTGTGCACGCGCATGCGTGTTGCATGTTTGAGCACATTAATGAATAAATAACAAAGCAGGGAAGGAGGGTACTCTCTCGCGCTTCAGCCCATGACAGCCATCGATGTGCTACACCTCGCCATTCAATTATTCTGGGATTAAATATTTAAGACGCCAGGCCTTGTTGCTTCTGCTGGCCTTTGAGTACAGCTGTGCCTCTTTTTCTGACAGGTTAAATAATGCAGCAGGGCTGGAGGAGCTCCGAGCTCCGAGCTAGCCGCCAGCCACACTTCAGCCGGGGACCAGAGCCCAGGGCTCCCAGTACTGAAGTCAGCAGCAGACCTGTTGATATGACGCCAGATGGGGCTTACACAAGGGGCTGGTGGGCGGGGAGGGCGCGGGGGGGCATGAGAGAGGGAGAGAGAGAATGGGGAGAAGTAAGGGGGAGACAGGAAAAGGAAAGGAAACAGATAAAAGACAACTCCTACACAGGATGGTCAAACCGACCTTAAAAGTATATCAAGTGAATCAATGTTTAAATCTGACGTAAACTGTGCAAACATTGTTTTCCCGACCGCTTAAATAAGAGAGAAAAAAAGACTTTGTTCTTCATGTTGACTTGCTCACTTTGCATACACCAACTTTAGTGGCACTCCTATTATTATGGAAACAGTGGAAATTAACAGAATGTGCAGGGTAGGCGAAATTTCAGATATGCCTTTCCAATAATGTGATTGGCTTTATCAACGGATTCCCTCCTATTTCACCTGTTTGGGGATTCAGGGGGAACAGTGGTTCAAGAGGTAGAGGAGTCGTTCAGCAATAGAAAGGTTGCTAGTCTGATCCTGACTACTCCTGTCAAAGTGTCCTTGAACAAGACACTGAACCCCAATCTCTTCCCGATGTGCAGGTTGGTGCCTTGCATAGTAGCCTCCACCATAGGTGTGTGAATATAAATGCAGTCCATTTGCCATTCATTTTCCTGCCAGTGATTTGTCTCCTCCCTTGTAACGTCTCTCCTTTATCCCTTACTTATGGCTGTTGTATAAGGAGTAATACTTGCATTTCTTCCTCCTGCAATACTTTATAAAGATGGCATTCATTTGAAGTTTTACTTCACATTAAGTTGATTAAACCTAAATGTATGGGATGTTGGCCCTCCTGATTAAACTACTTCAAAAGAAGTACAATGACAACATATTGGCAGCCCGGAGTGCCTACGAGGAAATTAATCTTAAATTAAATATAGGCCACTCTTAACACCCTGCAATTACTGCGATGAGCACAAATAGAGACAGTGAGAGAGAGAGAGACTGCGTGTGTGTGTGTGTGTGAGAGAGAGTGACACTAAGAGGTGGCCTTCAGTAAATAAAATCAGAAAGGATCATTTCAACACCTGTGAGATCTAGACCCAGAAAAGATGGTTATACCAAAGAAGTTGAGATGTCTAAAATAATAAATAAATGTCCACTAAATCATGCCTGCTACTACAAGATATATTTCAGATGCTTAAGTCGATGTAACAGCTGAAATTGGAAGTATGGTGAGATGAAGATGAATGATGTAATGGACTACATTAGATCATGTGTTGATATAAGGTTAGAAAGATGACTTATGAGTGGAAGTATGAAGTATGCTTTGCTTCCAACTCAAAGGTGAAAGACAGGTTTGAGGACAAACTAGACATTTTATGGAAGGATTAGCAAAAATTAAAGTGATAGAGTTTGTTTCTTGTTATACACAGGAAAAGATGAGAAATTCCTTATGCTGTTTGAGGATGACAGTGGCCAAACCTCTCACTGTCACATGCGACTGTAGTTCTCATGCCTGTTCTGTTCTGTTATATTCTGCCTGCACTCTTTGTGTTCTTCCACTTGTCTAGTGTGCTCACATCAGGGGCACTGGATGCAGCTCCAGCCAGGTACTGGAAGCATGAGAACCAGTCAGAAGACTGACTGTCTAGCCACAACAACAGCGCTGCAGAGTGGGCTTTCAACAAGTCAGTTTACTTCCCCAGGTCTTCCCCTCGAACATGTTTTGTGATCTCTGCCTTGTTGTGCTCACCTGTGTGTGTGTGTGTGTGTGTGTGTGTGTGTGTGTGTGTGTGTGTGTGTGTGTGTGTGTGTGTGTGTGTTTCAGGCATAACAGCTGAAATGCACCATTGTGGCACATGAGACACTGCTAGAGACATCAAGTACTTTCACTCTCTTGTTCTTCTATACATACACACACACTCCCATATACCAAATCACCAGCACAGAAATATAAGGAAAAGGTAATACTTCATTGATGGGTTTTTGAATGTCAGTTGATTAGTATTTATGATTACAACTAAATAATAATGAAATTAATTTGTCTCCCTCACACACACATACACACACACAAACACACACACACACACACACACACACACACACACACACACACACACACACACACACACACACACACACACACAAATATCCATGAATGTGTTGTGGTAAAACATATCTAAACCTTCTTTATAGAACAGATTAAGACATACAGTAGTTGTACCAGATTCTGTCCAGCCTGTGTCTCCCCTCGTGGTCCGTCACCAGGTCACAGCCGACTAGACCAGTGATGGAGAGCTAAGCCTGCACCTTGGTGTGATATTTATGGGATCTCTGTGATGACGCTGATGTTGGGACACTTTGCCCTCTTTAACTCTACAAGCCGTTAAGGGTAGATCTCTGGGGTTTACAACCCGGTCACCTGGACCTGATACCAGATCGTGCGCAACAAAAACACAGGGGTAGACATTTGCCTGGTAATTGTCTGTATACTGCTAGAGATCTTCTGCCACCAGCTCCAACCTCTACCTCATTGTAAATTAAACGCTCATACATTTTTATATCAGCTTTTGCTGTTTGTTTATTCAAATATAATCTGCAGGTTGAAACAGTAATGTTTACCTGAGTGTGTGGCTTGAGTCACGCTGGTGCAAGCCACAAGAGGGGAACAATGAATAGTTGCGCCCATGGAGTTGTAGTATGCTGTCTGGTACACGATTGGAACACCGTGGTAGATTGGAAATCCGCTCCCTGCAGTACACAGACAGGCAAACCCCCACAGTCCAACGGGCAAATAAGATTTAGGTATTTCCTTTACAAGTAGCCTACATTTGCACCTTAATGTTCAGTCCACACAGAACAGGACAATAATCTGGTTGCAAAATCCTCTTCCTGCAGCACATGAACAGGTCATCCCCTGCAGTCTCACTGGATTGACAGTGTGAAAGGTCACCTACTACAACATACGTGTCATAATGTAAAGCACACAGTAGTGTTGCTAGTCAAAGCAGGGTGAGAGGAACAAATTAGTCAAAGTCTCAAAACCTGAACTCAAAGCATTTACACCATGACAGGCCAGTTTGGCTGTTTTTTCACCGTTTCAGCAACCTGTGAGAGTCAGAATTTTTGCAGATTTGCCAAAGATCTGAAGAATACAAGAAAGACACTCTGGTCGAGTAGCTTAACCCCCTGTTGCTTTCCAATATGCTGGCATGAAAAGGTGAATTATGCATTATGCAGGTATGTTAGCATTTACTGAGTGTGAGGGAGGTTCCAACTTCCAGGAGAGCCGGGCAGAAATAGACCCATCGGAAATCAGTGAATTGCTGTTATAATCAGTTTCTCCCTGAGATGTGTGTGGACCTCAAAAAAGTTTGCCACTAGTCCATCTTAACTCACTTTAACTCAGTGCTTGACTTGACTTGGATGACTTAGAGTGAGTCAAGATGAGTCATCCTCTCGATATTAATCCAAGAACCATTTTTATTCTCCCTGCTTTTGCCAGCTTGGAAAGTACCCACACAACCTTGACCAGAAGTGAAGTATAATTTGTTACTCCCACATATGTTTACAAACCTGCTCTCCTGACTTAATGTAACAGACTATATCTTCACCTCAAGTCTTAATTCTTTTCAAACACATTCATTACTGAAGAAATACATCAAAACATGTGACCTACACAGACTCCCAGCCAGACAAAATGCTGATGCAAGCTAAAAACAACCTTTAATGGATCATTGTTTGTTTCAGAGGGGACACTCTTGGCCCACTCCTGGCTTTAAAATAGAGTCAACATTAACATACTAACTGCATCTGCTGTCTGGCTGTACTCTCCACACGGGTATTTTATGACACAGTATCTCAGTTTTGCCTGCCAATGTACAGTATGTGATTGAGTTGTCTTACACAAAGCCCAGTGGACATGATGAAACCGACAAAGAGAGAGGGGGAAACACCCAGAGCGAGAGAGAGAGAGAGAGAGAGGGCGAGAGAGAGAGAGAAAGAGAGAGAGAAGTGGGGAGTAAATGTAGATCAAGGTCAGATGCTGCAGGTGTGTTTTCTCCACCAGCCACCTGTC
>NC_137914.1:18896140-18986140 GCF_963457725.1 Sprattus sprattus
GAGAGTGTGAGAGCATAGTGCCATGAGAAATTCTTGCCCTCAGTGAAGAGATATGTTTGTGACCATGGGTAGAGACTCTGGGGCCAATGCGCTTCAGTAGTTCCCTCCTGGAATTTTCCTTCATTTTCCACTTTCCAGGGGTGGGAAAGGGGGGGGGGAAAGAGAGAAACTATCACAGGATTGGAGGACAGACCTGGCGCTGAAAACATAATCATACATTTGCCCATCACCAGTCGGACCACTGTTTCCACCCCCCTGCTCGGTTCATTCCTTTTTTACTTATTGTGCGAATCTGCTCCATCATTTTTTTCAATATCATCTCCTGTAGGACACTGCAGAACAACCATGGAATGAATTCCTCCATTATCTGGCCGAGAAGGTAAAGGCAGAAAAAGTTCCATTCCAAGGATGGACTCTAAAGGTGCTTACATTTGGAACATGGACTGACATGAATATGAAATGTCTGAGCGTGGTTTCTCATTCCTATATTATTCATGCATCAGACAGACATTTTTGTTTGTTTGATGGACAAACGGCCTTTCGAATGAGAGTTTTTCTGTGTTTCCCTCTCTTTTTCATCTATCATTTCTGGATCGTCAATGTGTCTGATATTTTCTCAACTGAATGCATACATCTGTCAGTCTGCCAGTGACTGTGGAAATGGCATAATAAGATCAGAATGGAAAGAATGTGACGGATTAGGGAACTGCACACAATCCATTGCCTTTAATATGACAGCTGATTTCTGGTGCAGATTTAATACTTGAAAAGCATTCATTGCAAATGACTTCAGACAATTGTTATGATGTGTTTGCATATGAAAATGGTGTGCTATCCTATTTGGATGTGCTGTCTGGAACAGTTTTAGCTACAAGGAAGACACAAATCATTCTAATTGTGGACCGTCTTAGATGTTTAATTCATAAAAGGAGGGGACCAATGATGGAAATAATGTTTAATCTTATTACAGTCCTGAATGTGAAAGGCATCTGTGAAAGTATGGTCGAGGAAATAAAGCATATGATTGCTGTATGTATAGATTTGAGTGTCATGAAAGGCGCCATTAAGTAAAACATATTATTATTATTATTATGATTATATTATCCAGTACCACATATTGCACTTGTCTAATAGCTCATAGTCCTTGACAGTGAACATGCAAAGCCCCAGACTAAATGTATGTATGAAGAGAAGAATCTCAGTTTAATGAGAGACCAGGCCTAATTTCTAAGCAGAATGCCCGCAATATTGACATGACCGCGTGTGGAGAATGGTGCTGATGAGAATGGTCCTGATGAGAATGGTCCTGATGAGAATGAATGCACTCTGTCACTAAACAGACTGGCTGCCCCACAGCAGCTGAGTCTGGCTGGCATCTGGCTCAGATCAAGTGTGGTCCACCCTGACATCAGCTGTAAGCCAGGCCGCCAATGGACGGTTTAAAGTAGGAGGAGAAATGAATCATGTCTGAGACTCATCGACATAAAGCCGAACAAACCCCAGTGAAATCCATACAGCGCAATGGCAGCATGGTTTCTGTCATGGATTCTCCAGCAAGCAAGGGATTTCCTTGTTAAGGCAGCCAGGGGGGTTTGAGTGATTCTCGGTCCAGTGGAGTGAGAGGTCCCTGGGGTTGTTCAACCAGAGGAGGTGGTGGTGGTCGAGGGAACCCACGTGAATCACCTAAAGAGAAAGAAGATCCCCTTTCAATAACCAGAGGGAAGATCTCCATTCGACCAAACAGCAACTACTTGTGTATGAAAGAGGACACTGAAATGGGGTTGTATAGTCTCTTCCTGCTGTTTATATAAAAATTGATCATGCTACCCATAATAAAATCAATTGGGATACTAAAAAAGAATCCATTCTGTAGACAAATGATGTGGCTGTAAATACACTTTCACTTTTTCAATCAACCCTTCTGAGATATTGCACATGAATAACACAAGTAAGAAGAAGGGCAGAATGGCTCTTACATTGACGTCACTGGTCTATTGTTTTATACTGAAGTGGCATCTTCATTTCTTTTCATGAGAGCGATAAGCCTCCCTTATCTTTATTTACTAAAATCCGTATCGATTTCATGATCAATCAGCCCCTGCGGAGAGGAGGTAATCTTTTAGATTTTCAGTTAATGAAAGAGAAGGGTTTGTGCACAGCCAAACTATATCTTCCCAATGTTGCTTTCACATCAATCAATACATTTATATTGAAATAAGGGTGAAGGTTCATGGGGCTTCATGTAATGTTGTCATTACAGCTGTTGAGATATGCCAGTAATCCACAACAAACAGGAAGTGAATTTCACATTTATTGCTCAACCAATTGTTTTTTTCTCACTCATTCTGATCTGATTATCTTGAAAATTGAGCACACACCACACACACACACACACAAACACACACACACACTCACTCACACACACACACACACACACACACAAACACACACACACACACACACACACACACACACACACACACACACACACACACACACACACACACACACACACACACACACACACACACACACACACACACACACACACTCATGGAGGTATTGGGTTCTCATGAGGTGCAGGTGTGCTGGTTTCTAACTAACGAGACATGCACTGCAGCCTCCAAAAACCCTTGAGTGCGTTCGCTCTGCCTCAGCCCCCTCATTAGCCTAAGTTCAGCTAAGCCCCCGCCATCTCAAGGCAAGCGTGTGGGGATGTCTCCTGCTCCGACCATCAGCAGCATAATGCTCCATCAAAACAAAGAGGAAGACATACTCTCTGCCAAAGCCTTCCTTGCTTTCCCCCCTTCTGAACTCCTGTTCACCCTGGGTCTTACCCAAACAATGCTGATGAGCACCCATTGATCATTTCAGCCTATGCTCCACTCACCCCTACACTGCTCACGATGTCTTCCTCGCATACAGGTCGAGGGGTGCCGATAAGGGTTAGGGGGGCCCTTGTTTTCCGTACATGAGTATCGACACGCCCCTGCTCTCAGTACAGAAGCCCTTTCTGCATGGAATCCTCCAGTGACCACATCTATTTTGCTAGACAGGTTTCACCCAGTGAGTGATGCCTGCCCTGGTCTCTCCCACCTCTCGACCCCATCAGAGTCTCCATACATCCTGTCCACTAGGGTAAGGAAGTCTGAAGGGTCATGCATTTAATTGATTTTGCAATGAGGATTTTCTCTTTGGTAGATTGCCTAAAGGCACATAGGAACATATAAGAATGTGTTCTGCCTCGTTTCATGTGACGTGTTGATTAAACATAACATGCATTCACAATTGTATTTACAATATTACGTATCCACTAATATAGTTTCTGAAATGTTAATATCCCAAGAGTTGTATGTTAAGTAGGTATATGAGAACATAACATCAGGGAATGTTAAGATAATCCCCCCACAATTCCTCTGGAAGTGAGAAGTAGTAACACCTTCTTATACTAATATCTTCTAATCCCATGCGTTGAATGTTGTATGGTATGGTGTTAGTCCATGTCATTATTCACTTTCCCTAAAATACCAAACCATGTCTTAATACCAGAATCGTTCAGCATGTCAGGTCCCCAACACTACCCTAACATATTTTCTCACTGCACAACTAATGCAGCCAAATCCTTAAAACAGGGATAGTTGCAGTTAACTACATGACGGAGGTGTACGGAGAAGTCATTATCTGTATCTGTTCAACCAGCTAAATGTTCTGTATCTGTTGTTAGCTACACCGGAAGTCACGTTGAACTGGGAAAATGTTGTATTTTCTACCCTAATATGTATTGCCAGAACAATTGTTTTAATACAGGAATATAATTAATTATGAACATATTTGATTTAATACAGCCATATAATGAATTATGATGCAGTGCTTTTCATTTCTCTCTTTTTTATAATTATTTTTAAATAAACTAAGTTTTATGAAGAGTGTGTTGATGCCTGCCTCTGCTTATTGTGGCCAATAGGCAGATGACGCTGATTTGCTCCCAGATAGCACTGGCTGTTTTGCAATTTTAGTTTTAGCTGGGGGTGCTGCAGAGTCCATTGCCAGCTTCACAAATCACTTGTTGCTGTCTCTTGAATTTGCTGCTGTCTGTTTAAATAACCATGAAATGCTTGGAAGGGTGTAAGGGGACATTAAGTTCTAATTCCCTGAAACATATGGCTGGCACATACAGCATGTTACATCTTAAACTTAAGGTTTCTGTCTGTTGTCTTCTTTTGCATTATTTCATTTAAATAGAGGTAATTAAATCATATACTGTGTGCACTGACACGTGGGGGTGACTACATAATATAGCAATCTATTTTCAATATAATACACACACAATAATAACCAGCAACTTTGGGTAGAATATCTTGGGTAGAATATCTGTTTGGTGTGCTGGGACAGTTCCCTGACTGCAGAAAGAAGAGTACACATCCATCAGAGCAATGGCTGCTTCTGCACTGGGTTGTGATTAAGCCCAACCCTCTGTGTTAGGAACATCTAGGACACTTCATTCTCCTGTGAAGAAAACAAAGTCTCTTAATTTAATGATCCCTGTCTGCCTGTTGAAATTAATTTAGGTGGTGATGGCAGGTGTGCATCCAGTTCGGTCCATACCATCATGGTTGTACTAGCAAATAATTTCAGTGACACCCTCACAGACCAGGCTACAGTCATTGCATCGTCTCATTGTCCTGTGGTGCGTTAGAGTGCGCATATGTGGATATCTGTTCTGAGCGTATGTTTATTTTGGCTTGGTGGTAAAGGGCTGGATTACCTCTCCACTATAAACTGGGGTGGTTGTGCTGCTTTGCCTCATCTATTATGAACATACTTACAAGCATTAATCCCCACAGCAGTGCTCGTACCTAATCCCACTGTATTGAAGCTCCCAGTACAATGCCAGCACCGTTGCTTTCATTTCTCACATTGTATGGGGGTAAGAAGTCGATCTCACTGGAGGGTCACCCTGGCAGAAAATCACTTGCAAGGCATCTCCATATAGCGCTCCATGATTCAGAGAAAATGAACCCGACTGTCGGCAGCCAAGTACGCGACCCGAGCAGCGACGGCGCTACACCGGGGCTAAGGGGTGCTATAGCCCCGGCAAAAAAATGTGTAGCCCCAGTTAAGCCCCTCTAGCATTTAAGCACTGTTTTGCAAATGTCGAGGATGATTTGAGAAATGTACCAAGGCGACTGAGAAAAACTATAAAGGTTCATACGTAACGTATGCATTCTGTTCCAATACAATTCATGCTTGCGTGTTTGTACTGCGCCTGTACCCCGTTTGCCCTGTGCTGTGTGTGTGTGTGTGTGTGAGAGATAGAGGGGACAAGAGGGGGGAGTAGGCCGTAAGGTGAACACTGTTTTCGTTTCAACCCGTTCCACTGTCTGGCATCTACACAATCTTTAGCTCATAAAAAAGAACGAGTCCTGCTAACCTACCAAAAAAAAGTTCGTCGCTGAAGTTCCAGTCGATTGTCGATACGTCTTTGTATTATGCAGAACTAGAGTCTTCAGAGCGTAATACGATTCTGGATGTCCAGAAGATCCAGAAGATCATGGACTCATTTGCACTTAACCACAGCAACAGACGCATTGTCCTAGCCTACTGTAAAACAACTCTGGTGATTTTTTTTTTGTTTGTTTTTAATCATTCAAACAAGCTGTTCGCACTTCTCGTTGCGGCTGCACTTGTAGCCTATGTTATGAGTTTTACTATTAATGTAAGTTATGATGTTGTGATCCGAGACAATATTGTCAATGCATAGTTGTTTGTTTTAATTTATTATGCATATGGAATAAATACTTGTTGCATGTTGGATGTATTGTCTGGTTATGGGCAGGCGCATGGTCGCTGTCCGGAGCTGAACCTTTGCACGCACGTGAAACATTTCCGCCATTGCCGCTTGTATTACATTCTCGTGCTGTGTATCATAGCTGCTTTTATTGGGGGAAAAAACAAGAACCTCTTAATAAAGTAAGTGACGTCATGAAAATACATTATTTTCTTAGCTACCCCACGTATCGGTCAAGCCCCCCCTTAGCACCGGGAGAGAAAAAATCCTGCCGCCGTGCATGGACCCGAGCCTCCGTTATAGCTCCATCTCCGGAGTATTTTTTAGCCGGCAGGCTAAGATGGAGAACGCAAGGGCGCCCCTGCGCTTTCATGGCTTTGTGTTTAGAATGGCATCAAATTGCCCAGCAATTTTTATGTATTTATTTGCTTTTTATTAACTGAGATGCAAATTTTATGTGTCATTTATAAAGTGCATAAGCAAAGGCGCAAGTTCTGACAGCAAGCCCTGCTCCAAATCAGTCTCTCGGCAGCTAAGGTTGGGTCAAACTCAGTGTCACGTTCCCTTTATGGGAATTCACAATGTGTTTTTGGAAGTGCAGATAAAAGGAAAACTGAGGGGGAAAAAAGCTACCGGGGCCACAGTGTCTCCACCGCTTAAATCCTTAAGCGCTTAAAGCGTGAGTAAACAAGTAAGTAAAACGCTCTAAAAGGGGGCAAAAGTAACACAAGATAAGATATTAAAATAAGAAGATGAATCAGCAGACAGGCGATGAGGCTGATCAGTAGGAAGGGGGTGATGGAGGTCCTCTCCGCCGTTGTCAGCAACCCATCAGGGTTATTAGTGATTAAAGGCGCCAAATGCTTACCTGCCAGTAAGTCTCAAACGAAGACCTACTGTATCTCAGGGAAAATGCGACTTCAAACGCACAGCTTAAGCCTCTCTGATGTGCAAAAGTGTAGATTTATTTCCTTCCCATGCTGAGGTGGAATTTTAGTCTTATTTTTACCAGCATGCAGGTTTTTTTTAATTTTTTTTTTTAACTTTTTTTTACAGTAAAACCTCTACAAATGCTGGCACATGAAAATTAATTTAGTAAATAAAAAATAAAATGTTGCCATTTTTGGGGTGGGGGTATTTTGTGTACTGGTTTTCACAGGACCAAACATTTCACTCTGGGAAGGCAAAGCCTTATTTAGGTTCCCTCTTTTCAAATTTGATTTCAAAAGCTCTCCGTTATCATTAGCCTTCATGTAGTGAATCATTTCTCTGACAAAATGCACATTCAGCTCTTCCCTGTGCCTGTAGATGTTGTAACTGTGTCATGATGTGTGTGTGTGTTTGTGTGTTTGTGTGTGTGGGTGCGTGTGAGATAGAGAGAGAGACAGAGAGAGAGAGAGAGAGAGAGGGGATGAGGGATGAATTGGATATTTAAAAACCCATGTAAATCTCAGTTCTATGTGTATGAACTTCTTCATGTTTGCATGTGCACCTAAGACTTACTTAGACGTGTCTAATTTCCCTTGATGGCCTGCTACACACTACACCCAAAAAAACAAGCGCACAAGTCCAACATACCAGCCTCTCACACATGATTTTTGTCTCCAAACTCCTTCCCTCCTCCCTCCACCCTGATTTGTACTTTTTACTCTTGATTTCCCTACTTGATTGCCCGCACCTCCGACTCCCCATTCTAATCTCCACCCGGGCTCTCAGTCTCTCTCGTTTGGAGGCATATTTCTGATTGAACTGTTTAGACATTCATTTCAGGCACTGCAGCTGATGTGTGCTTAGGGCAGTAAACTCCTGCCCTGCCTCGCTCTACCTCTCCAGATTGCGGAAGGTATTAAGCAAGTCTAACAACCACGCTTTCTGAATAGGCAATGTGCAAAGAGCAAGCTGGGGAGCGAGCGAAGTGGCGAGGAAAGGCCAGGGTTTTTCCCGTGGAAACGATGGCCTTCCTGGCAAATAAATAATGGAGAGAAATTATGGTGCATTATTAGGACTGTGTTTTAAGAGCATAATGCATATGCGCCATGTATTATTCATCCAGCGTGAGTGTGAGAGTCAATGGCATACTTTCCCAGCGATGAATGCCACGAGGCACTGCCTTCAGGGTCATGGGGTTGGTGAGTTATCGCCTGAGGAGCAAGCGATTCTGCCCTGCCGCCTACCCATCACACCTCAGCAGATCCAGTCACACTCCTAATGCCGCGACATCTTAGATTCACACTCACTCAGACCGTTCTGTAGGAGCTACATTTAATGATGGGATAATATTAAATGTTTATCTGATAAAATGTATAATTGAATCATTTGTTACTTTGCTTTTCCCACACAGACTATTAAGAGGTTTTTTTTGTAAAAGTCATTAGTGCTTAAATTAAGTTTCAGTAAGTTCAGTTTGAGAACTACTACTTAGCAGTTAATGCATATTTGAGTGGCTTTCTAATGGTGCTAATCTTGTGAATATCTCACGCACATTAACAAATAACATGTAGTGGTTAAATGTGAGCAACTATAGTTCCATCCATATTTAATGTCTTATAATGGTGTGTTGTTTAGTATCTCTACACGAGAGTGCAGGCTGTGAGTAATGGCATATTCTGATAACGACAAGTCAGTGATGAAATACCTGTGTACTGTTTTTACAGTTAACAGTGCATTACTAATGTAGTAGTAATAGTTAAATAAACTGATGGATGAATAGTCAAATGCATGCATGTTTCCTAAATGGGAAGATGCAAAATGGTTTTTACAGCACGTTTTTATTTTAGAAAAGACCAGATTTATCTGTAATTAGTGTGCTTGCCCGAAGGGAAGCACAGTATTGTTATCGTTAAGTTTTCTTTATTTATTCTGCCCGATTTTCTTGCAGCTAACTACTCCTCGCCCGTTTGAGATAGAGACGCCATTCAAACACCGAAATGTCCAGCTCGATCCGGTGCAACCTGCTATGACTTTTCGTGGCGGTACTCCTTGTCACTCCTTTTTTATTCCATTTTTTCATCCCCTTTTTCTCTCATTGACTAACATGGGGAAGGTTGAGCCATTGTGACGTCACCCGCTCTATCAGTCGTTCTCCATTCAACTGTAGGAATATTAAGAGACACCTTCCAGGGCTCTACAGTGCGAGTATTTCACTCGCATAAATAGGTACGTGCAAAATAATTTACAAGCACAGTGTGCGAGTGACAGACAGTTGTCAATACGGCGCCAAAAAGTGAAGCATTCCATTGATTTCACATGGAAACAACTGACAGGGTCGCGACTCCAGGGTTTTCGACGGGACCAACAGCAGCAGCAGCATAATCATCATCTGGATTTACTGACATTTTCGGTATATATAAACACATAATATCAATTGGTAACTGGTGTGTTGTATCCTGTTTATGTCTGATACTTTATAAACATTTATGTTTTACGTTAACTTATTACACTAGGCAGCAGTATTGTGAAGTAGAGCTAGAAATGGCTTTGCTAGCTCCCATATTGTAGCTCACACCAGCAACTGCTCAATTTAGGACAGAAAAGAGTTTGGTAAATTAGCTTGTAACTGTCAATGATAACTAGTTATTAGAATATATTAGCCAACGTTAAGTTGACTTCAAAGGGGCAGTCGAGTGTTTAGGTTGTGTCAGCTAGCTTGGAAAGCTAGCTAATAATTTTTGATTGAAGCTTCACGTTAGCCTCGGTAAACGTTTAGCTAGCTAACGTTAGCTAACTATGAGGTAGCATATCCCAAGTAACTTGTTGTGACCGATAGCGTGAGTTAACATTAACCCGTGTCCTGGGAGTAATGATTCATGAGAGACCTTGAATCATTAGGTTAACTGAAAAACGTTTGAGGATGTACACACAGCGTAGCTGTTGTAGTGTGCTCAGTTTTCGAAAACTAGACTGAAACTAAGAAGGATAACTATGACTAAATGTGACTAAAACTAATATGCACTGAATCTAAAATAGCTGCCAAAATGAACACTGAGATGTATTAATTTTGGCAGCTATTTTAGATTCAGTCTTAAGACAAAAATGCATATTAGTTTTAGTCACATTTAGTCATAGTTATCCTTCTTAGTTTCAGAAGAGGTTTTTCATGGTTGCTAGCTCTAATCAGATGTACTATAGGCTTATAAGAGAAGACTAACTTTTTATGCCAACGAACACCAATAACTAGAACTAATTTGACAGACTATAAACCAATGTGATACACGTGCTCTCTAGCTATACAGTAAAAGTGTTGCTTACGTTTGATACTAGACCTACAGTCTAACTCTAACTGCATTAAGTCTAACATATAGGCCTATCTTACAATAAACTTTAAGTAAAGCTGGCTATGTAACCGCATTCATTCCAATATTGTTGCAGAGATGTTTCCTTTTACCAAGATAACAATTTCAACAATTCACTTAGCTCAGTAAGTCAGTATAACGAGACTCTGGAACTATTAGGCTATGACCAAATGTAACACACTAGACCCTTTCACAATAAACAAGCAAACAAACAAACAAAAACAGAACAACAAAGATACCCTCATATGTCTAAACGTCAGTGGAGCCAAAATATAATGGTTGAGCTTGGTTGCTTGCTAAAATATATTGGAAGAAGGCCCCACTACACTGATTGAGTAGATGTAAATACATGTTAATTCATTGGCACTTGTTCTCTCTGTCACAGAGCAAGCACACTCTCGCAGTTCGTTCACGAAACGCATTCTAGTTGTATCTGTTTTCATATCAGAAAACTTCAGGACAGCTCTGTAGGGTTCTGTATGTTTGCATGCTCTGTTTCCAGGGTTTAGAAATGAATATATTCAATAACATATGAATTAAATGCTTAATTAGTGACTTCTACGCTAAAGCCTCACCGAATATTTAGTAGTTTGCATTCAAGAGGACATCAAAGTTTCTCCAATACACTCTCAGCCTTCACAAAGTAGGGCTCACACTTACAATGTTTTATATATATATATATGTGTTTGTGTGTATTTCTAGATTGTTATTGTCTTGATTAGTGTCACATTAGGGGCTGAACAACTTCTTCAAAGACAAATCCTATGCCTTATGCTATCTACTCTTCCCAGTTCCTGTTTGGCAGATACCGGGGTACTAAAATGCAAAACACATATTGTCTTGATAATGTGTCAGTCTCCTAACCCTATCTCATATCCCTGAAATAGCTAGACATCTTGGAGGAGTGAATTATTTGTATTTGGCCTCAGGGTACGTAACCAGAAGTAGATAAGAAAACAATTGCCTTTAATAACACTACACGTATGATATGTATTTCCTGTGTAGATGTTGAAGGATGTAGGAGTAATCCATGCATCACTGCATTTAAACATGTCTAATAATAGGCACGCCATGTGGAGGTCTTCACGGCACTGAGGCCTGGCTATGAATAGCCAGACAATAGCAGGTGCATGATGGGGGCTTCATGGATCTAGCCATTGCTGTCAGATAGTGAAATCATGGAAAATTAAAGGATGTTAACTCTCTCTTGCGCGCGCGCGCTCTCTCTCTCACTTCCTCTTTCTATGTGTGTGTGTATGTGTGTGTGTGTGTGTGTGTGTGTGTGTGTGTGTGTGTGTGTGTGTGTGTGAAATAAAGAGAAAGACAGAGAGAGAGAAGAAGAGATCAAGAGATGAAAAGACTCCAGGTGGGGGTGGGCAGAGAGTGATGACATTTGACGAAGACAATGCAAAGCCACAGCTAAAGAGTGAAAGGATGATGAAGAAACCGACAACCGGAGTGAAAGGGTGATAACACACCGAGATGAAGGGTGATCAGGAGAGAAGAAGTGAAAGACTGCAAGGAAAGCGGGAGAGAGAGAAAGAGAGAGAGAGAGAGGGAAAGACAAAGAGAGAGAAGACAGTGGGAGAAAGCGAGTCGAGGTGGAGATAAAAACTTGCAAGGCTTTTCACATTTCGCCGTCTGGCGATGCACACACACGAGAGGGAGATTAGCCCATATTAATTGCCTTCCGTCACAGAGGAGCATCACACCGTGCAAAAAAAGCAGCTAAACTGGCAGCCTGCTAACACCCCTGATTCCAGCCAGCGCCGCACACCTGCCAGTTAAAATGAAACGCTGCCACTCATCACATGCAGGAGGCGTTATTGTTTTGGACGTTTTTTGTTGTTGTTGTTGTTGTTTAGTCCTCCTTTTTCCTAACAATTTATACCAGATTAACTTGATTTGCTTTCTGTGTTCACTGCAATTAAATGTGAGCCCACACTAGGGTAAAAGGGATCAGAGCAAAGTAATTACCTATATCCATCACTCTCGGTGGCAGTGCTTGCGTATGAATAAACATGCACATATGGCCACTCACACCTCGAGGGGGTGGAGCAGGGGGGGAAATATATGTTTTCATTTTTTTTACGACTTCGCCCAGTGTCTGCTGAAATATTCACTGACACCACTTCCTGCACTGTGCCCAACGCTAACATATGGTGATGGCGATGTCCTCTCTGACTCCCCCCTCGAAAGGCCTTAAGTAATAGATGCAAAGATAATCACTTCATGGCAAGTTGAGTAGTAACTCATACCTCTTGAGTCGTGAAATAGAGATGATTGTGAGATATATACGGTGCGGACTAGCTGTGTGGCAGGATAAACATTCACTGGGGTAACCCCATCGAGCGGCACCTCGCCTATGTTTTCACAATCGGCTCACACTGACGTTAATAGTGAATGGTGATGCTAGCGATACAAGAGGTTCCCCGACATGAATGATTTGTATCTTTATCTGCAGCTCCGTCCGCCCTCAGCCCAATGCTTACTGCAGGCTTAGAGGCATGGGGCGGGGAGGATGTGAATGATTGGCAGCGCCTGTGGTGCTCGCTGTCCTCCCACTGCTTAGCAAAAAAACATTACATCACACACACACACACACACCCCCCCCCCCCCCCCCCCCCCCACACACACACACACACACACACACACACACACACACACACACATCACACACACACACCTTCCTGCTATGGAAGTGCTTGATGTTAAATCGAACACGGAAGTCTTACTAACACCATTGTGCTACAGACGTGGTGAGATAAGTTCTTTGGAAAACAAATGCAAAGTTGCAGCCCCAGCATAGCTGTGGGGCTGGCACCGTTGGGGAGATATTCTTATGAAATATGAGGGTTTATGAGGGTAAAACTGAGTTGGGGAGGTTCTTGTTATCAAACTGTGGGAAAAGGACTGATGGTGGTGAGGGAAAGAGAGAGAGAGAGGATGAGAGAGAGAGTGAGAGAGAGAGAGGATGAGAGAGAGAGTGAGAGACAGAGGGAGGGGGAGAGAGAGTAACTCTCTCTCTGAAAAAGAAGCCCTGCAGCATAAGGCACTCCACCCTGATTACCTCAATGTGTTCCTCTTTATCTGTAATGACAAGGCACATCTGGGGAGGGACTGAGTGTCTTGAAGCGACAGGCAGGTGTAAATATTTCAGCGGTTACATTAATACATGCAACATCTGGCCAGTGGAGGTACACACAAGGGGCTTAGTGGAGGAGGCATACGCTTCCTAAAAGTCAACTCGGCCCTCAGGTAGCTGTAATGAAAGGGGAAAAAACTGTCAGAATAACGCAGACAAGTGAGAGACAAGGTTTTATCAGCACGTATTATCTTTTCAGTGTCTGTCATGTGTTATTCAACATAAAGGCTAGACTCTCATTACACCTTTACATTTGCGAATCAGTGCACATATCTGTGCTAGCTATACTTGTATATGTGTTTGTTATCAGAATAGTTCCTCGAAAAAGCTACAGTGTGATGAAAAAAAAAGAATATTTATTCTGATACGAATAAGAATCATATTTCATTCATTATTTAGTAGCATCCTCCCAACCTGTCCGACACCACATAGATAGTTTATGTTAATAACATAATTAAAAAAAACCTCCCCTGGACATTAATGGGTCTCTCACACCAACCCTAAACGTGTATGCCCCTGATTGGAATTACCAGTCACCGTTGAGCCTGCAGAAGCTCTGGTGCTTCACGCCTGGAGTGGCCATGATTACCCAATAATGTGGAGTTGCATCTCGCCATTTGGTCCCCCGTCAGTCCTCCACCGGCTGGAACTTCTCCCAGCGTTGTGTCTCATCCGGTGCACCGGTTCCTCGCCAGGGGATACTCATTAGGATGGATGTGGGAGATGCGGGCCCTGCCATCCACACCCCTTGCCCCACATATTTTCCTTTCATTTTGACCAGGAAAGGCAACGGTGACGTCTCAGAGGCAGTTCACGGTGGGAGCTGTTGGGTCAGCGCCATATAAACTGATTTCCATGTGCAATGCCATATGAGCTGGTGCCACTGTTTGAGGCGCGCTTCTGACCAGAAGATGCTTTTTTTTAATGAAAATTGAAGCAATTTATGACACTTTTTTGAAACTGTCTGCCCTCTGCATGACGACGGGACTACACGAATCACAGCAGGACATTCATGGATCTCTATCTCTTTACTATTCCACACTACCTTCCCCCTGCCCAAACCCAGCCCCTTTTGTGTTCTGACGTTAACATGTGTGCAGCTTGCTCAGACAAATAATAAAGAGACAAGTTATTATCTTCATGGACATTCCACTGGCTCATTTACAGCTTTGAAAACTTTCACTCTTCTTTTGTCTTTCCTTTTTTCATATAAGTTTGTATTATTGATGATGGCAGGCCTATAGCAAGCCGAAAGTGTGTCATTGAAAAGACAGCTTAGAAGAGCCTGAGAGCATGATTAGATAATGATGCCTTGGAACAGGCTTCAGCTCACCAGAACAAAACTCATCAAAGAAGGCTAAAGCTCCCAAATTCCTAGCAGAATAAAGAAAAAAACAGACTCTATATGAGAGAGGATCAGAACATGTATTGATGGAATGTTTTTTTTTTCCCAGGAAGGGAGAACAAAATGGGGTTTCTTTTTCCTTCCTGGCAGGTTATTTTAGAAGGGTTCACACGTCTCTGACACAAGCACGTCAGTCTTGTCTCTTGCAATCGTGCTAATTGGAGATTAGGTTTCGCAATGTTTCGAAAAGAGAGCGAGCAGGTGGCTTTGCGTGCACACACTTACACAGACTGCGGTTGCTCTGTATTCCGGAGGAGAAGTCGTGATGCTCCGCGTGCGCTCATGGTGTTTGGAGCCTGGATGCTGGTCCACGGCCAGGGTCATCTTGTCTGACAAGATACAGCGCTGAGTCCTGCAGGGACTGCCCTCCCACCTCCTCTTTCCTCCGGACCTGACTCGCATGACTTGGCACTGATATTCCCCCCACACCCCAAACCTCTCCCCTCCCTCCACTTATGTTTTCAAATGCATGGACGGCCAATAACGTCAGGCTGTTTTGTCATGAATTATTGATCTGTTGTTGGCGACATGCACTGAGATGAACTGTGCATGCAGGGCCCAGATAAGGCCAAATTTACACCTTTCCCTGCCAATCCCTGGCTCCACAGGCCAGCTCCCAAATTACATGGAAATTGGGTTCCAGTGAGAGCTAATAAAACAGCCAGAGTCCCTTCTGCACAGGCCCCGGTCCTCACCCAACATTCTGCATATATCATGGAAGGGGCCCGATATTTCTCTCTCTCTCTCTCTCTCTCTCTCTCTCTCTCTCTCTCTCTCACTCCCACTATGTGTAGTGTGGTGTTTGCATTATGAAACGCTCCATGGCTTTGCATTGTTTGTATGGAGGTGCTATGCATGGTGTCTCTGTGGCTATCACTTTGGATGCCTGCCCTTGTCATGGGGTGAGTGAGTGGGAGATGCCTGCCCTGGTCGTTGGGTAGGTGAGGCGAAGATGCCTGCCCTTGTCGTGGGGTAGGTGAGGGTGAGATGTCTGCCCTTGTCGTGGGGTAGGTGAGTGGGAGATGTCTGCCCTGATCGTGGGGTAGGTGAGGGGGAGATGTCTGCCCTGATCGTGGGGTAGGTGAGGGGTAGATGCCTGCCCTTGTCGTGGGGTTGGTGAGGGCGAGATGCCTGCTGCAATTTGTAAACAACATCAGGCGCCCCCGGGGCAGTAGTGCTTGTCCACTGTTGTGAGGGCAAAGAGGATTGTGTTCAACAGGACAAGGACTTTCAACAACTTCTAGATGTTTAATACATATTTCATACAGTATTTCATTTCTCCAGGGATTAGATATGAGTTTGGTTAAAGGCTTCATTATTCCGTAGACCTGTAGTCAGTTAAGACTTCAGGGGCCGGTGCTATAATGCGCTCCCTCATTATAATTTCAAATATGATAAACATTACGTGGAAATTGAATTACTTGATGATTTACTGTTCATTTCCATCAAGTTATATGCATTCAAATGAACACCTGTCTCCCTTGTGTAATGTGTTTGCTAAGGGCCAGATTTACAATTGTTTGGTTGGGCCATAAAATGAGAACTGCTCATATAAAAAAAATCAACCATGCTGATCCACTGCTGTGGCACGCTGGCGTTTAGTGCATGTGATAAGAGCCGATGAACATTCCCCCGGGATCTCCACCCTTCTGTGAACACATTTCATCAACATTGTGAGGTGGCTCTTATAACATTACGACCACACTGCAATAACAACGTTATTCAGCAGCAAAACAGCAATTGAGGACCTACTGTTATGATTTAATAAAATCATAGGTGTGTAACCATCTCTGTGATGTGCAAGTGGCATGGCATTGTTATTTCCATGGTAAAGGAAAGTCCTTTCTTTCTTACTTTATTGTATTACAATAGTTCTTAGTGGAGACATGTTTTATGTAACTGGCTTGACCTAAATGTGACCCAGTCAGACGTCCTGGGGTTTCAGCCGTGAAATGCAAACTGCAAGCAGCAGCAGAGGTGGCAGCACAATACGCCCACCCCCCACCCCAATGTTATTAAGCTCTGCCTTAATGGCAGCCTGTGTTCCAAGTGGGCTCATTTAGACGTTTGATTCATACATTGAGGTTGTTGGGGCACTGTCGTCCTACATAAGCCTGCCCATGGCCTCCTTCTCTGGGCTAGAGATCTGACGAGGCGTAGGGGGCCCCTGGAGGTCCGCGGCTGGACCTTTTTGTTGTAGTTGTTAATTAATTACATCCCCGAAGCCCCACAGTGTGTCCTAAGCCGTAATAAGACCCAAGTCTGGCCTCCTGTTTTCAGCTCCTGCTGTTACCCCCCTCCTCCCCTTTCTTTCCACAAGCCCACAGGCCTGGCCAAAAAGTATCGCCTGGAGCCCAGAGAGTACTCTCACTGTTTTCACAAAGACTCCGAACCAAGCCAAAATTTGAAGGAAAGGGGAAAAAACACGCATAAAAAAAATGTAACTGAACCGCAATTCCTGTAGGCTATGCTGCTTAACTCTAAAAAGTACTCTAATTCATCACACCTTTTTCACCATGTTGAGCCATGAACTTAACAGAGCCACCCACACATCGACTCTGATCTTCAAGGAGTAGTTCTTTGTCATTTTCTCCCTTCTCCTAGGTGCAAACATATGGTGTGAGTGTGTTTGTGTGTGGCATGCAAGGGGGAAGGTTATATGTGTGTGAGAGAGGGAGAGAGCGATAGAGAGAGAGAGAGAGACAGAGAGAGTCTTCAGGCAACAGAAAGCTAATGGTAAGTCTGGAAAGGCCTTCTAGTGCCTCTGATTGACTATGCATAAATATGTGGCTCTGTTTTTTGGGCCGCTCGGTTAATGGAGGGCCCAAACACTAAATGTGATGAAGTGACCACGGCCATCTGGTGCTGCATCAGCGTGTCTGGATGCATAGGAGGGAGGGTGACATTAGCTCTCATTTTCCCACCTCCATTCTCATTAAAAACTGTGAGATGGGGGGTTGGTGAGGGTGGGGGCGGGTGGAGGGGGGAGCTTGATGTGATGTTCAATGCGCTCATCTGCTGACTCATGGTGACCTTTGAACCTGGAGTCTGGCAGATGAGTCACAATGTCGTCCCCCACAACAGAGAGGAAATAAAGGCAGACACTGGGAGCTGCATTAACCAAATGAGCTCCGAGTTCGGCATCTCCGTCCCATTAGTTCAGTAATGACTCGGGCAACTGCAAAACACTCAAGCTCCCCGGTCTTATGGTGTACAACTGGGAGAGAAGCACCTTAGTTTGGTGATACACACAGCCACACCACAGACACACACACAGTTGTGCATAGAAAGGGACTTGTACGGACACCCCAATGAATTTTGATATCAATATCCCCAATATTCCTCCCTACCTCTCCCAAGTTCAAGTTGTACTTCATGGAGTAAATAACCTCCTCTTGTCACACATGCACTTTCAACCCTTGACACACTATTACATGCCTCTCTACACATCACTTTCAAAAAGAGCCAGTCATCCATGATCCTTGACCCTTGGTTTACAGTTCATTGATTCTGCCCAGTTCATCATATGTCTTACAGTGGGGGTAATTGATGGTCATGACCCATTTGGAGCCCCTCCCTGAACCTGACTCAAATGCCTTCCTTGGGAAGGACAGACCAGCAATAAAACGATGCTTTTTCACTGGCTCCAGACCTTTTTTATGAGTAATTGACTAGACCTAAGTAATGGACCACAAAGTCAAAATGGACAGTGTCTTGAACCTGCAATCTCGGCAATCCCTGTCAAGCAAGCTAGTTGTTGAAAGTGCTTTCTGTCTCCAGGGTGTCCTCCAGTGAGCAGTGAGAGAGCGGTTTACTTCCATCTTCTCTCTTAAGCACTGCATGCAAAGACTGAATTGACTTTGCTGTAAACCAGTGGGTACCCAATGGGTTGCAATCAGCCCATACAATTCAACAATAGGCTGGCAATCAACCAATCAGTCAGATATTGTGCATTGTACACCTGCATACATCGAAGCTGCTATTTATATGTGGCAGTAAAGAAAGACAGAACCCAATACCTCTTCCATTCTCACATAACTTAATGAAACAACCTGAGAAAGAAACACTATGAGATTCCTTTAAAGAACAGATTCATGTTCATCTCAAGAACAAAGAGTATTTGTCTGTCTGACTATGATCTTTTCTGCCATAAGAATACACGTCAGGCTATGTAAAATACAAGTACAAAGTAAAATGTGAGTACAAAAGCAAACGTACATCCTCTTTTCTGGCTGGATCCCTGCAAATCAGCCTAAACTGGCTGCACTACAGGGGGATACTTTCCAATATTACACTTGCAACCGTCTACATTCTGTTCCTCAGTCTCTCTCTCTCACTCTCCATCTCCTCTCCATCCTCTCGAGTCTCCTTTCTTTCCTGCCCACAGTGCGTTTTCCCTTTTCTTCCCCTAGATTACCATTCAAACGTCAGAACATTCTGTTTTATTCCACAGGTCATTGGTCAAATGTAGTCTTTCAAGTGTACAATGGCAAAATCTCTTAGATATATATTTTCCCCTTCCAGCTTCCAGTACTTTCATATGTATGACTTACGTAATGTTTTGGCAGCATGTAGGTGTGAGTTTATAGGTGTGAGTCACTGCTGCATAGGCAAACAATATATCACATATACTAAATCGTATAACGTATCATACAGTACATTCAAGTGTTGTTATGTTAATGTACACATGACAATTCAGACTGCTAATTTCACAGTCAAACAAACAACATAACCAGCCGAGGCTTCGGCATTACAAATATATTTTAACAGATTTTTGTTGCAACTTCAAACTGCTGATCCTCATTCCTTCAATAAACCAGATAAATCAAGCAGTTTTACCACTTATACTGCTGAAACATTTGAATCCCACTGTGTATGAGGGCGGTATATTGAAACATGGCTTCCTGAACGGGCCGTACTGATTGAGCGTAATGGCAGGGCAGGTTAAAGGTTACTTTAGCATCACACCCCAATTGGTTAACCTGGCCACCGGCTCAACCCGCACCGCCACTGACACCACAGGTCAGGTCCAACTACAAAAGCGAGAGGGAAAGGTAGAGGAAATTAACCAGTGCAGTGTGCCATACCTAATGTAGATGGATATTCTCCCTGACATTTACTGCTGTAATGGTGATGGCGCGGTATATTACGCTATAATATTGATGGCCCCTGCTGTGCAGGCGGGGGTGGAGGGATGTGATACTGTCACTGTGTTTTCACAGACTCCGTGAGAAATATCATTCCGTCTATACTCTCTCACGTACCCCGTCTCTGAGCATGGTGCATGAACAATATTAAACTCTGATGAAGAAAAAAAAATTGTGAAGGCAGGATATTAATGCAGATCTGGAAGCGGTGCTGTGTACCAAAAGAAAACCTACACCCTCTGAGATGTCTGCGGAGTGATTACTTTTATTTATATATGTTACTCCTTTGACTGTTAAGTTCATCACCTCAGCCCCATTTGGGTTTGTCTCGCTTTCCCGGCCTCATATTTTGTGCGCTGAGAGCATAATTCTGCATCTATAGCATCTTGCCTGGTGTGAGTAAGTGTCTTTCATGGACAGATGGTTTGACTGTTGGTGTGAATCATTTGTATGCCCACTTACTCTTCCAGCTGGATCCCATTCAGAATCGTCTCACTTGTGATAGACTGCAAAACAGCACCTATAGAGAGGCACGACACACCACGTCTCTTAATCTTTCCAAAGACGAACATACAGTATGTACGAAGAGCTGCCCTTTCTAAATGAGACCCGAGTGGCTATATGGACAACAACAGAGTACACACTATCAGGGTGTGCAACTAAACTTTCAGAGGACAAAGGCAATGTCAAGAACATGTCGATCTGTGAACCCTATCTCACTTAGTCACAAAGTAAAAGCTTGCCCATTGGAAGCGGGAGATGGAGAGCAGGACACTGCGTCGAGGCCTGTAGTGGGCCCTATGCCAGCGGGTAATTGTGTCTTTATTTAATAAAGTCCTGAGGAGAGGGATTGATAACAGAGCAATGTCACCGCACAATTAATATTTCGATTAGGAGGCCCGGTGGAGGGCTATTGGCATCCCAGGCTCCCCTGGGGCCCTCAGAACCCACTCCCACCCCCCCAGTGCTGCAGCGCACGCAGGGCATTTAGGAAAATGAATGCCGGAGATGATTAACAGCACGTTGATGCTCTCCTCTGCGCCGAACCCAATGAATTGTTGGCTCCTCTCGTGGAGGCAGCGCTGAAACAAGGGAATTACAATAGATCACGCACGCCCCCCAAAAAAGTCCCCCCATCGCCATCCACCCCCCCCCCCCCAACACTGTTCCACCCTTCCCAGGCCCTGATTGATGCTGATAAGCTGGCGAGAAACTCCGTCCCGAGCAGAAAAAGGATTTCCATGCTTTATTGGGCGCAGGGAGGGGGAGGGTGGAGGGTGTAGGTGGGACAGAAGGAGATGCTGAGGCAGAGGGTTTCGCAGTCCTTAAAGTCAGCTGGATGGTACACTCTAGAGAGGCCAAAGCATTTATTAAATACTAATGATATCCATATGCCTGATTAATGGTGGGGGTTTTTCTGCGCACACAGACGTTGTTCATGGTGTTGTTGTTTTTGTTTGCAGTGTTTGGCTTGGTGGTAAAATGAGATTCAAGTATACGAGCAAAGAAAAAGAAATTGGAGCAAGGCCTTTCACTTGCCTTCAGCATGGGCTTGACTATGTCAAATTAGCCTTCATCCCTGGAAGGGCAGTTCAGTCTAATTCAGTCTGCTCACACAAAATATTGCTTCAGACTTTATTCATGCCCCTACAGAAAAGACTGCCCAGGCCATGGCAATTGTTAACATGTTGAAGCAAACAAATGCACAACAGTAGTCCTGCCAAACACACATATCCGTGACTGCTGAGAGAAGTGTGTACCACACATTGGCAGAAAAGAAAAATAGCAGCCTGTGGTTCCTTCAACTTGGAGTAACACCAACAAAACAACTATGGAACGTAGAAATAGTAGGTTCATTGAAGTTATTGTTTCTATATTGAAAAAAAAAGCAAATTTGTGCGTGGTGTAAGGCCATTTTGAAAGAATTCAGTTTGGTGCACAATCACGTTTGAAGTGAATGACTGCTGTAACAAATGCCCATTTCCTCAAAATTAAAACCATAGGCAGGAACTTTTCACACATATCTGAAAGAGAATGGTCTCTGCTGGTAAATGACATGTGTTGCTGGTGAAGGTGGACGTTGAAAGGAGAACACTGATTGTTCCGCGTTGCACGGACTGCGTTTTAAAGACCAGGTGTGACTGTTTATTGTGATTGGAGTCACTACTATTTCCACGTAGCAATTTCACCCTGAAAGGGGGCCTTGTTCAAAAATCACTGTGATTTCCATCAATTGCTGTCAATTTCCCCTGGCTTATTTTGGGCTCTCCAAATAGCTGGGAAGTAAAACAGAACATAGTTTTTTCCCCTAGCCCGGTCTTGCCTTTATGTGATGCTTTCACAGCAACAACGCATTTTCTTTGTGTTCTGATCCACCAAAACATCAATTAGATCATACTATTTCCGAACGCTCATCCCTGACATTTGCATTAGTAGCACTTGGATGTGCTACATGCCACGGTGTGGAAATCTCTTCTCCATTCAGTGAATCACAATTTATATACTTTGATACATTTGGAGTCATGGGATTTGGAGACAATTAAAGCATTTACTGGAGTAACATGTATAAACCAGTGGTAAAGACAATAATGTGTAAATCACAAAGTGTGGAAACAAGAAGGATAACAAAATATAGTTCTTGACTAGCATTCGGATGATTTATCCATAGTCATTGTCATACTGAACCATTGTCGTACTGACCCCTTTTTTCAAGGAGAAGTAAACCATCAGTACAGAAGGCCAGTGAATATTGGCCTTCTAGGACCGATATTCTGTCCCCTAGGCACAGATCTGTCTGTAATATGCAACTTTTTTTTTACCAGCCATGGCTTCTAAATGACTAATGTGGAGAGTTTTGAAATTCTGACTGTCTTTGAAAAGGCTGCAACTGTGAAATGCTTTTTTCAGAAATGTGCACACACAAACACAAACACACACACACACACACACACACACACACACACACACACACACACACACACACACAGAGAAACACAGTACTCTTTGGTAAACATGAACAGCTGCTACATTACAAAGACCTCACATGCATTTGGAGTCCGATTGACCACCGCAAGGTCCAATATGCAAAAATGTCCTTTTCAGCAATCTGTGTTTTTAACCCCACCTCCCCACCGCCGCCATCCGCAGCTCTTCACCTAGAAGAGAATCCAAGCGAGGTTTTCCAGTGCCTGACCTTAGTTATCTCTCTTTTAGGCCCAGCAGCAAAACAAAACAATCTCTCTATCCCTGACTCCCCTCTCTCTTTCTCTCTTTATATCTCTCTCTCCCTCCCTCTCTCTCTCTCTCTGATCTTTGACTGCTCATCCTGTGCCTTACCTGCCCAAACCCCAAATGAATGCTCTCTACAACCCCCCCAAACACAGCCTTCCTCATGCAGCCAGTTACTGTGGCAACTCCTCCCCGCAACCACAATGATGGTGCAGCATTTCCCAGCATTCTCTTCTTCTAACAAAGCATTTCAAACTGTCAGAGAGAAAAGGGAAGAAAAAGACAGGAAGAATAAAAGGGAGGGAGAGAGGGAGGGGGGGGGGGAGAGTTGGGAGAGTGCCTGATAAATATCCTGCATTAAGCTTTGTAACCAAAGAAATTAAGGTCAAACAATGTTTATGTGGTCGTGATAGATTAAGGTGGTCTTAAGCAGCTCATAACTCACAGCTGTCAAACTCAAATAGGATTGCATGCTGAGCGCGGAGCGATGGAGCGATTGTGCTATCTTTCATCAAGGCACAATGCGGAAACGCTGCTGGAAGGACGTGTGGACTGTCTTAAAAGAATGGGATATTTATTTTTATCTTCAAATTGGACAGGAAGACCTTAATACCACGAGAGCATTCTGCTTTCCTTTTCTCTTTTCTTTTTTGGGCTCTATAGTTTTTTTTTAGTCGGATAGCATTTAAAAGCACACAATAGGCTTGCTGAACAGAAGAAAAAAAAACAGAACCTCATCATCTTTCTCTCTCGCTCAAGGAGAGGTTTGCAGTGGCCGTGTAATATATCTAATGGTGCTGAGAACATACATGTAATGTTTTACAGGGCTTTAGAGTGGGGATGGAGAGGAGGCGAGAGGAGGGGCTCCACTCTGGGCTTTTGATGAAGTGGAGGAGCGCCGGGCGGTGGAGCCCAGTCACGCAATGCCTCATGTAAGAGCTCTCAGCGGTGACAGGGAGTAGGGGGAGCGAGGGTGTGCTTCGGAGAAATGCCCCAGGGACTCGGGATCCGACGAGGGGCTCTCACATACACCAGCGTCAGAGCACCATGCACCTGCCTACCGAAGGGCCTCAGTGTGGCGGCTTACAACGGTAACCATGAACGCAGTGGCGGTCCGTGCATTTCACGACTGGGCCTTCAGCGATGTCCTACACGATGTTAAACTGAGTGAATCCACCTCCTAATACCATCATTATGATGCCATGGCTCTCGAACCATTATATTTATACAGAAAGGCAGTATAAGTGAGCATTGCATCACCTTAACATAGTCGAGTACAACAGACTTTATTAATATTTACGGAGCTTTTAAAATCAATACACCCGTATTAACAATACATTAAGAGTAGTAAACTCTCAGTTATATGACCGCTTGGATATTACTGTCACAACTTAAAAATAAAAGGCAATTTTCAGCGATTAGTCTACAAAGTTTTATTAAGTCCACCGAAAGTAGCCTATGTGAGCTTAAACAAGTTTGTCCACTAAACATCGCATTGTCCCACCTGCAAAGCAGTTTCATTAAACTTCCCATCCTCACGATATCCAGTTTTTCTTGAAAGTTCCGTCTTGAAAATGGCGTTGTAATTGTATCAAAAACTGGAATTATCAAGTTGGTGTAAACTAGTTTATTTGAGTTGGTTAATGTAATTATATTTAGTCTTACCAATTGAAACAACTAGCATAATAAGCACTGAAACCGATGTAGGTCGTTTTCGCATTAGCCAGCTAAACTGAGCACTGAAGCACTGCACCGGTCTGCCTCAGTATCCAATCAAAGGACGTTTACGTGTCACGTTCAACGCGAGGAAAGAAATCTTCCGGGCCTTCTAGAAGGCCCAGTGTCGCCAACTCGAAATCTGATTGGTTGTCACAACTGTCTGTTTCAGTTCATTCAACTTAAATTAACTGAAACAGCCAGTTGTGAAAACCAATCAGATGTACACGGGCCTTCAATGTGAATTCTGAAGGCCTCAGGGAAGAATTCTGTTCTCGGGGAAGGTTTCTCGGAGCGTGGCAACACATGATAGCTGAAATATGATTGGATGAAAGCTCTAACATAAATTAACAACGCTGGAAGCTATGAAATGAAGATAATGGACTATGGGGAATAATTGAATACATATTTATGAAAAGAAAATATTAAAATTAAATGTATTTTATTACATTTATTTTCTGATAATGTTTAGGCCAGCAGAGAAGGCCTTGAAGGCCCTGACGGACCACCACTGCATGAACGGTTGGCGGGTGATTCTTGAAAAGTTATTAACAAAGGATGGGCAATGATGAACACCAACCTCAACCCTACTTCATAAAAGTTGTAGTCCTTTCCATCACACTTTTGTTTTCAAATTCAGCTCAAATGTCCTCACATTCACATCCAGTGGGCGCTCCAAAAAAAGGACTGACTCTGTAAATTGGAAACAAACAAAGTGGCCTAGACTGAGCAATAAACCATTCCAGCTTCCAGCCAATCAACAACAATGGGGGCTCATGCTCAAAGGGAGGGGGTTATTTGAGAGGCTGTTGAGTGTTTATCAACAATATTCTTCCAGCATCAAGGACAACCTTTAAGGTTTTTTTGCTCGGATGAAAAGATTTAAAAAGTATAGTGTATGAAAGTTGTGGCTGCATTGTGATGATCAGAATGTCCTGGTTTGGCCGGGAGAACCAGCGGAAAGCGGACAACAGGAGTGAGAGGAGCAGGGAACAGGCTTGATGAATGACCCCTTTTTTGTCTGTACAGTGAGATTACTAAACCTCTTATTAATCCCATTGTCCTCCTCAACGGCCACCATTCATTATCCTGATAAGAAAACACTGACGTGCGGAGAGAAGAGGTCCTGAAGGACACTATACTCACCCTCCTTTCTCTACCGTTTTCTCTATCCTCCTCTCTCACTTATTTTCCATCTCACTAAGGCTCTGTCTCTCCATTTTCTGTTCCAATGTTTCTCTATATCTCTCTCTCTTTCTAAATCTCTCTGTTCTTCCCTCTCTCATAAACCTTTATTATTCAGTGTGGTTAGGGTCACTACTTTTTCTCTACCTCCCCTGCATCCTAATGCATAAACAGCTCAACTCTCATGCCATCTCCTAGTCTAGTGCATCAGTACTGTTTGCAGAAATCAGTAATTGTCCCTTTAACACTGCCACTGTATTCTCATTCTCAGCTCCTGATGCCCCCCCCACCCCCCTCCACCTGGGACGTAAATATTGACTTGACATCAAAGCTGGCAGGCGGCCATTCTGTCTCTAATTCATTTGTCTGTTGTTTTTTAGCCCCGGGGGGAGTGGCCGGAGAGGTGGCAGTTGGCCAGGTGAGGTAAGGAAGGGAAGGGTTTGCAGGTTTGCATATGTGGGCCACATTACAGCTCCCCGCAAGCAAAATAGTCTGCCTCACTGGCACAAATGTTTTATGTGTAGCATGTGTCTGACTCCCTGTCGTCTGTGCACGCATAGCTGTGCATGGGGACATGCCAGTGTATTGCTGTATGTGTATATGAGAGGCAAGAAGGAGGAGGGTGTGCACATATTGAGCAGAAAGGCATTGTTAATAAAATGCCTTGAATGATTTCTGTTTTACAGCTAGGCTAGGGCTCTTTGAACATACAAACATACACACACACACACATACACACACACACTTTCACACTTTCACACATAAAATATACTCTCTTTTCTTTTCAGTGCCCCTCAGTTCTTCTTGCGTTTTCTCTCTCTCTACTCTCCGTCTCTCTCTGGGCTGTAATGGCTTTGCTTTCAACCCCCCTCCAACACACACGCATACAGTTACCCCCCCCCCACCCCCCGCCCCACCTGCATCTTCCCTTAGTCCTCTCCATGGCAACAGGTTGCCTTTCCAATCTCACACACTGAATGCATTGACATATCAATCACATCAATGGGAGGGGTCGTGGCATCATCTCATTTATATTAGACACTGCTCAGAGGTCTTCTCTGGCTGCTTTGAAGACCACCGCAAACACAGGTGGTGTCTTCATCAGTTATCGCACACACGCTTTCATTTGTGTCTCTTTTACATTCGGCTTTTGTATCTCTTTCACCGTGCTGTTTCCCTCTCTCCCACCCTCCCTTTGTTCTCTCCTTCCTTCTCTCGCTTTATTCTTTTCTGTGCGTGTGGTGCCTCCTCGTCGCAGTGGAAAGCCAGTCGTTTTAGTTTTTTTCTATGCCGCCTGGAAAGATGGATGATTCTGATGGAGCTCCTGTGCTTAACCCGCTGGCCTTGCTTTAGTCAATTGTGTTTCCATGCTAAGGGGATCTTTTTTTGGGAAGCTTTATTATTATTATGCCTCGTCACACACGTTTCAAAGAAATCATTTGGTAGGTGAAGAGAGCAGTGATCAGGAAATGCTGAAAGTTTTCTATAATGTAGCAAGATGACTGTGTCAGGGGGGGGGCAAGGCGAGAGGGGAAAGGGGATTGGGGGACTTGGATCCAGGGAATTTAAACTCAAAGATGACAGATGTCAGAGAAAGTCTCACATCTTTCTAACTGGAGGTGACATCTGAGGACTTAGTGAGTTATGATCCATTAAAAATATGTAGATTTGACAGCCAGCCTCGAGAGACAAGCCAGATTTGAAATCTCAGCTGGTTAGTCAGTCGGAACCATAAATAAATTAAGGCATTAAGAAATGAAAGTAGTAAATATCCAAAGTGACACAGAGAGGTAGAGAAAGAGAGAGAGAGAAAAGAAGGACGGGGAACTCAAATTCTCCCTTTTCCCCGTGTCCCACATTAAAGGGACGAGTTTAATCAAACTGAATTTACCTGACAGGGTGGTTGATTGCTGTAGAGCATTCTAGTGTCATCTTGACAAGAAGCCAATCAGACAGCATTACCTTGGTGGGCACTGCTGACCCTGCAAGCTGTGGGCTATTCTTTCCCCTCCAGACTGGAAGAAATCGTCTCCGACTGCTCATCTCCTTGATCGCCTAACGAGACGGTCCCCCACCACATCGGCTTCAGAAGTGTACCCAGCAGGGGTCAAACATTCAGTAAGCTCTCTAGGCGTGGTCCCTCCAAGTGGAGAGAGGTGACTGAAGTAGAGAGGACTGAATTTGTTCTCCCTTTTTTCCACTTTTGTTTCTTTCTCCCCATGTCCCTCCTCCCACAAAATGCCCTTTCAAGCCACTGTGGCTTTCACATTTCTTCTAATCTTTCCATGCAGTGGGGTGTTCTATCAAATCGATTCTGGTAAAGTGTCTTACTCAAGGGCAACATTGCTCAGGCTGTAACTGGATTTTTCAAAGCAGCCACTTGGAAACAAGAGGGCATTTTACTAATGATCCATACATTTAGGAAAATGGCGGATCTTATTTCTTCAAATACTGTCTATTTGTATAAATAGGCTTGGGTCCAGTTGTCACTGTCATGTTTCCTTTTACCCTCTGCTTCTCGTAAACGAGCTGGCTGTCCGTTTCCTGTTTAAACATGTTTTTCCCCTCCTGTGTGTGTTTTCCCCGGCACTGCTAGCCCTTGTGTGCCCTGTCTGACTGTATGAGATGTGAGATGCAGCTGCCTCCGTGGTGCAGCTGTCATGGGGAAAATGAACTCGTCCTGTCATTCTGTCCGCCGTGCAGGCCAAAGAAATATCATCATTCCCTCCCTCGGCAATGCTTTGTGTTTCTCATGACAATGTGTTTTTCTCCTCCTCTTCACACCTTGCCCCACCTCCCCCAGCACAGCTCCCATATAAATCTCTGGCAAAGCCTAGAGACTGATGAAATAAGGGGGGCTGCTTTGTGGAATTGATACCTCAGATACAGCACTTTGTATTGTCAAATGTCATTGATAGAAGTTCTTCCTGGGTCAAACTGACCCAGTCTGAGGGCTCAGGTAAAGACTGACACCCCTGGCCTTCAATACTGACAGAACACCAGCGTATTCTTATCCACAGACTGTCTTTGATTGATAGGTAGTTAAGTTGGCTAGCTTGACTGTCAAATAAATGAGCCATGAGGTTGCCCAGCTATTTGGCAGAAGTTGGGATGTAACTACAAAATGTGACTCAAAATACTAAATGTCATATTTGTAATTATATTCACAAAATCCACAGATACCTTCAAAAAGCCATTCTTTGGCTAATGAATGTTAGCCTGCTCCAATGCAGTCTAACCAACTTCAGCAGTTGGGGAAGACATGCAGCAGGAAGTGAGATAGATATCAATGTTAAACAGGAAGTCAGTTTCAATAAAGGGGATACAGTCAGTCACTCTCTGTCTCTCTGTGCCTGTCTTTGGCTAAGGGAAAGAAGCAGAAAAGGGACAAGCAGGGGAAACAGGCTGAAGCTTTTGGATCTTGCTCATACACATGTCAAGCTTCGATCAAAATTGTCAACATGATGGATTGGAGCTTTGCCGTTAGGGTGGCATGTTGATTTGTCATGTTGCACATTTGTGGAAACCAACTGTTTTCATGTCTGGTTTGTAAAGTAGCGAGTTGAAGGTAGGGCAAGTGATACTGAAGAAAGATTGTTGATATTTGTTGATAAATCAAGAGCCAAACAAATACATCCCTCCCTTCAGAGATGCTGCCTGCCCAAGTTCATGGATGCTCATTGGAAGGCAGTGATACTAACAACTGGGCTAGCTGACCAAAAGATAAATATGGCGGAATCCAGAGCATCTGCTGCCCAAGGGCCAATGCTTGACATGGGGAGCGGAGATGGCCTAGATGTTCAAGCCTTATATGGTGAGCAAGTTTGTCTCTTTCTCATAGTTGAAACAAAATAAACATTACAACATAAAACATTATCAAATGAACGACATGCAAGCACACAAACACAATGTAGTAAAAACTAGCAAGAGGTAGTTGTTTAAATTGTTTTTACAAACTACAGAGGTAAGTTATGCATCAATTATGCATCAATCTTAATAATCCTACAGAGCTAGCAAACTTGTTTTTAAGGTTAAGGTTTTTGTGGTTATAAAACCCTTTACAAACATTGTATAGACAGATAACATGATATAGAGTGAACAGCGACACTGGAAATAATGTAACTTACGTTACCTAGGTTGGGGGAAAGCACACTGCCGTCCAGTTGCCACTGCGAACCTCATGTTTAAATGCAGAGGATGAGACGGTCTCCCAGAGCCAGCACAGCCAGTCCAGACAGCAATATTCACAACTCTCCTGCTACTATAACTAACATCAACAATAGCATAGCTTGCCAAGTTAGAAAATAAGCTGAATGTCCATGGGAAAGTTGTCATTACCTGACACACAAATGTGACAAAGGGATCTTGCTAACTAACCAGTTGGGACCTATTGGTCCTGTGAAATAGGCTGGAATAGTGTTGTGTGGTGCAGTCAGTGCCACTTTGTTTGTTTCCATTTACAGAGCCAGGTGTGTGTGTGAACACTGGGTTTTGTTTCAGGCCACACACAGACAGCTAGTGGATCGTGAGGAGATATTAGCTGAATTTGACAAAAAGTGTATTGGATTAAAATCGCTTACCCAACCTTTAAAATCAAACTTGCAGTAATATATCTTAACCTGCTACATTGCTACTTAAGCTACATTGCCAGCTACCTCTCACAGTAAGAGCAGGTGAGTGTTCTGCTAAAGTAAAGAAAGGTGACAAGCTTTGCTATAGAAGTTCCTTACATAAGGGTCACACACATGTCCATGGTAATGAAACCTGCTTAGCAACCTGGAGACGTGAAAATAGAACTGCAGATTTATTACACTAGTATAAAACAGTAACGGCACAACTACTCCACAAGCTTGAACTGAAAATTAGTCAAATGCCTAGAAGGAAAGAACCGACAAGATGAGATGTAAAGTTCATGGTAACATCATCCCTGGAACAACTGGGGGAATGATTGAGGCTGCCCAAGACTCTTTTCGTGTTAATCATCTGCATTGCTCTGAGATAGGAGGATACAGTTCCTCAAATGGGATTTTACCTTTGGTATTTTCCTCCGCTTTTCCCCTGCTTACCCGCCAAGCCTCCCTGTTTGCAGCCCTCCATCAGACAGATTAGGACAGATGTGAGGGCGTCAGAAGCTGTAAGATGGTCAGCTGTCACTCTCCTGCCTGCCAGACACGCTGCTCAGCTGCCTCTCCAAGTCATCACGACACAGCTCTTCAGCACTGGCCCGGAACAGAGTTATGTGAGGTCAGCATGCAGCTCCTCATATAACTTTACTTTCATCCATCCATCCTCTCTGCCAGTCTAACCCTTCTCAGTTCTTCAATCCAGGACCCTTAAAACCAGTGACCCTATACTTCTCAGAGCGCAACCTTCTTCAAGAGCCATACATGCAGAAGTGTGATACACCTGTAGACAGGAGGCTCCTTCAGCCGACCTTTAGTACTTATCATATCAGCGGGAAATCAGGACTGGAAGAGCTTCTTGAGGACTCATAGGCTGATTTTCAAAGAGGTATGCTGCTTAAAACCCACGTCAACTGATTTGAGTATGCTTTGGCCTTTCACTGTAAATGAAGAGACATCCTTATCTGACAGGAAGTGGATGTATATCTCAAGCAAATTACCACTGTGTTGTCTAAAATGAGTTTCGAGAACATCAGACATGTCAAACTTACGTTGTATTGCTGTCACAAATAACACTAATACCTACTGACTACTAACAGCATCTCAAATCAAAGTTTTTGCAGAACAATCAGGGAGAACAAGATGAGTGCATTTTCTCCTGTAGGCAGTGAGCGACGTGAAGAGCAGGTGCATCCTCTAGTGAAGGGACTTGAAAGCCTTCTTTTAATTCAGCTCTTCTTAAAGCTTTTCATTGTTTGCATCATCTGCTATGTGGGTGTATGAAAGGATTTTTTGTGTGTATTTTGGGTTAAGTGTAAAGGAAAGTAGCATTTCAGTCTGTCTCTGCAAGTGTCGTCTCTGGAGTGACAATGGGCACTGACAACGAAGCCTGATGTCTCGTCCAAGCCTTGGCATCTCTGAAAGCACAATGACTCTACTGTATCTCCAGAGTGCTGCTTTCTGTATTTGAGACACGGGGGAAATAAAATGAATATAAAAACAGGCATGCAAACCTTTCAGACATAAACTAGGAAACTTAGATTCCTAGACGTGACAGATGGGGTCTAATTGGTTGAAGTGGAGCGATTCACTGGAATTCAAACAAATGGAAACATGAATAAATTGCACTTACAAACAGGGACAACCAGACAAAACTGAAAAACATCATTTATTTAACATGACTATATTTCAGTGGATTAAATCAATAGCATAGCTATGGGACATGCTTTTTAAGACACTGGCAGATAACAGTCAAAGTAGCTCATAACGCCCCCATTATCCAATATCAGCGTAGTGATTAATGAAACTTACATGAAATGAATAATGATTCGCTTTTGCTAAATGTTCATTTATATTATCTGCCAGTTAACAGAGATCCCATCGCGATTTGTAATTGAGCATCAGCCAAAGTAACAAATGTTCTCATCAGAGTCATTTTCTGTAAAGTGTTTTTTTTTTCTTCCAGCAGTTTGCAGTAGGCTTAGTTTTTTTGTCGATTTTTTCCACTCCTTTCTAGCCAGGAGTCAGAAGTCCAGGTCCTCCTCTGATCTTTTCCTCTGTATGCTTTGCACATTTGCCCACACTCTCCTTCTCTCTCTCTCTCTCTCTCTCTCTCTCTCTCTCTCTCTCTCTCTCTCTCAAACAGTTACTATCTCTTCTTTACTCTCTGTCCCTTCACATTGCTCCTTCCTCTTGGCATGCTCATGTTGATTCTCTCCTTGGTATCCATCTCACGCTGACAGGCTTGAGGAGGTTTTGTGGTCAGAGTTCAGACCTTTAAACCTCTACTACCGCTGCTAGTTGCTGCCACACAGTCTCTCATTATCAGTTACCTACGCTTCCGTCTTAGCCGAGCCAGCATCCTTGAGCTCCACGCCGGCCGCCTGTCTCCCCCATCCTTCCAGCATTGATCCAGCGGAGGCCCCTTTCACATGGGGAAGTAATTCCCCACAGCTCCCTTGAGGCTCCGGGGATGGTGCTTTGGCTCGATCTGTGATTGTGTGGATGGAGACAGACGCTCCATCTCATCCAATTGACCCTTAGCCAGAACTGCAAACGTCGACGAGCCTGAAAACACAGCAGCTCTCTCTCCGCAGGTGTCTGTGAAAGCCTTACAGTGATAGTCCATTTCTCTCGCTTTTTCTTTTATCTCCCTCCCTCACAGTCTCTCCCTCTCGCCGTGTTTCCCTCTTCCTCTGTATCTTTACTCTCTCGCTGTTTGTTAGTCTCTCTTGCTTAAAGCACTGAAACATGACAACTGTGTTCAAAAGGGAGAGAGATTTAGTTGTGTCAGAGTTTATTAATCATTTACCATATCACATGAGAGGCTTCAATAACTATCATGTTAGTGCGTGAGCTGTGATGCTAGTGCGCTGTTTTTTGTTCTCTTCAATTCCATGTACGTCTTTATTGTAGTGGAAGAGAGATGGAGTGTTCATCACAAACCCTTTTTTTATCTCCAAGTCTTTCTGAAAAGCACAAATACTGTTTTTTTTAAAAGAAATCATGGCCTCTTGTATAATTTAACAGACACAGAGTAATATGGCGTGACTCCCTTGACTCCAGTCACCGGCTGTTCTGTTTAAATACAGTCCAGCATCACTCTGACAGCAGATATCTTGTTTCATCTCTCCAATCTATCCCCCTGGAGGAAAAAGTCAAAGGAACCGTGACAAAAAACTAAAAATCTATAAACGGTCTGAAGTTTGTGGATAAAACATTATCTCTCTGTCTTTTTTTCTCCCTCTCCCCAAACCTTTCCCTTTGGGGTTGTTACTGGAATGGAGAGAGTGGTGACTGCATTTTACCTATTTGATTGGCCCCTCTTATTTTAAGACCCGAGAGTTAATAACCCATCTCTCTGTAGGGAACATGTCTGAGTGAGACACGCAAAGAGACCATTATCAAATTATAATTAGAGCCCCCTGAAAGGAAACAAAAGATGATACCAAACACAAGAGCATCAACATTTACCACCGTACAGACTGAGGGCTGACACATTAAAATTTAACAAATGCAAAAGAATAGATAAGGAAGGACATTTGCTCTGTTATTTGTAGTGAGCATAAAGAAAATAATAACCCTGACACATCCAAATGTGAGCCAGAAAACTCCAATAGTTTTTAAGTCTTTATTGGACCCTTTGCCAAATACAAAAAATATATATGCCAAAACTAAATTATACTTGTAGGGTTACTAGTAGGAGGGGATGTGCTTCCATGTACAGTGTAGTGAACTGTTCAATATGGAGAAGGGTGGGTGAGATCTTTCTTTCAGTCTTTGCAGACAGGTTCTTCCTTGATGTTCATTGTGAGGGGCTCTCTTTTCCTTACATGACAGATCCTTAAGAGTGAGAGGCAGTCACAATGATTGAAACATCACTTCTCGTTTACCCCCCCCACTTTCACAGTTGCTGCTATTCCGGGAATGGAGGCATCCTATGGAGGCTATCAAGGAAACAAGGTTTTTGTTTGAGTTTTGTGTATGTGTGGATGTAAGTGAGTATTTGTACAGTGCACAAATCAATTTCTGGATTAAATTATGGCTGTGTATGGGTATACTTGTATGGGTATACTTACCTTGAATTTCTGGTCTCTGTGGTGTCTACATACTTTTTTGCTCTGGTTTGTCACACTGGTTTGTGCTTAAATAAAATAGCCATTCGTATATTATAGTCATCATCTGATAAGCCACCGCATTCTTTGTTTAAATTCAGTTGATTTTTAGTTTGAGTGTAGTGGTACAGAAAGGCACATTGGTGCTGGTCAGAATCTCCACTCACTTCAACAGACTAGACCTTAAGTCCACTCCAACTGCATAGGTCTCCCTTTCCACCGTCCTCTCTGCTGAGCGGGTCCGAGCACGAGTCCCTCTCTGCTCTGCTCAGTGCTGGCTGGATGGGCCATCATCTGGTCCTCCACTCTCATTTCCTGCAGGCCTGAGTGAAGCATCACTCACCGGTGAGGCCATGCGATTGATAGCCTGGCAAGGCTCTGGAGGACACAGGTAATCATCGGCCTTGTTTTTGATGGCACTCGATGGGTAGCGAGTACCTACCCTCCTCCCTGCCTCGCCACCTCTCCTTCGCTCCCCCTGATAGCCCATCCTGTCCCTCTGTCTCTCCCTTTCTCTGGCTCTTTGTCTCATGTTCTTTCACTTTGCTCTCCTTCTGTGAAAAATGTTGACAATTATTATCAGTGGCGTATGAGATACGAGGAAGGCCCAAAACAAACACCCCCGCCCACACACGCACACACACACTCACACACACACACACACACACACACACACACACACACACACACTCACTCACACTCACTCACTGAGGTGACACAGCAGTTTGAGTTACCCAGTCTGGTGTTCACTGCTGCTCCGCTTACATCCACCCATGCCTCTATTCCCTGGGCAGCTTTAGAAATGGACGTGACTTTGAAGCCATTTTGGGAAGGCTAACTAAGGATGAAATATGCACTGAATGATTTCAGGGAACGAAAACAACAAGATTGCCTCAAAACATCAAACATTTGACAAGCGCTTTTCCATTAATTGGTCTCCATAAGGTCTGTGTTTACAGGCTTTCTGTTTATGTCCCATTTCCACTCGGCACGCATCCCTGCTGCCAAATTCATGTGTGGATTCCAAAGCTTCATAGAGAGCCAAACGTGTGCTCTTTTGTCTTAGTGCACATCTACATACCCTCCCCTCACCATGCACACACACACACACACACACACACACACAAACACACACACATACACACACACACACACACAAACACACGTATGCACACACACACATAAACACACGTATGCACACACACACACAAACACATATGCACACACACATGGATACACACACTTTGATCTACATCCAATGCACAGTTAAACAAAAAAACATGTACCTCCCAGGTGACTGCTTACAAAACCTCACACCACAGATTTCGGCTAAAGACAGTGATTTGTACGTTTTTGTTTCAAGCTAATCATCTGGGAAGAGGCAGGATGGGGGGTGGGGGGAGATACTACAACAACATAACAGTCATGGGAGAGATGGAGGAGCATTTGTGTATGGGTAAAAAGGGTAGTATAAATAGCGTTGACGTGAAGGCTGCCGAGTCCACCAGGGTGCTCATTAGACCACTGAAGAAAGCCCAAAGCTTTCGTGGGTATCTCACACTGTTTTGCTCAAAACGTCCTTGTTTTTGCGTACGTTTTTATCTCTCTTTCGCATAAAAGACACATCACCTTCCTTTTGTGACTTCTGTGACAATGGATGTGTAAGTGCTATTGGAGTGGGTGAAGAACTTTAATAGCTGGATGCTAGAATTTTGTGAAATCATATATCGGAGTGACCATCACTCACAACTAAATTGTTTGCCAAATCGACTGTTATTGCTGGAGGAAATATTTGGAAACAATGTTTAGACATCTGTTGATAGATTCTATGGTTCTGTTGAACAACTGTATCACAAAGGAATTCTTCTATATTTTCCCATGAACCTTAATACATTTCCCATGCTGAATTTCAAAATATGTTGAAACTAAGCTGAGACATATTTTATCCCACAAAAAAACAAGGTAACATGGGAAAGTTTAAGCAAGGAGTGAGGAATGAAATTTGTTTCCGCTTATGTCAGAGAGAGATTGAGTGATTGACTGCAGACCATTTGACCTAGGTGTATTGAATATTAAAGGTACATACGCCTTCATCCCCCTTCTCATCCAGCTCAGAAACATTGATGACTTTGACAATATCATCAAAATGTTTTTACTGGTATGACAACCGAGATAATCGTTGTAACTGAGATAATCACGTGGCTCTACAATCATTGACGTCAGCCTGTTGTCTGGTACTGATGTGTTGATGAGTATTGGTAGTTCTCTGGATGAAGTGGGTTTGCGTCAAATTGGCACACACCTTATCTTCTGTCTTACAGTGGGTCACTGTCTTAACCTTAAAACTTGTGTAATTTTTTTTTTTAAATCCACCCACTCGACTTACCAGTGTATTAAATGGGGGAAGCAGGGGAGGGAGGGAGGGAGGGAGGGAGGGAGGGAAGAACTACAGGAAGCATCTACCCATGCCTGCGCAGAATTTCACAGCGAGGTGATATGTATGTTTGCCTCACATATGCATTCATCATGCTGTCTGCAAGACATCTGTTAGTGGAGCGGCAGACCTGTTCGTGCTGATGAGAACACCGTCTCTGGCTCTGCTGCTGGCTCAGCTCGATAAGGAAAGGAAGAAATGGTGTGTCATATTTATTCATGGTGTCCTTGGAGTTCTGTAATCATCCCAGCCTCTTCCCAATCCCCCATAGCCATTGGCTCTGCATACTGCGACAACGGCAGCTGTGCAATTCAAACAAATGAAAATACCAACACAAACACAACAACAAGAAGGTACGATTGATCCTGAATCAATTTCCTCTTTTTATTTCGCCAAATAATGGTATGATTATTTTTCTGCTCACCGTGGAAAGAAAAGTGTGATAAATTGAGCATCTTCCTTTCCTCCTTTGATAAAGTAGATGAGTACATACTCCATAAAGATGTGCCAATTTTTGTCCTGTGAGCCTGAGGAGCCTCCCTGAGCTGTGCAGGCTTAGAGAGAGCAGCTCCCGAGCTCTTTGTTTGTGCTCAAAGGTAGGCCTTAATAAATGAGGCTCCACACACGTTTCCATGTCCCTCAGGTGTGGGCGATATTGAGATATCTGCACTTGACTTGAGTACCATACCTTCAATTGTGGAGACTGATCACATGTCCTAAATAGGTGCTTCCAGGTTTACTCAGCCTTACAGTTAATTAAAAGGTCTAGGTTTGGGAAGAACTGCAGTGGAAAAAGCGTTGACCATGGTGCCACACAGGGCCGTGCAGAGACCTTCGGAGGGGCAGGTGCTCAAAGTTAAAAAGGGGGCACATGTAGCACGGATTTGTAAAAATGTATTTATCTAGGCCTTTTCTATAGCCTATGTCCACTGGTGTGACGGTCATTTCCACCAGTGTGACGCTGAGTTCATTTCACACTATAGGACAGTGTTATCACAAGGGGTTGGTTTATACCCCCAGACACATCCCCGCAAACAGGGAACGTCCCCAGGACGTTAACAGGACATTCGCAAGGTCCCCAATCGTCCCCAATTGGTCCCCGCCACAACGTTCGCTAGAGGACGTTACCAGAACGTTTTTGACGTTCGTAGCAAGTCTACGTTTGGTCCTTCTGTGACGTTCGCATGAGTCTTAAATCGGACTTTTAGGGAACCTTATAAATTGGTCTGTCAGCACACCTCCCCAGGACGTCATTTAAAAACGTCCCCATAACCTTTACCTGCAGGTCCTCTGCGTAACGTTCGCATGAGCCTTAAAACGGACTATTAAGTAAGGGATAACGGCCGACGAGCTGTCCAGTTCTACGAAGTTAATGGACGCTGCGGGGCAAAGAACACCACGACGCGGAGCGGAGTGTTGGTCCGCAGAAGTCCATTAACTTCGTAGAACTGGACAGCTCGGAGGCCGTTATCCCGCTTATCTCCCGTTTACAACATCCAAAAATGTTTTTATTATTATTATTATTATTATTTAGAATTTCCTTTATCTTTAGGAAATTTAATATGCATAATAACCTGATGAATTCTTGATTTGAAGCCTAGTGCTCCCGTTAGAGAAAGTAGTGCGTTTTTTGAAGAAAAAAAAACCGTTACGTTGGTTGTCAATGGTAACCATTCATGAGCATTGATATGGAACGGCGATTTAACGTTTCTACTGGGACTACGTCCAAGGTGTCCGGTTATACGAACTTAATGTACACCCCATTAGCCAATCAGAAAACAGTATTTCGTTCCAGAGGGAGATAAGGAACGTTATAATTTGGTCACTCAGCACACGTCCCCAGGACGTCATTTAAAAACGTCCCCATAACCTTTACCTGCAGGTCCTCTGCGTGACGTTCGCATGAGCCTTAAAACGGACTATTAAGGAACGTTATAATTTGGTCACTCAGCACACGTCCCCAGGACGTCATTTAAAAACGTCCCCATAACCTTTACCTGCAGGTCCTCTGCGTGACGTTCGCATGAGCCTTAATACGGACTATTAAGGAACGTTATAATTTGGTCACTCAGCACACGTCCCCAGGACGTCATTTAAAAACGTCCCGTAACCTTTACCTGCAGGTCCTCTGCGTGACGTTCGCATGAGCCTTAAAACGGACTATTAAGGAACGTTATAATTTGGTCACTCAGCACACGTCCCCAGGACGTCATTTAAAAACGTCCCCATAACCTTTACCTGCAGGTCCTCTGCGTGACGTTCGCATGAGCCTTAAAACGGACTATTAAGGAACGTTATAATTTGGTCACTTAGCACACGTCCCCAGGACGTCATTTAAAAACGTCCCGTAACCTTTACCTGCAGGTCCTCTGCGTGACGTTCGCATGAGCCTTAAAACGGACTATTAAGGAACGTTATAATTTGGTCACTCAGCACACGTCCCCAGGACGTCATTTAAAAACGTCCCGTAACCTTTACCTGAAGGTCCTCTGCGTGACGTTCGCATGAGCCTTAAAACGGACTATTAAGGAACGTTATAATTTGGTAACTCAGCACACATCCCCAGGACGTCATTTAAAAACGTCCCGTAACCTTTACCTGCAGGTCCTCTGCGTGACGTTCGCATGAGCCTTAAAACGGACTTTTAGGGACCGTTCTTATTTGGTCCTCTGATGGTCCTCTCTGAACCAGAAGTTCCGCTAGAGAAAAATGATTTTCATTTGCCCGACATTTTAATGATAAGCCGGCCAAATATCTAGCCTATTTCTGCTTCTAAATTAGCCCATTGAAGAAAACTGACGGCCTGCATAGCTTAAATAATAACATAATCAGGTAGTTTAGAATGCAACATGTTTATTTTCCTAAGTTTACAATGGGAAACAAAAACATTTATGTCTGATGCGCGTCAATAAGTGGCCTTTAAGCGCAACCTGCTGTGCCGTTAAAATGAGCGCCGCAACATGGTCATTGCTCTGTTCAATGAGAGCAGAGATTCTTAAATTATTCGACCCTCTTGTGAATCCTTTGCACATTTTACTGTGACTATCAATTACCTCGCACCTGAGCCAAGATAACTTGTCACTCCATAACGACATAAACGCCCGACATTTCAGCTTTTTCTTTGGTGATGCTGTTCGAACATCTAGGGCTTCAGGTATTCAGTGTTTGGAAAGTTCACTTTCTACATGAACTTGCTCAGTTCATTGTTGATAATTCATAATTTTGAACTACGTTCACAGCTCCAATTTTCAATATGAGGCGAGTGCTATAATTTTTCAAAATCTCTGTCTGCAATACCGCTCTCGGCTCTTCCGCGCGCTCACGCACGGTAATAAAAGGAAACGCGCAACACTGCAGGTATTACAGGTTCATCCTCGTCAGAAGGTTTACCCTCATCAGATGTTTTTGGCCTCTGAAAAAAAGCTTTTAAGGCTAGTCTGCTTGGCCATGTTGGATCCTTCTCACTCAGTTCGCTCCTCGTTTGAAACCGAGGGTTTGCGCTTTAAAATGCAGCATATGCGTGTTGTTAAATAACTTTCTAACGGCAGATTAGCCTGTTCCTTTTAAACATAATAAGGGCAGTGCACGTTTGCTTTATAGGCCTTACGTAATATTAGGATTGTTGTCAAAATTGTGTTTGCGAGACGGGATTTTTAAAGAAATTCCAATCAGACAATTTGACCGGTGAGCTCTTCGTTCTGTTGCACCATCTTTGAAGGCCTGTGGAAAGCTCAATATGTTAAAGCTAGACACTTGGTCACCTTCCTATGTATGCATTGTATTGGAATCATGCAGACATTACATTTATAGCACAGATCAGTACAGAAGCATTCATATTTATTTTATTTCATCATTCTTAGTTTGGCTAGTTATTCTGCCTCCCTGCCCGCACGTCCGTGATGTGCCATGGATGTTAATTAAAAAAGGAATCATTACGGAAAACCCTCAATGCGTAGTGACTGAGATTGCTACAATATGCTTTTCCTCAAACCCTCGGAAAAAAAGACTAAGTTTGTTGGCTGTCTCACACTGTGATAAACCTGTTAAAGTGGCACTATAGTAATCAGACAGTGTTAGGACAGTAGGTAGCGATCTCGTTTAGTAATAGGAAGGTTTACGGTTCAATTCCCATGCCCGCAATCAAGTTTGTAATCGTGTGTGTCTGTGTCTATGCATATCATATGAAATGTGTAATATAAATGAACTTGTGTGTGTGTGCGCACTGTAAGCAAAATGACGGCTCCGCGATCTATTATTATTTTATTTTCTTCATTTAGCTCAGCAAAAACGGTCGTGCCTGCTACGTCCGCGGTGCATCCTTGAATAACGTACACAGCTTTTAGACAGGACGTCTAAAATAGGTTTTGTAGATGTCACCACAATGCCCTCAGGACGTTCTTGCAACTTCCTGCAGAACGTCCCCAGGACCTATAGAAACACGTTCCCCAGACGTAACCACAATGCCCTCGGGAGGTGCTTGCAACGTCCTGCATAACGTCCCCAGGACCTATAGAAAACGTTTCCCAGTTGTCACCGCAACGTCCTCGGGACGGTCTTGGAACGTCGTGCAAAACGTCCTACAGTTGTCACGGGAACCATACACATTTACGTTTTTAGAACGTTCAGAGAGACCATTACAGGACGTCTAGGGGACGTCATTTTGCTTACAGGGATTACAGTGTCTCCACAGCTGCCAACACACACACACACACACACACACATACACACACTTCACAAACAGGTGCATACTCATTAGGTTTTAAATGAGCGGGGGAACTATATGGGAACAAGGCCTTTAATCTATAATTTTACAGGCAGCAAGTACTGTAGACAGCTGTGTTTCACTGTGAGTATGAAAGTTGTCAAAAGGGTGCAATGTTTATAGTCAATGTGGGTCCATTTCAACATACAATTTTCAATGAGTGAGATGGATGGAGAGAGAGGGAGGGAGTGAGAGATGGAGATAGTGAGAGAGGGAATGAGACGGATGGAGAGAGAGGGGGGGTGGGGGGGGGGAGAGATCCTGCTCAAAACGGATTGTCTGCACTCAAATACACTGTTGCTTGCAAAATTGCCGTGTTTCAGTTTAAGTTGTCGCACTCAAATACACTGTTGCTATCAGAAATTCCCTGTGTTTCATTTTAAGTTCTCGAACTCGTTCTGCTCAAAGACTTCTGCTCGCTCTCGCTATCTGGCCCTCTCTCTCTCTCTCTCTGATTGATAAGAAAATAACGTTACCAAAATTCACCAACCAATACAAAATCATGACGTGAAATGAACGAAAATGCTCTCAGATTTAAAGACCATGCTCTATATTAAACGATACAAACTTCATACGTTGACAAGTTTATATATATGGGAGTTAATCAACTATTTTTGGCTCATATTTGCATGCAGTCATTTAGCAGACGCGTTTGTTCAAAGCGACGTACAAGAGAGAGGCATATAAGCCCCTATAGCAAACTTTACACAGAGTTATTCCCGAGTCATCATGGCACATTTGGCATCACAAGGCTACTCGGCTTACCTAGAAAACGGGAGCTGTAGAGAAACTTATCCGAGGCGTCGGTCAGCAGGGCTCGTCAGGGCAGAGAGAGGGCACATTGTGGATCATGTGACCGACCAAGGTAGATCTAAATTATTATCATTTCGTTAAATGTATTATTATTTTGGGCCGCACAGACGGACTTTTCACACACAAATTAAAAATAAATAATAATAATAATAAAATAAAACACTCTGACAAAAGGGCACTTTGGGCATCAAGGGCAAAAGGGGCATGCGCTCAAGCCCCCTTAGCCCCCCCCCCCCCTCTGCACGTGCCTGGTGCCACATTTATCACAGCAGTTGTGAGATGCATACCCATTCAAGAATCTTCGCATGAGAGCATTTCCTACAAATTGTAATAATAATCTTCATTTGAAATTATTCATATTCAATTGTTTTATTGTTGTACTGTAATCATATGGTACAGGCTCATGGTGTTGTTGCCAATTATCTAACATGCAAAGTGATGTGCAAAATAAGCTAACAGTGCTGCCATGACTTGGTGTTAATTTGCAGTTCAACTAATGCAAATGTCCACCTGGTAGGAGCTATAATAAGTGGTTTAAACAAACAAAAGAGGAAACAAACTAACAATTTTCAGCCTTTTTGGTCTGAAAAGCATTCAAACATTCATACTATAAGTTACCTGTTGCCTGTTACAACTGGATGAGAATGACCTGAGATAGCCATCCCAATGTTAAATATGACAGAAAAAGGGAAGGCAAGGCAGAGGACCACTCTGCCAGCTACTGTGTTCTTTAACATGGCCATTAATACAGCAATACTGATTTAAACTGAGTTAAATTAATTCAAAATGTAACCATAAACGGTAATCCTGGTAAAATCAGTTTTCAAAAATACCTCTCTGTTTGCTACTTCCTCTAATAATCATTAGTAATTGTTGTTGTTGATTGTTATTGATTCCTGTCAGGTTTGGAATGAAGAGCACAGTCGCAGATGCAGTTAGAGCTTTTATTGGGCTGAGTAACTTAGGAAGTGGTCAACAGAGGAATAAGGCAAAGCAGGATATTAAATCCCGACCACACACTGGATCAAGTCACACTTGTGAAACAAAGGCAAACTTAAAGTTCATCAAAACAGTTTGTTCAAGGGCAATCCAAAATCAAGATCAAGGCACAGTCCAAGGTCAAAGTACACAGAGTAGCCAGCAAAGTCGAGGTATCCAGATAGGGCAAAACAAAGGGGAGTTTAAAGACAAGTGGGTCTCAATACCGTGAATCAAAGAGAGTCCAAGCAAACAGTCCAAAGCGTAATCCGAAATCCAAAGTCGAGGCAAGCAGGGTCAGCACAGACAAATAGTATCCAAAAGAGCTTCCAAGAAATTCCACGAGAAGTTTGCCAGCGAAGTAGTGCCCGCAGCATGCAAACCATGAATGAGCACTGACAAACAATTCAGGGTTCCTTTTAAGCATGGCCGCTCACTTCCTCACCAACTTGGCTGAGCCGGCCTTGCTCCGACTCCTTAGTGCCCTCTGCTGTCCTGGAGGGCACGCTGTGTGTCGAGTCGTGACAGGACCCCCCCCTCGAGGACTGGCACCCGACGGTCCAGGGAGGTTCGGGTGTGTGTCAAAGAACTCCTGGATTAAGGAGTTGTCATAAATGTCCTTCCGAGAGACCCAGGACCGCTCCTCCGGTCCATAGCCCTCCCAGTCTACAAGGAACTCCAATCCACGACCTCGTCGTCGAACGTCGAGGAGTTTTTTGACTGTGTAGGTCAGAGTGCCCTCAATCCTTCGAGGTGGAGGAGGGTTCTGGGATGCTGAGATAGAGGGGAAGAGAAGGCCTTGCGTAGCAGAGAGACATGAAAAACAGGGCTGACCCTCATTGACCGAGGGATGGACAACATGTAAGACACCGGATTAATTCTGCGTGACACTCTGAATGGTCCCACATACCTGGGTGAGAGTTTTTTGGATTCTGCAGGCATAGGCAATCCCTTTGTGGACACCCAGACCCGATCACCAGGGTTGTAGAGCACTGCCGCCCTTCTTTTTCGATCTGCCTGGCGTTTGTGTTGGGTTGTGGCCCTGACGAGGTTCTGGCGAACCCTTTTCCAGAGACGTCGAAGGCGCTGGACTGAGGCATTAGCTGCAGGCACTGGGCCCTCTGTTGGCGAGGCAGGGAACAACACTGGAGGGTACCCTGTAAGCACTTCAAAAGGAGACATTCCTAAGGATGAAGATTCTAATTGGTTGTGAACCAATTCTGCCCATATCAGGTAACTTGCCCAGGTGGTAGGGTTAGAAGAACAATATGATCGGAGATATTTCTCCATCTCTTGGTTGACTCGCTCGGTCTGGCCATTAGTCTGAGGGTGATACCCAGAGGTGAGCCGAACAGTTACCCCCATTAGCTGCCAAAAGGCCCTCCAAAATCTTGCAATGAACTGTGGACCCGTCAGACAAGATTTCCTCAGGCGTGCCATGGTAGCGAACCACCTCTTTAACTAGGGTTTCTGCTGTCTGCCGGGCCTTTGGGAGCTTCTGTAGGGGTACAAAACGAGATTTTTGAAAAACGGTCAACAATGACAAGTACAACTGTAAAACCATTGGAGAGGGGCAACCCCGTAACAAAGTCAAGAGAGACATGTGACCAGGGGCGACGGGGTATGGGGAGGGGGTGCAAGAGCCCTTGGGGGCGCTGGTTGTCAACTTTGTGGGCAGCACATATGGAACAGGCTGCGACATAACCCGCAACATCCTCCCTCATAGAAGGCCACCAGAATGTACGGCTAATTAGTTCCATGGATCGGTGTCGCCCAGGGTGGCCCACCAGGCGAGAATCATGACCCCACTCCAGCACCAGTGGACGTTGTGCCGTTGGAACGAAAGTCTTGGAGGGTGGTGTGTTAGGTGGTGGTTGTTCTAGGCGTTGGCCATCTTGAACTTGCTCCATTAGTACCCAACGGACTGGGGCAACAACACAGGCATCGGGAACAATTGGTTCTGGTGTTTCTAAGAGGTTACCTGGGGCAAACTGGCGAGAGAGGGCGTCGGCCTTGCCGTTCTTGGACCCTGGTCGAAAAGAGAGTGTGTAATTGAAGCGTGTGAAGAGGGCCCACCGGGCTTGACGAGGATTGAGTCTGCGGGCCTCACGGATATACTCAAGGTTTTTATGGTCTGTCCACACCATGAACGGATGCTGGGCCCCTTCTAGCCAGTGGCGCCACTCTTCTAAGGCAAGTTTGACGCCAGCAACTCACGATTCCCTACATCATAGCGACTTTCAGCTGGGGTGAGCCGTCGGGAAAAGAAAGCACAAGAATGCATCTTCTGGTCATGGGAAGATCTCTGGGAGAGGACTGCTCCTACTCCCACCTCAGTGGCATCCACCTCTACTATGAAGGGTAACTCGGGGTCTGGGTGAGCTAGTACTGGAGCTGTGGTGAACCTTTGTTTTAGCTCTGAAAAAGCTTGCTGTACAGCTGGTGTCCAGTGCAGGGAAGCAGGTTTACCCCGGAGAAGACCAGTAAGAGGAGCCGCCACTGTGCTATAATTTCGGATAAAGCGCCGATAAAAGTTTGAAAAGCCCAGGAATCTTTGCAGCTGCTTTATAGTCGTGGGGGTAGCCCACTCCAGGACTGCTGTTACTTTTGACTGATCCATTATTAATCCCTGGGGAGAGACCACAAAGCCAAGAAAGGTGGTGCTCGTAGTGTGGAACTCACTCTTTTCCAGTTTGACGAAGAGGCGATGTTGGAGTAGTCGCTGAAGCACTCGCCGGACGTGTTGAACATGAGAATCTAGGTCAGAGGAAAAATTTAAAATATCGTCCAAATAAACAAACACAAAGTGATCCAGAAAATCCCTCAGCACATCATTAACAAAGGCTTGGAACACCGCAGGACAATTAGAAAGACCAAATGGCATTACCAAATATTCATAGTGGCCTCGAGGGGTTATGAAACCTGTTTTCCATTCGTCACCCTCTCGAATTCGGACGAGGTGGTAGGCATTCCGGAGGTCCAACTTGGTGAAGATGGTGGCTCCTCTGAGACGATCGAAGGCTGTGTTCAACAGTGGCAGAGGATATTTATTCTTCACAGTTATTTTATTCAGCCCCCTGTAATCAATGCATGGACGGAGCCCACCATCTTTTTTGCCCACGAAAAAGAATCCAGCCGCAGCAGGAGAAGTGGACGGCCGGATAAGTCCATTTTTGTGAGCTTCCTGAATGTAACTATCCATTGCTTTTGTTTCAGGGATGGACAGGGAGTAAAGCCTACCTCGTGGGAGCGCTGTGCCAGGAAGGAGGTCAATTGCCATATCATAACTACGATGTGGAGGGAGCAAGGCTGCACTTTCCTTACAGAAAACCGCACCGAGGTCACGATACATGATGGGCACCTTTGGGGTATCAACTAGTGGGATCATGGCAGTGGCTGCGGCAATACTTGAGATTGTGGGTTGTTCTGGTGGTCGAGTGCTAGTGGCCCAATCGAAGGAGGGTTGATGGGTTATGAGCCAGGGGTACCCTAAGACAAGGGGATCTTGAGGAGTGTCAATCAAAAAGAAAACACAGCTTTCCAAGTGTGTGTCAAGTGTAAGCATTTTCAGGGGCCGGGTGCAGAACTCTAGTAGTCCAGACCCCAGGGGACGTCCGTCTAGGGCCTGTACTGCTCTTGGCGACTCACAACGAGTGATCGGCACCTGTAACTGGCGTGCTAGTGTTTGGTCCATCAAATTAACTGCTGCCCCTGAATCCACCAAGGCTTGCAGACTTACTTGAGACCCCTTGCTGGAACCCCAGGTTAGACGCACAGGCAGGGAACAGCAAGACGTGGGAGCAGAGGCGACAACTCCGCTCACCAGGAGGCCCCCGACTCCTGGTGGGTGTGGCCTTTTCCCTGGAGGTTTGGACAGTTAGTGCACATGTGACCCTGGCCTCCACAATACATGCAAAGGCTCTGTCGAATCCGGCACCGTCTCTCCTCTTGGCTTAGCCGGGAACGGCCTAGCTGCATAGGCTCCTCCCCCTTATAGTCTACGGAGGAATCAGCCCGAGGTGGTGGTGTCAAGCTAAAAAGGCACCGGATGCCAAAAAGAGCCCGGGTGACGTAATGTTGACTTTCGAACGCCTCGAGTGACAGTTTCTATGCCAACGTTAGCATTACGTAATCCGGTCACCACGTAGGCCGGGCGCTTATTAGCTTTAAGTCTCAGAGTCGTTCGAAAGCCATCAGCTACTTTTTAGTCGCTTAATATTGTGCCTTAACGGACACTACGCACCCGGACACATTTTGGCTATCAGTCAGAGAGTCTCAAGAGTTGTTCAAAAGCCATCAGGTACTTTTTACACGCTTAATATTGGCTGCCGGTCTTTTGTAAGTAAGCACACATCAACAGGTTTCGCGCGCTAGCATCTATATTGCTAATAGCAATTCCTCCTTTTGTGCGACAATATTAAGCGACTAAAACGTAGCTGATGGCTTTCGAACTACTCTTGAGACTCTCTGACTGATAGCCAAAAAGTGTCGGGGTACATAGTATCCGTTTAGGCACAATATTAAGCGAATAAAAAGTTTTAGCTACACCTGCCTGCTGGTAACCTGTAAGTTAGCAATGTCCGCTAGCATGTCAAAGCTAGCAAGCCCCCGTTGTTCTTTAGTAAAATGTTGTGCAAACAATGCCCTGTTTTGTTCAAATTTAATTGTGGGTGCCGTCAGATATGTCTTAAAATCACAACACATTAAGGACTTTCTTAATTTAAGCACAACAACAGATGAATAGCTTCAAGCTAACAAGATAGCTCGTTACACTAGCACGAGCTAGCTAATGAAATGTGCTTACTTTGATACTATAACCAACTAGCGAATCAACCACTTTCCTACCAAAGTCAAACATCAAGCACATGGTTGTTTTGGTTGGTTTATTGTAGGTCAAATACAAGCAAGCTGGTCTCAGGTAGCAAAGTACAATGCAAGATGCTCTGAAGTAAATCGCGTTAGGGTGACGTATTGGCGTTGGCATAGCAACTGTCACTCAAGAGTCGTTCGAAAGTCAACATTACATCACCCGGGCTCTTTTAGGCATCCGGTGCCTTTTTAGCTTGACAGTGGCATTAATGGCAATGGAGAACATTGGACCCGGGTTGGCGGAAAAGAACGAAACCCTCGGCGTTCTCTTTGTCTTTCCTGCATGCGTTTGTCTAACGCTGAGGCCAGAGTGATGATGTCCTCCAAATCTTCGCCCCAGTCTCGATTCACCATCTCATCTTTCAGTGACTCACTCAACCCTTGGTAAAAAACAGTCACTAGAGCATCACCCTCCCATCCAGTCTCTGCTGCCAGGGTTCGGAACTCGATGGCGTACTCTGACCAATCGCGGGCCCTGGGAGAGTGAACACAGACGTGAAGCCGCCAGTCGTTGTGTGAGGCCGTCATCGAAGACTCGCTGAAGTGCATCCATGAACCTCTCACTGGATGTGCAGTCTCGATGGCGGCGAGTCCATAAAGCGGTAGCCCAGTCCAATGCCTTTCCGATTAGCCGTGTGATGATGTATGCTACTTTAGAGCGTTCAGTGGGGAAATTCGCTGGTTGCAATTCAAAGATCAGCGAACACTGAGACAAAAAGCCTTTGCAGGCAGCTGGCTCACCAGAGAAGGGTGGTGGAGGAGACAGCTTGATGGTAGGCACCGGAACATGGGAAGCAGTGGTAGGAGAAGTACTCATTCGATGTCCAATCTGGTTGAGGCCTTCCTCCATCCTTTGCAGACCAGCTTATTGATTGTGAACTGTAACTCCGAGTCTCTGAACAAGAGATCGAAGCTCCTCTACATCCGCTGCGCTACTTTGATCTGGCTCATTCATGATGTCAGGTTTGGAATGAAGAGCACAGTCGCAGATGCAGTTAGAGCTTTTATTGGGCTGAGTAACTTAGGAAGTGGTCAACAGAGGAATAAGGCAAAGCAGGATATTAAAATCACGACCACACACTGGATCAAGTCACACTTGTGAAACAAAGGCAAACTTAAAGTTCATCCAAACAGTTTGTTCAAGGGCAATCCAAAATCAAGATCAAGGCACAGTCCAAGGTCAAAGTACACAGAGTAGCCAGCAAAGTCGAGGTATCCAGATAGGGCAAGACAAAGGGGAGTTTAAAGACAAGTGGGGTTCAATACTGTGAATCAAAGAGAGTCCAAGCAAACAGTCCAAAGCGTAATCCGAAATCCAAAGTCGAGGCAAGCAGGGTCAGCACAGACAAATAGTATCCAAAAGAGCTTCCAAGAAATTCCACGAGAAGTTTGCCAGCGAAGTAGTGCCCGTAGCATGCAAACCATGAATGAGCACTGACAAACAATTCAGGGTTCCTTTTAAGCATGGCCGCTCACTTCCTCACCAACTTGGCTGAGCCGGCCTTGCTCCGACTCCTTAGTGCCCTCTGCTGTCCTGGAGGGCACGCTGTGTGTCGAGTCGTGACACTTCCATATCAAGTTAGTCATGGGTGGGGGACTGAGGAGTATCCAGTTCAGTATAAAATGACACTGTTGTTTTGTTTAGAGTATTGCAGGCACAAAGCAGAGATGTATGGAATCAGATCAATGCCATAAATATTTTGTAATCTGTAATATAGATTTTGTATCTGTGAAACCATCTACACTTTCAAAACGTATCTACAGATACGGATTTCAAATACGAAATGTATCTACACTTTCAAAAACTATCTACACTTACAAAAACTATCTTCACTTTCAAAATCTATCTGCAGATATGGATTTCAGTTACGGATTTCAGTTACGCATTACGGATACGGAGACGGATACGGATTTCAAATACGAGTTACGGATTTCTGTTACGAATTACAAAATCTTTTTGGCACTGTCTTTACTTCCTTTCTAAAGAGCCAATCAGCGCTTTTGGCAGATTTTCAACACATTGTATCCTGTACTGACTAGCCAATCAGCGGCGCTAGCTTGCTGGTAACTGGGAAAGTTGAGTGAAACGGTGTATGCAGCAGTCATGGATCAGAGACCGGAGAAATGGCACAAGTAAGAAGTCCTATATTTGGAGTTGTTAATAAAGTCATTGTAAAACGCACAATCATAGTCAGTGGTTTTCACTCCACACTTCGTTACACCTGTTTCAAAGATCCTTGTCGTTGTATGGAAGATATTAGGATCTGCTTTGGTAGCTAACGAAAGCCAACGTTAGCATTTTCGTGACCGATCTCCTATTCACATTTAATTAAGTTAACAATGAACAGTATTCACATGACCCATTATCACGATGAGAACATTTAGCAGACAGACTACTATTGTCTTGTTCTCTAGACACATGCAAAGTGATGGTGGGGGTATACCGTTAAGTGCATATGCATCCTCAACAGCTGGATAATGACCAGCCTGATTTCAAAACCACCTTGTAATGTCATTTTCGTTTCTTTTCATGGCACTTTGGGGTAGGCTATTTGTAACCCTTTTCTGAAGTCCTTGAAAACGTTTTATTGTGTATTTTGTGTGGAAGCGAGTTTTCTAGCGTCTCAGTGGAAGAGATATATGAGACCAATTTCTTAGTTACAATGCATTCTGCAGCCAAGCGATCTCTGAATCGCCAGAGCCTAAGATTAACTAAATAGTACAGGTGTTCATCAGCCCTTTGGGCCAGACATAAGGCATGCTTGTTTAACTTCCCCCACGGTGTTCGTACACCGAATTGTATTAAAACCGTGCGGGGGAGACCCCAGATCTCTCCCTAGGCAGAGCGGTGGCAGATTTAGGTTATAACTATTGAATAATGAGCGGGCCAGCAGCAGTTGCCAGCAAGCTAGCGCTGATTGGCTAGTCAGTATAGGATACAATGTGTTGATTGACGCTTTAGAAAATCTGCCAAAAGCGCTGATTGGCTCTTTAGAAAGGCAGTAAAGACAGTGCCAAAAAGATTTTGTAATTCGTATCAGAAATCCGTATCCCTATCCGTAATGCGTAACTGAAATCCGTATTTGCAAATAGATTTTGAAAGTGAAGATAGTTTTTGAAAGTGTAAATAGTTTTTGAAAGTGTAGATACATTTCGTATTTGAAATCTGTATCTGTAAATACATTTTGAAAGTGAAGATAGGTTTTGAAAGTGTAGATGGTTTCACAGATACTAAATCTATGTTACATATACAAAATCTATATTACAGATTATAAAATATTTATGGCATTGATCTGATTCCATAGAGATGTAGGCTACATTTAATTGAGTACCATTTTACTTTCTTTGCAACCTAGTTGGTTCACATTTAAAGAGGTTAAGTGGTTAACCTTTGTTGTATCTTTGATTATTATTATTACAATTAAAAAACAAACAAACATATGTTTCTTCATTGGTTGTGTGTTTCTACAAACTAACTCAGATGAAGGTGAAAAGTCACATAAGAGGAAGAGGAAGAAGGGGGGAGGTCAACCAGGGGCAACATGGTGAATACCTACATGTGTGCATGTGACAGACCGAGCCTTGGTCTACCGTCAAAACATGGGTATGGCCAAAAAGCTCAGAGACATAGTGCGGATTCAAAGATATACTGTATGTTTTAATACTATTCAAAATGTCCAGGAAACCTGCTCAGCCTCTCAATATGCAGAGGACCATAATCAGCAGTCTCAATTTAAATATAACCTGCTAAGCCTCCAAAACCAGAGGACAACAATCAGCAGTCTAAAGGTCTACATAAATGCACATACCTGAAAAGACAAAACTTCCCCTAGAAACAACAATAAACATAGGCCAGCACCATTTCTACTGTCCCTCCTAGCAGTGTAGGCAATTAGCACTGTAACGAGCTAGGAAACAAAATAAATGTTCAATGTGCACCAACCTTGTCCACTTTATCAAATGGTTTTGAACTTTGTTTAAGTTCGTGTAATCAGTTGTATGTTTGTGTGTGTGCATGTGTGTGCAAAACCATGTGTGCTCGTGTGCCCTACTGGCCGCTAATAGGGGGCAGGTGTGCACCGTTCATGTGCAGTCGCCACAGTGCGCAGCATGTTATGTGAATGAGTGTTCATTGTCACAAGGAAGTTTAGGTTAAGGTCCAAGCCACAGATTCTAGAGAATTTTACAATGAGTTTGAATTCTAAATGGCATGGAAACTAGTTAGGGGAAGGCACCATTCATGCTAAGTCTTTACAAAATGTTTAGACATCTCCGTATAACCTCCTTTGATTTTCACTCAAGACAACCTTGGTGTTTGGGGATGAGGCACAATTATTTACAGAATGAAGTGAAGACTGTTCAAAGCTGTTGTGGAGAGAGGTAGATAGTATTGATTTTTTTTGTTAATTATGGTAGATTTTTAAGTGCCTCATCTCATTTCTGTCTCAAATGAGATGAGGCAAAAAGAAATATGTGTGATTAAACACCTGAGCTACCACCACCATTAAGGCCTTTTTTCTATTCGACTGGTCAGGTTGAGTGGAACATTTTCGGTTCACTGCACAGTTAGGGGTGGCCTAAAGGTACAGCACTATGCTTAGTTATATTTCGTAGTGTTGTCTGTATATCCTTGTAACCTTCCAATCTGTTCCTAATGTAGTTTGTATTGATCACAAAGTACAGAATAATAAAGTACACAGCTAGTCACAATTTGTTCTTCTGAATATTGTTTGTGATGTGGTGTTTATCTTATATCTACAGATATGTATAGTTTCATTGGGCAGGATAGTTAATATGGTGTTATGTACTGAAGTCCATGCAAATGAAAGAAGGAATACGATTTCCTCCCCTTCTGGAAATAGCCTTAGGGGCAGTAAGGGAGTTTTGTTTAAAGTGGAATGCTAACCAGCTAAACCAAAGTTTTTTTTCCCCTACAAACACCAATAATGGCACAGCTGGCCCAGTTGAAAGGCAGCCAGCTTGCCAGTTGATGTATTTTAACAATATTATACTGTGAAATAGTTCTTACATTTTACAGCCCTGATAACTAAACTACATAATGAATAGCATTGGCAGGCCTTGGATTTATCTCCCATTTACTTCGAATGAATTTGAGGAAAATAAAATCATAACTAAAATGGTGACATAATAATAGTTTTGCACACTATAAGTTTTCAAGGAAAAAAAGAAAATGTTTACTAACTGACAAACTCTGCACTGAAGCATCAGTGAGAGAGTGGAAACTCCAAATCTAACTGAGATGAAACCCCCTGTGTCCTGCACTGTAAGTTGCATATAGCTCAGAATATATGTCCTTGGCAATGCTGCTTTAATGGTGCCTGGCTCAATACAGTTGCAAAAAGTATTCAATGTATGAAAATGTATGTACTATGCTCATAAAATTACGCAGTTACATATTTTTATGTAAAGATGTGGACTATTATGTGAAAAAGGCACACTTATCCTTGACTGGCACCATTCAACCGCTGAGCCATCAATCACTTTGAGTGACACAAAAGGAGTGGGAAAAGTGGCTTGACAAAAAGTACTTTTTTTCCCAGCTTCAGTCCTGCTTTGTCTGTGTATGTGGACTGATGATGTCCTTGTGTTTGCTTGTAGTTCAGTTTGCGCTATAGGCTATGATTTTCCCCTCTGACCTTGGTTTGATCTGACATCTAATTGTGTTTACTTTGCAACATCAAGCTCTCTGAACACACAAGTTTAAACTCAGGGAGCATGAGGACACAATCAAAACAAGGTTTATTTTTTTTAGCGCTATTAACTCGCTAACTAATTACCATGTATTGAAATTCGCCTGTCACACTTCTCTTGAAATGAATTAATTACATTTGTTTCAGAGAACCAAGTAACAAAAAATACCAATTAATTAGCTTTTATTATTATCTTAGCAATAATTAGTCTTTGGGGTTTGTGGAGAACGATTAATTAAGCATTCCCATCCGCCGCTGTTTGACTTTGTTGTGTTTGCCAATCAGGTTGGATTGTTGGGAAGTGTGTGTGTATTCATGTTTGTGTGTGTGTGTGTTTGTGTGACAGGATGGCAAGAGGTGTAGGAGTTTCAGCTCCAAAATGTTCTCTTCCTTTCTAACTAGGGTGATTCTGTTTGAGTGTGTAAAAGCGAGCCAACACAATCTGTTTCCTCTCGGGAGAGGAGCGCTAAGAGAGCTCGGCTCTCCAATCTTGCATCTTTCATCTCACGCACTCCCCCTGCACCTGGGACCCAAGGGTTCAAAGGCCCACTCTTACCACTGCCTGTAGGATAAAGATGGAGGCAGCAGAGAGGTAAAAGGTGGGAGGAAGGAGGGAGGCACTTTCAAAAGTTTCGATGAGGCGGAATTAAGAGCCTCTGAGATTCTGGAGAGCCCGAAGAGAAAGGTACAAGAGAAATGGCGGAAAATTTAGGTCATTTGAAGAATGCTTTTTATTCCCCTCAAGATGCAATGCTGTGTTACTTCAAAGGTGACAGCGTGAGTAGTTCCCATAAGTGCCTTGGGGCTTTGACTAACAGTAACATGACCTAGCTGTCTTACTATTTGTTTATATTTGGCATGTTTGAAATTACCTATACCTATAAGATTTTACCTATAATATCTATACCAGAGGTATATTAGGTCTGAATATCACATTCGTATCAGAAAAGAGTTTTGAGTGTATATGTATTTTGAAATTGGAAAATGTGCAGACAGCATGAAATTCGCCAATTTGTTATTTTCATACCAAAGAAATTTGTGATTATAATGGTAGTAGACAAGGGATCTTACATGAAACTCCCAATCTCACCACTAGTAGTCTCCCTTTACATACTTCTCATTGGAGGCGCATGTGCACGCACATGCAGGCTTCCAGCTCAACACATGTCAGCCAACAAGAACAGACATGTTTTGTACAAAGAGAGGTATTTATCTATTTGTGAGTGAATGCATTACAGATATGTTTTTTTCTTATGAAAAGTAAAAGTAAAGCTGAGGTTATGTATCCATTTTCTTGAATCTTTGTTAAAAAAAATTCTAACATGTAATCATTTAAAATGTACAGAGAGGAAAAGGTGATACTGATCGACACCTTTTTGGAGCTGTTTGAAGGAAGTGCATCTATTTGTAGAACCTCATGCTCACAGCTCTTCACTTCCTTTAAAACAAAATTGGCTGCTTTCACTAGACTCCTTCATGATTTCACTGTTATTTTTAGTCAGTTTATATCAGCTGCTAGTACAAATGCAAAACTAATTGTGGAAGGAAAGATTTGAAAGTTAAATGTAGCTGATGTTTAATGAAATGGTAAAATATGGTTCTCTCAGCCAACTCTCTGAGGCATTTTGGTGCCTGACCTCTGTGATCAAACAACAGAGTTAGTCGAGCCTGACCAGAAGCTGTACAATAGCTTTGATTAAAGAGGTTTACAATGGCTGCAAATGAGGAATTTATTCCAATTCCAATCGTTTCAGATTTATCAGCTTTTGTGTGTGCCTTTATTTTTAAACACTTTTTTCCCTGCCATTTCCACATGGGCTGAGTGAAATCCGGTGACTGCATATGGCCCTAATCCACTCTGCCCCCATCAGACAGAATTACCACCCAATGTCCCAATCTAAACTCTGCCACAGGAATCCACAAGGCCATAACAATTATTAAACACTTTCCAGGCACAAAGATTGAACTGTTGACCGTCTTAGTTTAATGATATTTAACACAGACGTAATCCACAGCCTTTTTGGAGATGGAGATTCCACCTCGCCCTCCGTTGATGCACTCTGCCACAATAATGGCCTGTCCTTAATCCCATGAGAGCACTTGCCTTGAGTGGTAATGGTCATTCCGACTCCTTTTATTGTCACTACATCTACAAGCATCTGCTAAAACCGCTACCTCCTGTTCACTATGATTAATGACTTCATAAGCAGTTTTGAGTGAAATCCTGCAGCAAGGCCTTAGTTTCGGTTGATGGGGTTCCTACCCGTGACTCTTAAACTCCCCCTGACTGACCGGGGGGGTGGGGGGGTGGAGGTGCGGCTTAAGCCTCCTCGTATGCGCCCTCAATCTCGTGGAGTGCCTGCTTGCACACACACATGGGCCAACACATCAAGTGCTCCCACCACGCACTGCTCATTCCATCAATTTGCAAAAGGTTACCCGCATGCTGGAACCCCTGTTTTTTCCTCCTCTTACACTGGAAAATAGCCACGGCATGGGTCAGCTTTAAAAGGGTGGTGTCATAAAACAGGGAGCGAGTGGATTTCCCTGAACTTAACTGCGAGCAAATCATGCAATCAGTCAAACTGTCAGACTTCATGCGCTCGTCACAAAACAACAGCAAAGGAGAAGCAACAGCCACCGATGTGTTTAAGTGGACTCTGAGCAAGTCCAACACAAGCCCTAAGCTTTTAACAAACATTTTTGAAAGTGTAGAAAAAAAAAGTGACAGACTTGTTAAAGACCCAAAATGCGAAGGCGTGTGGAAGACATTGTAAATGGCAGACAGATATGAAAGCAGCTTTTGTTTCTCCCAGTCTGTAAATACAGCAGGTATTATCAGATCTCCTGCTGCTTCCAGCCAAAAGGATGTTAATATTTAACATTTCTCACACAACAAGCTCTAATTGCAAGGCCAACAGCCCTCGCAGGAAGACCCGAAATCTATGCACTGGGCTGCAGTATGCACTGCTATTTCTAGTTTTTGAGCCTTTCTGTGTGTTTCTCACTGCTGCTAACCATGTCTTCATAACGACAGTTTAACTGTGGTTGTATACTCTGCTCCCTTTGACTCCTAGAGTCAAGAATCAACGGTCAGAGCATCATATATAGCACCTACCCACCTTCCCCCCAAAGGATGGGTATGAGGATAGCTGTGCTATTTTTAAAGTGTTAGCCCGAGGGGGGTTTGAAAATGGTTGTCAAAAGCGACCATTTCGGCGAATGCAAAAAGGTGTTTAAAAGGTACCACACAAAGTCACCTGCATCAAAGCCAGGCAACATCAAAGGGCCTCTCTGACCTCACCCTCACATCCTCTCCTATGAGACCCCCACAGCACCGGTCCCAGCGGCCGCCAGCCAAAGCACGCCGCCTTTGTTGGGGGTTTGCTAACAAGCTAGACTCAAGATCAATACATAAGTGCATATAGGTCCATTTATCAATACATACGTGCCCTATCAATACATACGTGCATATATGTCCATTTATATATGTAACGCCCTGTATGTGTGCGTACAAACACATATATTCGCTTTCAAACACGCACACTTTCATGTCAAAGGAGCAACCGTGCCATGCCTACTACATGCTTTTCTAGCAGTTAGTGGTATACACTTCAGTATGCAGCTTGTAAGTGTTTCTGTCGACCCCCAAAAGTACCCTTCCATCTTCCTTTAAAATATGTTGCTGCTTCAGAACAATAGAGTGCACACGCACGAAGTGGAATCAATCCTGCGTTTTTCACCTCACTTTTCACACTAAGGTTGCTTTGCATTCTTTGAGCCACTCGCATTTCATCCAACCCACACTGGCAGTTTAAAAGCACTACAACTGGCTTCTAAATTATTCACCAGGTGGATTGAGATAAACTGCAGAATAAACGTCATCGGCAGAGAGCTCGGAATCTGCTGTGGTTCATCTCCCCAGCTTCCCTCTTTCGTTCCATTTCTCTCCCTCTTTTTATGAATCCCTCTTTTTCTCTAAGCATCCGTCTTAACCTTCAGCAAAAAAACAGGCACCTTTGAGCTTAACGCAGATGGCACAAGCGTACAGTTGTTGATTCAGACGATGAAATTATTTTTTTAGATGAACATCTCAGAACTTTGGGACAATAAAACAGCCTTGAGTTTCATTGTGTGTGTGTCTGTGTGTGTATGTGTCTGTCTGCCTGTTTCATTACATACTATCTCAAGCCTGCTTTTATGTGTGACTGTGATTTCAATGCATGTGGGGGGCTGATGACAGAAAAGAATAGAGAGACAAGATGAGAGCCCGTCTGTGCTGTCACTATGGTAATTATCACCATAAATACAAGGTAGCCAGTCCTATCATGCATATACACTGGATAGCTGAGGACCTATAATTACTCTCACTCACTGAGTGGAGAGTAAAATAAACTGCATCCTCGCCGTGGGTGTGCAGTGTGTTTTGCCCCAACCACGACTGTTTACCTGCGACAGAAAACGCTAGAGTAACTAGCAAAGCAGGTAAACAGAATATAATTGAATGCTTAATGACTGCAATATGTAATCAAAATCCCCCTGGTATAATTTATACGTGGAACAATGGAAAGTGTGAAAACCAACTGATGAGAGAGGTTGAGATGGTGTGAAAATGAAATGATGAAAGAGGGACCTCAATGAGAGAGCAGATAACAATAATACAACAATTACGCTGGCCTTCATAGACCTGCAGGGAAAGGTGTCTTCATAACCATGTCACACATTTATTGTGCGACAAAACATTACAGGTCCCTTGTGGTATTGTAAACAGTTGTAGGGAGTTGTCAGGGGACAGTGAAAGCAGTGAGATTTGAGAGGAGGGACGTTCGTTCTTGGCACTCCATCAGAGAGCTGAATGATCCAACAGTTCATACGGTCATTCCTGTCATGTATGCTGACATCTTATTTACATCTGGTCACAGCATCACTGGAATGGAGAATCAATAATAATTGAGTAGGAAGCTCTGACATATTTATTCCCCTGGTCCTGGTTAATGTGAGATATACAATGTTGTAATGATCATATGCCAAAGATAGTCTTGTTTAAATAGCAATACGAAAGAATAGGTAAATGAGATAAGGGGAAAATAGTCAAATACAGTATGATACAATTGTTTTTAATGAACACAAAGCCTGTTTCCTATTCCTCTCATACAAAATGAAATGAGATCAGTGGTTTGGTAAATAGACTCCTCCATGTGACGACAGTGGGAAAGCTGTGTGTGAGTCATTCACAGACATTCTTCCTGTGGTGGAGGTCCAGGCAGAGGCAGAGGAGATGGTTTCAGTGCACAAATGGGTAACCATAGGCGTTGGCTTGCAGTAGAGTATGTTACATGCCAGCGTGTTTACAATGCTAAAGTATTCCCATTGAAACACCACTAGTTCTCCGCCCCCACCCTGAGCTCAAGCTCTATTCTCTACAGGGAGACCACAATGGAAAGTGTTTATGATGCGGAGAAACACTACAGCCACATAATTACACAGGGCAATTACTGACTCCAATTATATGTTCCGTGCTCTTAACCTCTGAGATTAATATCTCCTGTTTTGTTGTAGGGTCTCTTTTTTTACTCTCTCTTACCTCTTACCCTGTGTTTTCACTTCCCTCTAGATCTATCACTTCTCTTTGTTTCCATATGCATCTTTTTTCACTGCCTCCTTCAGGCTCTGAGGATGAAATCTAATAACAAACTCCCACATACCAAAGCAAAGAGCTGATGGGAGAGAGGGAGTTCACATGCACTGATGGGAGAAGCTGTTTTTTGGGATTGCACATTGCTTTCAGATATATATTGTGGTTATTAAATAAAGAGATGTGCATTCATGTATTTATGAATTATACAAGTATAACAAGTTTTCTTCATTACAATCGACTTACAATATTATTTTTTAATAGCCACAACTCCCATCCCAACTCCTATAATAACAAATGATAGTACTGCATTTATAATCCTTTAGTTCATGAACTTTTTATCAACAAAACATTTACGTATATTAACTACTTACTAACTGAGACTAAGGTCATGCAGGGACATATCAGACTGATCAGTAGCAGTCAGATATTTCCCGGCATGACCGAACGGTCGAGGTAAGTAAGTTGTTTATTATATGGCATTTTTAGCTCCTTTCATTTCGTAAATGAAAAGAAATGGTAATTGTAAATAGATTACATGCCGTTTTTTCAGCTCTTAAGTCTTCTCACGACAGTTTGTTTCAGGCGTTGCCTAGCAACCAATTACTTGATAACTTCAAGTTACAATGATAAATAGAAAACGGACAACATGGCTCAGCTAATTTACAGTTAAGTAACAACACAAGTGATTCAAACTATAGTTTCTAGTCTTCATCATCACTTTCAATAGCACATTTTCCCTGCTTCTGAATTTCCTCATGGCTTATGATGTCTATCAATATCGCACATTTTTAAGATGGCGTCAGAGGGCAATAATAATCCATATCAGACTGGCAGACCGGCAAGGAGGTCAATGCAGGGCTGGCATGACCCATTCGCCAATCAGAGCGCTTGTACTGTCGTTGCCATATAATACATCTCTCTTTTATATCTATTTCCTATACAGTGAACCTTCAGTGAGGCTCCAAACATATGCAAATTTGTCTTAGCATATAGCCCACCTTTCGTCTTTATGGCAGTGCTTCTAAGTGACCATAAGGACATTGAAATAACAGCTGTATGCCTTTCCAGATATGTAGCCTATGTTTGAACCTTGCTGAGGGTTCACAGTACTGTCTAGATCCCACCTTGACAGTCACTCTCAATCACTTGTGCTGGATACCCACTGGGGAAGAATGGGAAAACGAAACTGGTTGGTCTTTCTATATATCCCTGCATTTCATGGGTGCTTTTGATATAAATATAATGTAATCCACATGTTTAATGAACATGGAAACAATTTATTAGCCGATTTGTTAAATAATTTGAAGCTGTTTCTTCCTTATTTTTCCATTATTGAATGACTTCAAAGCAACTCCTTATTTATAAACAAATCAGTTACTAATTGTTAACTAATTAACTTGATTTGTTTTTTAAGATTCAGTAATGGTTTAGAAATCAGAATCACATCAAATTTATTTAAGAAATGGTCACATAACATTTGTTAACCAACATATAAAAATGTTGATAATTAGTTCATCATGAACTGAAAGGTTATAAATGCTTTTCTACGGATCGTTATTATATAAGTTTTTCTCATACAGCATGATACCTAACCAGCATATATCACAGACCACTAGTTCTTTCTCGCAATTTCTTCCTTTTTTATTGCAATCATGACAATAAAGCTTGAAATGCAGAGGTCAAAGAGGCATAATTTCCAATAGTGAAGAGTGATTTCAATTTGAGGTTAGTCTGTGATGTCCTGCAGGCCCTTTGTATATTCCTGTCCTGTGTTTTGTTAGTCACCCAGTTCTGCAGAATGACTATGAATTTCTGCCTCTGTGATACCTGAAAATGCACACAGGTGCTGCATCAGCACCACTGGGGTTGTTAGACCTTCTGTTTGTGATGTTTGATTGCAGAAAGCCAAATGTGCAGCCCTCAGTCGGCACCAGTATTTCTGCAGGATGTCTAGTAAACGCCACCGCTGTGTAGCCACACAACATGGGCTTAAATGGAGTCCTAAATCAATACAGAACAAGGACGTACATTTCCTTTAGAGACAAATAAAGCAGTGAATCTTTACTAATCAGGTGTTAGTATGGATTTTCATAAATATCAATATATATATATGAAACACATGTTGTGTTATTCATCAGTAACTCAGTGAACATTTCATAAACATTAGGCTCTAGGAGTAGTGTGTGTGTATCTGCAAAGCCCCTGTGTGGGTGTATGCCAAGGGGAGAATGCCAGAGAGATGGGTAGCGAGGGAGATGAACATGATACATGTATCACACTTAACTTGGGGAGGGGGGGAGTTCTCATCCCCACCCCACCCCACCCCCAGTAGCCAGCCATCATTTTTCCTGTTCAACCTCACACAGACAGCCCAGAAGTGGAGGGTTACGTTGATGGCACAAGGGAATGACATGAACTGCAACACTAACTCAGCCCCAGGGCATTAATGGATCCAATGTGATTTTAAGTTATTTTATGATCCGCCATAACATGAGGTTACAAATACATCTGTACTTGGAGGTGCCACACTAGGGAGTCATTCTGCTACGTCTGCCCATCATATCCACTGAATCCCAGCCTAATTGATTTCCTTGTATTTCATTTGCCAAGCCATTTCATTTCTGCCATAATTGTCTCAATGTCAGAGAAAGTTTGTTTAACAAGCATCAGCCTGTTAATTACTGACAAATCTACGCTTGCAATTGCTTCACAGGTTTTGAAACTGCACTTATTGCAAAGAAGTCATCCGCCCACACTCCACACTCTCCGGCATATATTAAAATATTCCCCATGTTTGCTTTTTAAAAGACTTCAAACTACCAAGAGCTCCCACCCGGTGTCTCTTATGACTGATCCTAGACACCTAAAGAAGAGAAAGCCCGGTGGCAGTATTAAATTAAGAGCCTAACAGCCATTTCAGTGAAATATAAGGAAAGTCTCAACCACCAACCTCTCCATTACTCTCAGTCAGTGTTGATGCTGTGATCCTCATTGGCATGTGTGCTGGCGCATGGTGGCCCTTAAAAACACCTCACCACAACAAGCGTTGTGATTTCCATGCACAACCACGAACAGAGCTTCGAGCTACCTGCCATATGAAGCGTGAAAAACCCACCACACACTCTTAGAAGGTTGATCATGTTTCTCCTTCTGTAGTCTCTGTCACAACGGAGTTAATACAAGCCGGCAAGATCCATGAGTTTGTTTACTCTGAGGGTAGCTCCGTTTTTACAGCCGCGCTAATTAAATCATGGCTGATTTTCAATTTATGTATTCTGTGTCTGAATTATTCACTCCGCAGTTTGTATATTATTGCTTCCTCTCTAGATGTGTGTGAACTTGGGAAACCAACGTTATGAGGCACTGAGTCCCTGCATACACATAGACAGACACACACACACACACACACACACACACAAACACACACCAGACGCCATGTTTTATTAAGGCGGATTCTTCTTATTAAAAAGCAGTAAGCTCAGTCTGCTGAACCAGTGCTTTTGTATTCGAAGGAACCACCCTGCTACTCCTAACGTGCTACACCTAACGTGCTACACCTCCATGTAATAGTTTAACTAGTAGTGTATTGACCAGAGCTGTGCGAGTATGTAACTCCTTGTTTAGTGTTGCTGAAGAAGTGTTCCAGTTCAGTGAGAGCACAGGGAGAGTGGCTGACTGTGGCACGGACACAGCCCTGATGCGGCACGCATCCGGCCCATCCTATCTGGGAGGTAAAAGCCGAGCAGATCTGGAATAGCAGTGCAAGGATTTTTTTTTTTTGCAGATGCAGATGATGTAGAAAAACTCAATTTTGCCACAAAAGTGTTCATTCAAAGTAGCACTACACCAGAGTTGGTTCAAGACCACTGCTCACCGCCAGCTGCTACCTCTAGAAAGATGTTTAAATTGCCATTCACCCACCACCTCACCTCCACCAAAGCGCCACCTGTGAGAATACACTTTTATGTTCTGAAAGGATAGGACGATATAGATTCACCCACTCATTGTACTACACTTGAAAGCAGATCATATCTATGGAGTAAGGAAGCTGTCAGAATGTTCGTGTGTATAAAATAGATATACGTGCATATTTTTTAAAGTTGAGCAGAAAATACACATTTGTAAACTCTTACAAACACAAAATGGAACTTCACGATTACGATTTCTTCATTACGAATACGAAGTCACGAATTAAAACACGAAATACAACTTCACGATTACGGTTTCACAAATTACAAACACAAAATGCAACTCCACAAGTTACGGTGCAAACCCATGCCACCGTTGTGAGCGACTTCCATCGCTTTGAGTGGGCGTGGTGTAGCGTGTGGAAATAGCATACAGTCCAACTGTCAAAGACGACACCAAACAATCTCATTGGCTGCTGCCGGGAAATATCGCTCCTCATTTGCATAAGTTTCAACATGTTCGAATTTTCAACGGACGCGTCGCTCAGATCGCTAATTTACGTCACAATGGATTGGCTCCCATTGAAATGCATTGGGTTTAGAGATCGCGTCGCTCACAACGGTGGCATGGGTTTGCACCGTTACGGTTCACAAACGTGACTAAACTGTCAGAAATACGTCACCACTTTCATACGTCACCACAGACATTATTATTGAGCAGAGGATACATCGATCACACAGACTGCGCATGCGTTCAAGTTCCCAACCGAAGCCAAGAGAAACCATAGTAGTTTTAACAACACGATCGTGACCGGGGTGATAAAAACATGAAATTTGGCACACAGTTAGCTTTTACCCTATCAAATGATATTAGAAGGGGTGCCCCCCCCCCCCATTGCAACTTTCAAACGCTATTTTGCCTTGTAAGACTGCAATTATTTCACATAAACAACGATCGCAGCAAATAGACTGTGTTACCGTCACACACCTGTATAAACTCAGTCCCAACACAGAACAACGACATGCAATAAGAACAGTAAGGAACAGGTACATCGTTAATGCATCATCACATATAGAAAAGTATATGCACCCGCCGCACGGCATTATGGGGCGACTATGCCGGCATGTTACAGTACGTATTATCATTATTTGTTAAATGTAGCTTTGTGGCGAAATGTATTTCCTCGCTTCAATGTCGTTAAAAGAATACGTTACTTTGCGCATAGGCCTATGTGATATTGTTGGAGGAAGTTTGATTTGTAATTAGTTTCAGTAGACGAGGACCTGTCGAGCGGCTGTTCCCATAAATCCATGTACATGTTCGTCCTTCACAATAATGTTTGATAACCCCCTGAAGAAGTTGTATTAATGTTTTCCCAAGTGTTGTCTATCTGCTCATTATACACTGTTTCTCCAAAATCAGTTTGATCTCTGAAATACTGTGTTCATTAGTGTTTTCATGATAACATATTGTAGCAACCCTTAATGTGTATTGTACATCATAAGTCCAGTACCCTTGACCTTGCGGGATTTTAGTATCAGTAATTTAACGGCGGTGAAGAAGTATATCGATAGGTTGTGACATCCCGCCCATATAGTCATACATGCCGGCGGCGTTAATCCTTTTCAGAGGAAACACACACATTTGCACCGAATACCTTCCTAAGCTAGCATGATTTAATAACACCAATGATGAACATAGCCCTCCGTTTCCGAGTTTTGGCTCATTTTACCTCAATGATAGATTTTTTATTTTTATGTAAAAATTTTGGAGATATAGAAGGAGCGCCAACTTATGCGTCCGGGTAAAAATATATATATAGTTGTTTTTTTTCCGGGCGCATTATTTGGCGCTCCCTCTCTAGATGGCGCTCTAGGCGGCCGCCTAACCCGCCTGTAGGAAAGGCCGCCCCTGGGTGTACATGTACTTTCAATGAAATATGTATATACCAAGTGCTTTATCTGAACTGTCCTGAGTAGCGCATGCAAACAAAAACGAACAACACATATAACACACTTTATTTCAGTGCACACATTATAACTGAAAATATCAACTAAAGGTTTAGAATAGTTTTTCGTTGAATTGGTCTAATTCCATAAACGCTCTATATACTGTATATGTGTGTGTGTGTGTGTGTGTGTGTGTGGGGGGGGGTGTGTGTGTGTGTGTGTGTGTGTTTGTGTGTGTGTGTGTGTGTGTGTGTGTGTGTGTGTGTGTGTGTGTGTGTGTGTGTGTGTGTGTGTATGTGTGTATGTGTGTGTAAATACATATTTGAGGTTTGAACATTACCACCTCGGTTGGCACAGAGTTTAGAAATAATCATTCATATCATTAATGCGGTCATACTTTCAAAAAACTCACTGTAACTGCACTGTATTGTTTTAAGAAGACATATGGTATACAATTCTTATATATTAATCAACAGGAACTCATAGATCTGGGCCTGTAAATCTGGGCCTGTAAACTAAAATGTACAGCTGAGAGGATTCCTAACTCACTAAAACCAACGGTTTCTGTCATTCCATGTTAGAATATTTTGGAATGCAGAAACTGAATTACTGTAACAGACACCATCTAAATTACGAGGGACTGATTATAGAGATTGTAAAGGATGCAATAACCAACCAAAACAACCCACTTAGTGCCAAAATTGAATTGAACATAATGTATTATTGTAAATTTTAACTAGCTTCTGTCTAAACAGCTGTGGCTTCATACAGATACATTTTGAAAAACTGTGTGAATGCTCTGTCTGTATTCTGAGTCTGAGTACTCTATTATTATCGCATGTGTAGCTTGGCATATATATTTCTTTCATTATTATATCAATCTTTGCAGTAGGATATGAAGTGCCTGCCTGCTCACCAGCGCAGGCCTGTTACTCATCAACCAATCACTGAGGTCATTGAAAGCCAGCTTGAGACTTGACATCGGCCGTAGCAATGGAAGAATGGAGTCTTTCTCCAGATTTAAGAGTTCCATTTTTCTTTAGTAAAAGTTTCAAAAGCTTTTTGAATGGAATTTAGGAGGACACATTTAGTTAAAACCTTTAAGTCATCTTAGCGGTAAGATAAAATGCTATGTGAAATCTTTGTGTTATCTTTATCATTATGTTTCTTTTTTATGTGAGGTGGACGTTATACAAGCTCAGGACTATAGCATAGATTGGGGGATTATTACACGTACAGACACACGTACAGACACACTTTAATGTTTTTAAAGCTCCTTTCAAGCATTGAGTTAAAAAAAGGTGACAGCTCTGCAGAGACAGCTGTCATCAGGCCTTGCAGAAAAACACAAGGTCAAGACGAAGAAGTCAATAGCGAGGCTGATGGACAATGTACAAGACAGTGCAGCTTCTGTAACCAGTTGGGAAAGTTCTCCTTGGCCTGTGGCACTTGAGATGAATAATGCACCGTGTCCAGCCACCAAAACTAGCGAGGAAGAAAATACACTGTTTCATCTACCTCGTTTCAAAGATGCTGCAAATGCTCCCTATGATAAATTGTATTTTGTGATGTATAATTCATCGATTTCTAGCAGTTTATAATGCATTCATATACACCCACAAGTCAAACAAAAATGAGCATGCATAGCAAGCCACACTTAAACCATAAGGATGGAAACGATATTGTATACATACAACGTCATTAGAATAATATTAACATGTCTGGAGGGGAGTCTCGGGCCATATTGAAGGCTTTTTGTTCTTTCAGTCTTGCGCACATATGCTGAGCTGGGGCTCCAGCACAGTCTCTTGGCATGTTTTTCTTCACAGTGCTTAAGTATGTGTTTTGTTTAGCTTAACCCTATATGTGATTTCCCTGTAACAAGACGATAACAGTACTTATATGTACCTTTCACAGTGACTGGTTCATTTCTTGACCGACCATCCATGTCTGGTCAGTTTCTGATATTTGCTGAAGGTGTTAGCGGTGTTCGTGTTCGGGCAGGAGGCACACAATTGTAACATATGAATAGTTATTCCAGCGCTGCTCCACTGGGGGATCTGATGCACATTCGTTCGCATTCGTTTCATCGTCCTCGGCCTTGGCTTCAGCCCTGCCCTTGGGCCATCAGGCCTTTACAAACACAGTCTTCACACTCCGCTCACATTAATTTGATATGTCAAATGAACTTTCACACACACACACACACAGGTGAATTTATTTCTGCTCGCATACCCTGCTGCCATGTGCATGTTGACTCAATAAGGAATCTGCTGCAAGATTTAATTTGCGAGCTCATGATTCTGTAATGACCATGCCCACATGGCATCAACAGGTTCATGGACAGTACTTCTTGTTATTTCTCGCCATCTTGTCTCTGTCTCCTAGAACCTTATTAAAAAGATTAATTCACTGTATAATCATATGACTCTGTGACATATTAAGCATACGGTATTAAAATGACATGGCATAATGACATACAATGAGATATTAAAAAAGTCTTTGCCACTGCGCTTTTTTAAACTTTGTTCTATGCTATTAGCTGTTGTTTCAAATGGCTGGACAAAAGGCCATATAATTCAATTTTATGTTTAATTTGTGAAACCATGTTTCCAATTGAAAGGTCACTGTGCAAGAATCAGCTCAATGCATATTCCATTTTGTCTAAGGGCTGTTATAAGGGCATCTATGTAATGGTCTGTGATTGATTTCATTGACTTCAACGTATTCCTTTGTAGCTTGAAGGGATTTGAGGAAACCATCTAAACAAAGTCAAGTAAAAATACGATACAAACCCAATGAAGCCCAGCCCTAAATGGATAAAACCATGACTCTTTATTTAATTGGATGCTTCATCTCAGAAGCATCTATGCAGAGGTTGACTTATATAACATATATGTGATAGTTCTGTGGAGACTGATTCTGATGAGTTTTCACTCATGCATGTTTATGTGTCTGAGAGGGATGGGGTAAATGATGCGGATATGAGTTGTGAGGTTAATCAACCTTTCTGATATAGGTGATGCCATACAACTGAATTCAGTGATTTGAATTCTGCTGGAACAAAAAATGTGATGGACCTGCAAAATAGCTATTCAACTGTTATTTTTTATCATTTGTATCTGTAACATATATGAGCCATTCTACCAAATTTGTGTAATATGCAGTCCCTCAACAATAAAAACTATTTACAAAACAATTAGGTATTTAGGCATAGATATTTAATTAGAAAATGTTATGGTCTATATAAACCCAATGCATTACATGAGATAGTGATAAGCTAAATATATACAAAATCATCATTTATAGGGTACTTTCTATTGGGAAGTAGCTGTCCCCAACCCTGACATCTAAATTTCAATGCCTTTAAATAACACTTTTCAATTTTTTTAGATTTTTTTCAATGATTTAATTTCAAAGATCTTTATGATTGGGTTGAAACAGAACTTGGAATATTTAGATTTATTGTGGGTTTAATTTTTAAATCAATTTACTATACTCAAAAAATCATGTCCCTAGTTTTCATGTCACTACCGAAACACAAGAGTTTTAGTCCATTGGCTGAGCCTGTGTTTTAGCCACCACCCTGCATTTTTGACCATGCAGTGACACTGCATCCCTGTCCCTCATGGTTGAATGGTAAGTAGCTAAATCCCATAGTTTTTATATAAATGTGTTCCAAAGTCTGAAAATCGACGTGTAACCTTAAGAATTGTCACTACCGAAACGCATGTTTTCTTCAATTAAGTAAACCTTTTGGGGTTTCATGGAAAATCTTATGTTTGTATGTGTGTTCACCTCTTCAAAGATGTGTTTGCAAGCCGTGTGCTTGCTAGAATTCTTTATTTATGCTTAAAGTTAGCTAGAATTGTCACTACCGAAACGGTCACTACCGAAACATATGGTAGTGACCAGATGATTTCGGTAGTGACAAAATGAAATGGTAAGTAGTTCAATCCCATCATTTTTAAATAAATGTGTTGTGTGGACTAAAGGGCGGCCCAGAGCACCTTTTGGATGATTTTGGGAGAGAAATGAACATCCATCCAACAGTGCAGTCACTACCGAAACAGTGCAGTCACTACCGAAACAAATAAATTGAACTTGAAAATTTGGTAAAAAATCAATTTCTATGGATTTCATTGTGAAAACCTTCAAGAAATATTTGTAAAAATACTCTTCAGAGAAGGGAAGGAAACACAATCTGAACAGGTCAATAATAATACTTTTTTACTATAGTAAATGTGATGTTTCGGTAGTGACAATTTTTGGAAGAGGAAAAACATTCCAACACATTCTGAAAATACCATATAAAACTTGACTGTTCTTTTACTAAATATGTGTACTTTAGATATGGTACAATATACATAGGGACAAAGTTTTGGGAATAAACCATAAAAAAATTCAAAATGTATCCGACATGACTTTGCATCAATTCGGTAGAGTGGCCCATATTGATGTTTCCTGCTCTGATTGGTTGTTGCATGGTGGTTATTGTGTGAGCATATAAATGCTCATATGGGGGACTGATGGAACCGGAAATATTGATATACTGTTGTTGTAGAATACATGAACTTAGTGTAGCATTATTTTGTATCTGAAACTCATTCTTGGATGTGTTTTCTGTCTGTCTCACTGAGTCCTGAACAAATGGCATGTGAACCGCCCCTAGATAGATGTGAACCTGCTTGTAGCCAGGATGGCCTCGACGCGATGCAGAATGAAATGGAGGCAGTGTCTCGGATGTTTTGTGGCAATGGCAAATGTTTGATATCCTTTCCAAGTAGGCAAAACAAATAGAAAACAAAAACTCCAAACCATAACTCTCAATAAATGAATAAGCCCTAAACAATTCAGCTCCAAATTAAACAAGTAACTATCAATCATAAGAAGTTAAGTTAACAATTTGTCGCACTCCAAACTAAACAATTCACCTTCGTCGTCTACAGGGGTGGGAAGTTGTTCCCCTCAGACTCTCGTTCCTAAGACATGTTCTGCGGCGGTCTCTTATTACCCCTGCCTAAACCATTGCACAATCGCAGCTCAATCAATAAAAACAACAATCTTCCGACTCATCAATAAATACTTTTGCCTCTAGTGATACCGACAGGTTCACCCAAAGAAAGTCATGATATCTAATTAATACATAGCGCTCTTAATCATCACACTACATCACATTACACACCCCTCTCATCCCATCAACTTGGCGTGGGCTCGTCTGACGTTCCATGCCACACAGTTTAAAGGTCCTTCCCGACTTTCAATCGGGTCGTTTCCTCCGCTCTGCCTTTGGAACTCACTCTGAACCCGCACGGCAAGTACTCCGCCACTGTACAGCCTTGTCCAACATTTGTATGCGTTGAAGGGAAGGCCATTCAGTCTCGGAATGTTCGGTGAGTGTATCTTTACCGATGCGGCCCTGATCGCGGTGAAATATGCGGTTAGTGTTTGTGTGCAAATAAAACATGTGCTTGTACTCCGCGCTGTCCATTGTGTTTGTTTCAGCCGAGGGATGTATTTCCATATTGGTAACGGGCAGCCGCACCTTTACACTGCTATCACCCTTTGTACCCTGTTATCACCCCCCTCCCCCCCATAGGTGAACCCCTCACCCAACTGTCTCCCCCATCCTTTCACTTATAGGGTGTGGCCAACCTCTTCCCTATTGAATTCTACCTCGCTGCATGGTATAAATACCATAAATACCATACCACCATAGTCTAGAAACAGGTAGGCCTTTCTCTGAGCACCAGTTGAGAGGGGGTCTCCACGCCGAAATAAACTCCAAAAACCTGACTACGTCCTCCGGTCCCTTATTCAACTTTGGCGTGTTTATTTAGATTCTATCTCATGGTACTGAATTAGTCTAAATGCAGGCTCACTGAAGAGTCCCTTAACACGCGCTGCCAGAGAGGTGTGGCCATCTACACCCAGATGAAAGGCAAATGTGTGTTTACAAATAGCTCTCCTCAGGATCACTAAGAGAAAAACGAAATCCCGACAACAAACAGTGCAAGCCTACCCTATTGCAACCCAAGGGTGAAATTGCCTATTCATAATTTCCATTACGCCAAGGCCATGAAAAATGTTTTTTTTTTTTATCATTTGAGAAAAGAGAGAATGCCTTTTCTTACCGTGTTTTGATGATTTGGTATGTAATGAAGCGTCTTTGAGACTTTTTTTCTACCCTAGTTCTATCACTGTAAAAACAGTTCAAAAGGTTCTGAATATCAACATCAACCTTAGTCCGATATGATCTCGATTCTGTGACATTCCTCCCAGTAAGGTGGGTGTACTAGAACCAACTTAATAGAACAGGAGTTTGTCTCAGAAAAAAGTGTTTTTGATAAACAAGCCTAACTTTGAATCCACTGTACACAAGCAACTCAGAAATCCTACAACAAATACAAATACAGAAGTTTATCTTGTGGCAGTATTCTTTTTTTCCCAAGTAATGTGTTTTATTGCATGTGTGCTGGCATTTGTGTTTTTGTTTGTGCATGTAATGACTAGAATTTATGTGACCTCATTAATTGTCTGGATTGAGTACCCTACAGTAAAACCAGTCATTACCACTCAACCTCTCACAAGCTGCTGTATCATTAAAAGCTTGACTACTGGCATACGTGTGTGTGTGTGTGTGTGTGTGTGTGTGTGTGTGTGTGTGTGTGTGTGTGTGTGTGTGTGTGTGTGTGTGTGTGTGTGTGTGTGTGTGTGTGTGTTGTGTGTGTGTGTGTGTGTAGGAGGGGTGCTTTGAGGGGTTATGTTATGTTTTGGGCAATTAATATGGATATTGATAAACACACCTTCTTCATGATCCTTGTAGGGACACTTAAATGGCCCCCATGAAACATTGTTTGTCAGGTAGGACATACTTGTGTTACATAAACCCTTTAGCAAGCACTTGAATCAGGCCCTGGAGCTTCCCTGTAACAGCTGCCTGCAGGTTAATGTCTTGAGTCTGTTGTGTATTAAATGTCAGAGATGAAGTCTGCTCATTTTACTGCTGATTCATCAGATGGAATATTTTGAACAATGTGTGCAAACTTCAGTTTAGAATTAGTGAGTGTGTGTGTGTGTGTGTGTGTGCGCGCGCCTGTGTGTGTGCCCTCATATGTTCACATGAGTTACCATTCTATTATTTATTTTACTGGCATTATTTACAGTTTGGGTTATGCATACACAGTCAAATTTGTCATTGGCTCTTGCTTGGCTTGTATGAGTGGAGTTAAGTGACCAGCCAGGAGCAGTTTAGCATTAATGTTTCAGAGCTTGTCCCAGTCCTATAAATCTGTTGGCATTATCTTTCCGGAGAGGACCATGCAATGATCGCTACCTCAGCCTAGTCTTATTCAGTTTTGCCCAGAAAGGGACCTTTCAATTCTTTCAAAGAAAAAGTAAAGTTAGGTATTTGTATCTGTCCGCTGTTCATAGTTTTTCTCAGTTCTATTAGCCTCTGCTCAGGGATGACTGTCAAAAACTGCAACAGATGCAAGTTTCTCCCTCCTACATCAAAATGGCACATGGATCAAAGACCTGATTTTTAAATTCTGACTGAAGCTTGAGAAAATGACCTAATCCATCTATATTTGCAGGGTGTCTTGGTTTAAGGGAATCAGTAAGTCTGAGTGGAGTCTGGCCTGATGGGATGTGATCTACACACTGGGAGGACTCCCAAAGGCTTTCCCATTTCATTGCTGTGGGCTTAGAAACCCTTCCGTCCGGAGCACGTGGGAGTATAAGAGAAAGACGTATACTTCAGTCTCTTTTCCCCCATCGCCCCCCTCCCTTCTCCTCTTGCCCCTCGGTGCACCTCCCAGCTGTGGCGCTCTGGGGGCTAAAGTGCCCTGGCGCCGTGAACGTCAGCTTCACGATCTGCCGCGCTGCTCTGAGACCCATAATTCCTTGGCCTTAAAAGGGGACCGGGGACTCGTTGACTGGGAATGGTTTAATAATTTAGTATGGCCTTAAACTAATCTATTTTGAGCACCCAGATGGTATTTTTATTGGCCAAACGCTTGGATAATTGAATGGAATCGTTTACTCACCACCGGCAAATGATGCCGCATCCCGCGTCGGGTTAACCTTGGTGAAGGTATCGGCTGAACTTCAGAGAATGCGGCTCCCTGGAAATGTAATTATCTAAAATTGAGCAGTGTAAAACTGTGACTGTAAAGCGATTCTGAATGGTCCTTAATGAATGGAGAATGTGTGCATAAGTGCCTAAAGGTGCAGTCACATATGCAGGGGTTAGTGTATTTCGACAGCAATATTTCAAAGTCTCAGGATGTTGTCTGGCTCTTTGCCCTTTGTGCTTGGTTGATTTCTTTGATTTGTAGTACACAGGAAAAAATGAACATATACCACATTTCAGACAAATGAAGGACGTTTGCAAGAATGTTCCCAACCGTGGCTCTTCTTATATGCTTGTCAGTAGATTTGTTTTTCTGGTCTGCTTAAATTTGTCCTGAGCAAAACCAAATATGAACAAATAGAAGCAAACAGACTAATAGGTGAGAAAGCATCCTGAATGTTGGAAAATAAACACATACATTTGTATGTGGTGTGGTAGGTAGGTGTTTTCAGGATATGCACATTGATATTTCCCTGTCTGTTTATACAAGTTGTTGGCTAGGCACATAGTGATTTTATTTTATTGATTTGTCTGTTGTCAGTGTCAGTGTTATAATAAAAATAATAATAATTTCTTCATATTGTTGTTATTATTATTATATCCCAAATCTGAATCATGCAGACAGTGTAATCTGGCCCTCGTTAGCTAGTTGAATTATAGATGAGATCGATCATCCGGATGTGACTGGTAGCAAGTTACAGTGGCCCCATGTGGCCACTGTCCTGATATCAAGGGGGATGTACAAAGACACACTGTAGTTCAGAAAAGATTTTGACAGACATACTTGGTATTTCCTCAAACACCTTCATGCTGTTAAAATAAAGTACTTGTCCTCCTCTAAATAGCCGGCCATCAAGACCGCCACCATAGTTGTCTGAGGCAATGTTTGAGAGAACAGAAAATATGTAGTATGAAAAATATGCCTCTTTCCTAAGAAGACAGTTACAAAGTACTGGAAGCTCTAAATTTCCATCGGCCACAATGTGATGCTAGCTCCTGAGACTCAGGTGGTACACCTTGTGACAGAGATGTCTACCTGAGAGTGGCGTCTGGAGCAGGGACCCCCTCCGATACTACCATCAGACTCCTGTGAGCTCAGTCGCCTGCTCCTTCGGAGGACTTCTTATCATCTGCAGATCAAAGGTCCCGGGGGAGCACATGATGGTGCACTACCCATCCCAACCTTCATCCTCATCTTCATCTTCATTGGCTCTGCTGTGCGTTCAGCAGGGCCCTGGCACCTTCTGGCCCCGACATCCCTGTCAGCCACTCTGTACCCTTCCTCCTGGTGATGAAAGGTACCTGTCCATCACACACATGTGCACACATGTGTAGTGATCCAGCAGAACATGAAATAGAATGAGAGATTTCTCAGGGACAGGTGGACAGCATGCCCCCCCCCCCCCCCCCCCCCCCAGCTTCCAGTAAATGTAACCAGTGGGGATTAAAAGGGAACCTGACTGATGGCTGGGTATATAGACAGGAATGGAGTCAGGGAAAGCTGTCCAACCTGTCTGACTTTTTCTTTGTAAAAATGTACCTCTTAAACTCTCACAAAACAAGTATAAGAATTCAGCACATCTGCTGGTTAAGCACTGTTCTGGATGTTACTGTCACAAACTAACTAGTTTCACGCCACATAATGCCATCAACGTTCACGGAGGATCAATGCATTGCTAGTAAAGGTTTCATAACGGTACAGGAGTAAGTTTAATAAGTTCAATACTCATGGAAGTTCAACGGGTAGCGGATGCAGCATTATTTTATCTTTTTGCTCTGAAATTCAGCCTTGGCACTGAATGCTTCCTTGTAACTATACGACTTCGCCGATCTGACAGTTGCAGACAACTCTTTTTCTCGCTCGTGTCAAAGAGAGGCAAATCACACAATAGCCCCTCTTGAGGGATCTACACCCGGAATTTCCCCTGCCTCTGCCTGTGTCATTGTTCAATGGAAGGCGGCGAGGCTCTGAATCCATCATCAGCCATTGAGCTCCTCCGCCTCCTGTGTCAGTCGTGGCCTGTGACACAGGATGCCAAGGGCCAGGACTACCGGTGCACAATACAGTCCAGCAGATGGGGCCTTGATGGAATCATATCCTGACATTTCCACAGACAATTCCAGACTTTCTTTGAGATGACCGTTCTCCAACCTTTTGTCCATATACCGCAGTAAAAAAATAATAATTTTAAGATAAGGCAGGTGTTCTGAGGGAATGCTCAGAGACTAGGAATTTTTCACCAGTGTTTAGTTTTCTTTTTCTACAAGCCTCTGTTCAATTTTTCAGTATTGGTTGGTGATGAGATAAAATATTTAGACCTGTCTGGAACTTCATCAGGTTGGCCCTGCCCTTTTCAGTAGCTGTGCAGGAAGCAACAGCAGGCAGAGCAAGTCTTCCCCACTTGGGGTCCTGCACATTCCTCTATAATAAATCTAACCCAACCTCTCATTTCTACCTTCTTTATCCTTCCAAGACGTTTTGCATTAATGAGATTGAGGAGGGGAACCGTGTGTGTGTGTGTGTGTGTGTGTGTGTGTGTGTGTGTGTGTGTGTGTGTGTGTGTCTGTGAAGGACCTTGGCTGGCTAATCAGTCAGTTCCAGCTAGGTGTGCTGCATAGAGTGCAAGTCCAGAGATACAACTTGAATTCAAATCGCCAGCCACTAATGAAATGATCATTATTATGGGAAAAGCAAAGTGATTCCCTCTGGAAGGGCTGTGTGTGCGTGTGTGTGTGTGTGTGTGTGTGTGTGTGTGTGTGTGTGTGTGTGTCAGAATAAGGAAGAGAATCTCTTTCCTCTTCGTCACTCTTTCCTTACCATTAAGGGTGGAGTGTCTGCATGCGGGTGCAGATAGCACGGAGACGGATGGTTGCGGGTAATGAAACTGTAATTTCTTATGCGAGGAGCCAGAGGATTATCTCTGAAAGTGTTTATTAAAGACTCCAAGCAATAATTCGTGCCTTCCCCAGTGTCACTCTTCTTGCCATTAAGTATTGTGTATGCATGTTTGAGATATATCTCAATATAGACTGTCAGATAAATCATTCTTTCAGAGGACCTAGATGGTATTGATTGCTTGCGACTGAGTTTGTGCTGGTCCTGGCTGTCTGCTGTGGTATATCTCTCTCTCTTTCTCTCTCTTTCTTTCCTTGTCTCTTCCCATTTCTGTGTGTGTGTGTGTGTGTGTGTGTGTGTGTGTGTGTGTGTGTGTGTGTGTGTGTGTGTGTGTGTGTGTGTGTGTGTGTGTGTGTGTGTGTGTGCAAGTATGTTGTGAATGCTACATCAGGCACTTTTCTCGTCTCAATCTGATAATCAAGTAATTTGATTTTGGATAGACAATAGGATAGCCGGTTTCAAAAGATATTGGTTAAATGTATTTCATTTTTCCTTCACCACAACAATGACAAGACAAATTACACACTCGTGAGTAGGGAGCGAGAGCTCTTTTTATTTAACATTAAAATGCTTTTGTGGGTTTGTGTATCTCTACCTCCCTCCCACCCACCCCTCTCTCAATCTCTCTCTCTCTCTCTCTCTCTCTCTCTCTCTCACACTCACTCTCATGTATCCCGTTCCTCTCTAATTCTGCAAAGAGAGGTCACCACAAAACTCTATTTCACCACCGAGTGCGCGACGGATGTCCCCGTTGTCATTTCATCAATAGAAGAAATTTAGTATTATCAAGTTAAAATTCCGGGGTCCGTTTCTTAGATAGAGTTGACACAAGCGCGATCGCTAAAGGAATCGGATTGCTAGGGCAACTACCGTCAAACTGTGTGGCTTTAAGTGGGATTCTCCGGTACTGTGCGGTAGGAGGGGTTGTGGTGACGCTCGCTGGCGCTTTGGTGCTGAGCTGAACAGCGATTTCACCTGCAGTTTAGAGCAAGCGGAGTCAGGACGGTCTTCTACAACCGACGAGCCTACTACCGCAAACAGGCGAAAGAAGGACCATCCTAGCGCAGGCACCAGGGAAATTATACCATTGTCTTAAGAATTCAGGCCGAATCACAGTACTTCAAGCAGCCTCCGCTCGCTTGCAAGGATGAAAACAGGCTTCGTTATCTTACAAATGGGAATTATCCTACTCGGCACATCTTGGGTAAGATTTCACATTTTTAAACAACGTGCAAGTGTCGCCTGGGTATTCTGCGAACTAATTTTTAAGTAGTGGTCAGACTGCGACTGCGGTTGTTGGTTTGATGGTTCACTTGTTGTAGATTCTTTTCGTGGCGGACTTTTAAGTGGATCTTTTTTACCATTTATTAAATTGTAATTATTCTATCAAGGGTGTATTTTTCATTATTCACCCAAGACAGTATGACTTCTTATCCATACTCGTCTTAACACAATCCTGGTGAAAATACGCTTTCTTTCCAAAAACTACATTATGTGGCATTTAGGAGAGAAAGCTTGCTGAAACGATGTCTTAGCAGTTCAGTCTCAATTTTCGATAGAATTAACACGAACTAAAATAATTATAGCGCTGAAAATATGAAACGGGTCCCTGAACGTTTACGAAAGCCTTATCAACCCCGGTAGCCTATAGCCCACACAGAACCGCAGTCGTTAAACGCCGCGGAGACCCTACGCTACAATTCTTCCGCATGGGTAGGTATTTGTAAGAGGCTGCACTAGAAAATAAAGTTGACTTTTGGGAATTGTATGAACAGGTTGGACACATTGTCGATGGGGTTATCACAAAGCGTAATATCAGGCGCACTTTGGATGAGCTAGCTGATGCTGCCTTGAGAAAAATGATCCGGGCTACCCGCGAGACATGGATCATGCTATAGGCGCTTATCAACTCATAGTGAATACATTTGTATTTTTAGGTCCTTAGTTCTTATCATATAGGCAGAGCTGTTTAATTATTTTATTTTGCATTTTTAAAATGAGGTATGCATAGTTAATTCACTTGCAAACAAAGTGAGACATTCTGTACTTCGTATAAAAATATAAGGGAGCTATGAGGTGTACAGAAAAGCTCATGGTTTTACCTGGTTCGGCATGGGTTTGAAATTCGGCATTAGGAATTAGTCGAGTGGATCCTGCTCTGTTGACTAAATATCTTGAATATTCATCATACCCTCTCGTGGTGTGTTGAGTGTTGGCTAAGAAGGGATGGTTCATCGAGTCGAGTGCAACTCCAAACTAATCTGGGAACAGCCATTTATCTCAACTCGCACTTTTTTTTATACCAGGAGTGGACGTTGGCTCGCTCCACTATTACCTCTGTACAACAGCGGCGTTAGTCTAATTTGTGGCGTGTATTGGCTGCTGCACTCAGACACAGTATATTCTTCTAAACGTGTCTATAGGACAAACAGGGCATGTGTAGATTCAAAAAATAAAGAAAAAAAACATTGGCAGAGCACTTACAGTACAGCCGTAATATGTTACAAGGAAACCTGTAGTGGAACCTGTTTGTTTGTGTGTGTGTGTGTGTGTGTGTGTGTGTGTGTGTGTGTGTGTGAGCGCGCGCGCGCGTGCAGAGAGACAGAGACAGATGTGTTTTGGTTCCTCGGGGTGTGTGTCTCTCTTCTCTGTTTTTACATGTGCATTTTATCTACTTTTTCCTACTTTGTTTATCTTTATATTACATTTGGTTTGCCATGCCATGTATCTTCGATGTACACACAAAAGAGCCCTTGGCTTTTGTGAAGTACCAACCACACCTTCCCTTAAACACAGCAGCTCTGCCACTCACACTTGTTTCCCCCCCCAATCCTTCTGCGCCCTTCAGAGGTAAAGCTGTGCTTTTGTCATGAATCCATGCTTCTTCAGAGCGGACAGACACACTTCAAACCACTGAGGCATTGAGACACTGTACTGGATGGTTTTCAGTTTTTACATTTAGAATGCATTCATTTATTTACTGAGCAGTAACCTTTAAAAGCAAACGTTTGAGTTCTTTACAAAGCATCATTTGAGAAGGATGCCACTGAGTATCATATTAATTTCCAGTAACCCTATGAAACCTTTTTCCTCTAAGATGACATATACTATGTATAATTTTTTTCAGGTTTTGTTTTAAGTATTTCATTTTTTCAGGGCCATGGATATAGAAATCAATAAGAATATAAAAATCGTTTTTTTTCTCATAGGTGACTAATGGAGATCTACCACTGAAAGCACCGTGCCGGCCTGGATTTTCTCAAAGTTTTTATACCCTGCTCGTTTCAAGGGATGTACTGCAAGGCCAGAGCATTCTCAAAGGTAAGGCTCGCATTTCCTTTAATGATCTGAGCTTTCCTCCCACCGTCTCGCAGCGGCACGGTCAAAGGCACACGTCAGAGGCCCCTCTGAAAGGGACATGTGCATAATTGGCAGTCGGCTTTTTCAATCTTCCATTGTGCCGCGCAGTCCGTCTCTCTTTCAGAGGCCAATGTGAACCCCTGAACCCCTGCACAGTGAAGAATTGGAGAGGTGTTTAGTCGGGAGCAACGCAGTGCACGCAGACTGTGTGTGTGTATATGATATATGTGTGTATTGTGTGTTTGTGTGTGTGTGTGTGTGTGTGTAGGGTAGGAAGTACATAGGGGTTGATAAAAGGTTTCTTTTATTTTCATTTTTTTTTTATAGCAATGCTCGTTAGCATTTTGCCAATAGAAACAAATGCTCTCTCTCTCCCTCTCTCTTTCTCTCTTTCATACACACTCAGACACACACACACACACACACACACACACACACACACACACACACACATGCACACACCCGTACCCATGGTTTTGAGAAATAGGTCTATTAAGAAGTGATTCTCACCTCCACCCACCTGCAGACAGCAGATAGGCAGATCTCAGCTGTAGATGGTTTCCAGGGAGGGGGGTGGCATGAGGGAGAGCAGGCCCAGGTGCTTGGCTCAGAACTATGATCACTGTTTGGCGATATTCACACATTTATGGTACACATCAACAAAAACATCCTCTGCTCAGCAATACATGTTACCAAGAGCCATCCAAAGCTTTCCATATGCACAACTACTTTTGGTGGGATTTTGATTTGATTTCTAACAGTGCTTAGCCCCGTGTCCAAGGTTCAGGGGCTGTACAGTGTGAACATTCATCTTACCTCTGCCTTGTTGTTGTCAGTGTAGGGAGAGATCTGTGAGAAAAGAGGCCTGACTGGGTTAATCTGCTCTGTGACCTCTCTCACGGGCACATGGTGTCCTTTCGTCCTCTTGTGTCGCTCGCTTTGACTCCTTGAGATTGCTGGGCTCTTATCCTGTTACAGGCCTCTGTAAGAGTGGTTGTGGAGAGCACCGGTAGGAAATGTGTCCTCTGTAGCTTGGTAATGGCATTAATACCTTTATCATTGTTATCATTATGAGCATCATCCTCACCAGCACCATTGTCCTCCTCATCATCATGACTACTATCGTCATCATCATCAATATCATCATCATCATCGCCACCATTTTTGGTCTCTTGTTTTATACCATTGGATTTAGATGCCAAAGTAATTATTCAGCAAACCAACTTTGGCTAGCCGATAGCGGAGGAAGTCTCATTGACACGCAGGTGCTAATCTGCCTCTGCTCCTGCCAATACAGGCTAACTGGCATCCTGCATTGATTTCCATGCTCCCCCTTCAGCAGAAAAGAGTTGCTATTGGTTCACAGCTTACCTTCAGGGTGACCACTGTTACAATTACAGTAGCTGGCACAGCCTGGTGTCACTGAGCAGCTTTTTCTTTGGGTTGAATTCCTCAGGTATGTTGGTGCATGAACTTTCGTTTTCCAAATAGGCTTAATTGCCAATGTTTGGACCGCATGCCAAGAGCACAAACATCAATATGGGCCTTTAATTAAATTCTAAATTCTGATTCATCACTGTTTATTGTGCAGCTCCTTTCAGAAATCTCATAGTAACAGAAGTATCGTGTTACCCATCTCTCCGAATGGGGGAATTAATCTGTTTTGGAATTGGTGACTGTGTGTGTATGAGTGTGTGTCTGTGTGTGTGTGTGTGTGTGTGTGTGTGTGTGTGTGTGTGTGTGTGTGTGTGTGTGTGTGTTTGTTTGTGTTTGCAATTGTTTGTGTGCATGTGAAAGGGGGTGTCGTGTAACTGTCTGTGTCTCGGAGGCCATGCATGATTTTGTATGTGCTAATAAATGAGTGTGTACATGCCTCATGTTGGTGTGTGTGTGTGTGTGTGTGTGTGTGTGTGTGTATGTGTGTGTGTGTGTGTGTGTGTGTGTGTTGCATAAACTGTGTGTTGGAGGGTGTTTACTATGGGTGACTGTGGGTTGCTGCCAGATACAGATGGAGAGTCATGATCTGTAAAGGAAAGGGGATGGAGAGAGTAGGAGAAAGAGAGAGAGAGCGAGAGAGACCGAGATAAAGAGAGAGACAGAGAGAGGGCCCTGTCTGTGCTCATTAGCTGCCTGGGGCTTGGCAGAGAGAGGAGAGGAGACGTGAGAAAGAGGTAGGCTTGTTGTCATGAGTCGATACAGTAAGCCGGAGTCAGTGCAGTAGTGGAGTCCCAAGCCCAGCAGGGGGTGTCAATACAATCACAAGCCGGCACAATGAAAAAGCACTTTGTCTGTGTCTGGGTGCCTCCACAGTGACTGCTGCAGTGCCCCTCCACACAACACCTTTTGTATATCACTTGCATGGAGGAGAGGTCTGAGTTCTTAAGTTACCTCAGTAAGAAAAAGTAAGAAAAAAAAGAGGTTGAAGGCCATGTGAAAGCAGTCAGGGCTGAAAACAAATCTGCCTTTGTGATCTTCACAAAACAGTGGTGTAAAAGAAACCAGACTTCCAGCCTCCCCTCCCCACCCACTCACCCAACCCCACATGCCCTCATTTGTAAAATCAACAGAAACATAAGCCTTTTCGTACCTACAAAAATCCATTAGGGCAGCATTGCGGCTGCCCCACTTCTTACTTATCTGACATTTATGGCCTGTAGGTTTCCTCCCTGTCGTGTTATGGTGCTCAAGCCCTGCCACTGTCACAGGCCACTCTCATCTCTGGTGGGGCCCCTCGCAGGATCACAGAGACAGCAGTGGCAGCGGCCCTATCTGTGGGCCTGGTCACGCAGCTGCGCCGCCAGGCCCAGGCCAACACAGCAGAGTGATTTATGCAGCCCAGCACATGGTGATTTATCGTTTGTAAAGAGAAGTCGCGGAGGGGAAGGCAGGAAGCTCCTCAGGAAAGACTTTAATAATAACGTTGTTTAACCTAGAACCGTCATCTGGGGCAGAAGAAGGGGTGGGGAGGGAGGGGGTTGGCGGGAGAATGGGGATGTGCTGGAAAAAAAAAGTAATGGGTCAGACAGAACTGGGGCCCTGGACGCGCGAGGGCTGAGGAGCATGTAACATTGGGACAGTGACGCCGCCGAGGAGGCTAAGCAGGGTGGACATAAATTGGGGCATCGGGAAAGGGGGTGAAGGTGTGTGCGCCTTTGCGAGTGTGTGTGTGTGCGTGTTGGGGGTGGACTAGGGGTCGCGGTTGACTGAAGACGCCTGGAAGTCCCAGCGAAGAGGTTGAAGACCTTCCACCGGCTCCTGTGTGTGGCTTTAATTACCCACGTCTTCAGATGACAGCTTCGTCTTTTCACTTTTCAACCTTCCTACCTTTTTTCTCCCGCCATCCCATCACAGTGCCGCACTAAGTGCTCTCCAAAACGGACGCACACATGGTTCGCATTAGGAGTTATTCTAACATGCCCATCTCAGAAAAGCCACAGGAAGGTCTCATGAGATATGACCCCAAGTTCTACAGTACGTATGACAACAATCTTCATCAGTTAAAGCCATGTTGGGTTTGCAGTAATGGACTTCATAAACATGACCGCATGTAGAGATAGCGCCGGAAAATAAACACTGCTCTGCGCCTGAGTAAACCAAGTTCACTCTGCCCGTGCACTCTATATGCAATCTATACCAGAATCAAGTCAAAGTCGAGGGAGCATATGATGACTGGAAAAATGCCGGCCGTCTGTTTATGTCCTTTTAAAGTGATAAGCAGCGCATGGGTTCATCTCAGGGGAACGTTTATCCGCTGCATTTCACCTCTGCCAAGTTGTGTCATTGCATTTGTTTACATCGCTCTCTGTCTGTCAGTTGTATGTGTGTATGTGCACACATGAATGGGTGTGTGGGTGGGTGTTTGTGTGAGAGAGGCTGTTGGCTTTGGTGTGTGTGTGTGTGTTAGGAAGGATCCAGCCTGACCCAGATAGGATTTCTTGTCCCCTGGGGCACTTCACCCTACACTAGGGATAGCGGAACCATGTGTGGATGTGTGTATCTCTGTGTATGTGTGTTTCTCCCTGTGTGTGTGTGTGTGTGTGTGTGTTTGTGTGTGAGGGTGTGTGTGTGTGTGTGTGGGTGTGTGTGTGTGTTTGTGTGTGTGTGTGTGTGTGTGTGTGTGTGTGTGTGTGTGTGTGTGTGTGTGTGTGTGTATGTGTGTGACAGACGAACTAAGACATGGTCATGGGGATAGAGTGTAAACACAAACCTCCAGGAGTGTCTCAGCCCCTCAGCGAGTGACTCAGCGTTTGGGCAGCAGGCCGGGCCTGGGCCCGTGAGGATGAGCCACTCCCCTCCCCTCCCCTCCTGGGGCCGATAGGGCTGCTCCCCGCTTGCACCCGGCCGTGCTTCTTCCACGCGGCTCTCCCCCGTGAGGCCTCGGCGCTTCTTGACCCCAATCCCAAAGCACTTCCTCCAGGCTGCCAGCCCTGGCAAAGTCCTTCCTCTATCCCCCCCGGGGGTTGAGTTTTGTTTTTGGAATAAGACAGAGTGAGTGCTCCTTGGAGTTACAGTATTGAAGGGATGTGGTAGACAGGACATAGACAGGGACAGAGAGCAGTGTGTGTTCACGGCTAAGTGTGTGTGTGTGTGTGTCTGTTTTGAGTTTGTTTGCATGTGCGGGACTGCATTGAATGGTTTCAGGCCACAGAGAGTGTGTAAACAAGGACACCTCTTCAGTCTGTGGTTCTCTGTGTTGTTCTCTACGCTACAATATCCATTCAACCAACACACAGTGAGTTAAGTTCAATAAGTTCAATGTCATTTTAACCTATGGACAACATCACTCCCAGGCCAGAGTATCTGATTGAATACGAAATTGAAGGGATCGGATAGGCCATACCCGCCGAAATTGAAGGGATCGGAGAGGCCTTACCCGCCTCTTTTACCCGCCTCCAGAGTTTTGGGCTGGTGGCCAGGCGTTTGGTTTGGGGAGTCAAGCAGCTAGCTTGTGCTGGGAGCCAGAGCAGACACCCCCAGAGAAGGAGAGGGAGAACCCATTGCTCCAGCTTTCCTGATCATTCAAAAGGATTTGAACCACATCAGACAAAAACTAGATGAGGACTCTCTGTCCATCTCTCTTTCTATCTCCCTCTGTCTCTCCCCCTTATTTATCAGTTCTGTAGGCATTTGTGGAATCTCTGCCTGCGACACGTGCCACAGTAACATGTGTGGCAGACACACTCCGAGCAAAGGGCTGTGATCCAGTAAGCCACTAGCAGCTGAAAGCACCCAGTGTTTCCAAACATTTGAGCTTGTAGACCAAGCGAAGAGCTCGGCATGTATAAACACTGACTAACGGCTAATCAAACTAAAAACCTTAACGTTGGCAAGCTCAGTATGCAGCTGTCTCTTAATTAATATGATTGGGCCTTTATGTCGGGAAGTTCTGAACAATTTGACTAATGGCCCTTCAGTGATTTTTTTTTTTGTCTCGGGTGTGTGTGTGTTTTGCTTTGAAATCCAACCGCTTGTTCTTTCTCTACTCTCTCTCTCTCTCTCTCTCTCTCTCTCTCTCTCGATGTAATGTCAGAGCTGATAGCGGAACAATGTCGACTCAGTCTACATTTTCAGATGTCGAAAGCAAGTATGTGATATTCTTTCGTTTTTGACAACATTGCTGTCTGAGTTTTTATAGTTTATACTTCAGCAATCTCTCTCTCTCTCTCTCTCAAACAGAATAAATTGGGTTTGATGTCTAGTTTGGATCTTTCCTTTTGTGCCAGAGAGGTGAGAGGTTGGCGGTGTAGGCCTCAGGGATTACTCGTGGAGGCCAAGCAGTGCGGGCACCTCCATTTCAGACGTCCTATTTCAGTCTCCCCTTCCCTTTGCTTTCTTGCATTTTTCTCTCCATCATCATGTCTACCTTTTCAGTCTGTTATTTCTTCTTCTAAGTCCCCCCCGCCCCACCCTCCTTCTTCTGTCTAAACCTTGTGCATGGCTACTTACCATTGCAGCGTGTTGAGTAATTCTCTCCCTGGGATATTTTCCTTTCCATATTTCTCAACGTATTCTCAACATAAAGTCTTAAGATCTTCCAGGTTGATCTGCCCCTCTTTTAGGAGGAAAAGACACCAGAGAAACGTGTCTTTTATTAGACGTATGAACATCCATCAAACACGCCTGACACATCAGACCTGACCCGTTGCACGCTGAATGGTTCAAAAGGTAACCCTACCTTAGGGAGCCATGTTGAAATGCCTGTCAAATGAAGACACTTTTACAACCCTGGTAAAACCATTTTCAAATGGTTTAAAAAAAAATAGCTACAATGATGGTTATAGAGTTTCCAGAGAAACGGGATCCCACGCGTCCTTAAAAGACATAGCAGACATGGTCAGTCCTTCTAGTTAGGGGGGATGGGGGGGGTCTGAGAGGCTGGGTCCATCATGTTTTATGGAGAAGGACGAGAGGCCATGTCGGCACCTGCAGGAGATCATCAGCCATGGCTCTGCAGGGACTCCGAGTGACTGCTGCCGCAGTCTAGTCATTAGATAGGCATACTGGAGAGAGAGGAAGGAGCAGGAAGGGGAGAGAAGTATTAAGAGAGAAAGAGGGACATGACGAAGGACGCTGGCAGGGGGGAGAGAGAGACAGGAAAACTGTGAGAGAAACAGGGAGGGAGAGAGAGAGTGAGCGAAAGATAGAAATAAAGGACTGAAGCAGTAGGGAGCGAGAGAGGAAGAACATGTGTCTTCGTGTATGAGAGAGAGTGGAAGAGAGAGGTTAACGGGAGTGAGTGAGAAAGAGATTGGGAAAAGAGAGGGAGAGAGAAAGAAAGAAAGAAAGAAAAGAGGTAAGCAGGTGGAAGCCATTATTCTTTAATGAGATTTTGGACATCTTTTCCTGTGGCCTCTGGAGAGATCAGGGGTGGTGGTGAGGCAGTGGAGCGGCAGGAGTGTGTGTGTTGGGGGGGGGAGAGCTCTCCTGCAGATTGAGTTACTCTGCAGTGTTTGTGAACTCTGTGTCCTTGTCGTCTGCTCGGTGCATTAAAGAGCCACCCCGCCTGGGAGAGATGGCGGGGGGGGGGGGCTGTCCAGGCGGGAGTCCTGGGGTACTGGGGTTACAGGCCCACCTGAAAATGTCAAACTTTTCCTCTGAGCTAATCTGTGTGGAATGGACTCATTTTTAATGTTACACCTGGTCTTGTCCATCTGCGTTTAAGATACCGCTGTGCCCCCCTCCACCTCACACACTCAGACACACCTTGCGTGGTCAGGAAAGGCTGTGGAGAAAGATAGGAGGATGGCGCCTGCCCTCTCTTAAGGTGCATCTAGCCTGGGATATGTGATCCGGAGGTGCATCACCCTCTCCTGGCTGTTATTACATTCTGTAAACCTGGGATGGGGATTACCGTGGCAGGATTGTGATAAGCTCAAGCACCATTTTTTTCCTGGCTAGAGATTCACCCTGAGACTGTCCCTCAGAAAAGCTTAGCCTGTTGTAGGCCTCGGTGGGTGGACACATGCCGCCCACCCAATGACATGCTTACAGGACTTACTCGCTCACCTGATCTGCCAAGGTGCAACAGAGGACAGTCTGAGACCTGGGCCATGTTCTCACACTAAAAAGAAGTGTTAGTGCTTTGTTCCCCAATTATGTGAACATTTGCCATGCTAGTCAAGGACAGTGAGTGTACATGCTACATCTTCCCGGCTCTCTCCCGTTTTGCCTTTGCACTAGCCACTTGCTCCACTTGCTCCATTTCTCTTTTTCTTTGCTTTCCCTCTGTTTTTTTTCTCTCTCTCTCCCTCGTGTCTGTTGCCTCCTCAGAGTGATTTCAAATTCAACCTTGAAAGAGAGATTATGAGGTCATAAAGAGCGGCGTTTTCAGGCAGTTTGAGTGGATCAAACAGCCATAAACTGACAGCTGCTAACTCCATTGCTCATCAATTTTTGAAATGAACTGAGACAAACATTGGTTGAGTGACAATAAAAATGAAATCTACTTTTTTATTTAGTGGATTAAAAATGCATCCATGGTATGCCTTTTAGTGTCAGCCACCCATTCACGTGGATGCTCATCCTGTGCTAATGCATTCGTTTGTATTGTGTTGCTTCTGACACCAGAGACCCTCTGACTTTGCCCAGAAAGAGAAACTTCCTTTTTGATCTTGGGCCTGTGGGGCTCTACTGCAAAAAAACACAAAGCTGTTGACTTGCTAATGTGAGATGCTACACCCTGCCTTCAGAAAGAATATGAAATCTGGTTGGTTATTTAATTAATTGTTCTATAGAAATCGTGGATAACATCTATTAATATAACAGCGTGGCAGTCTTTATTCGCAGTGTCACCAAAGCTGTCTCATAAGCCAATAGGTAGGGTAGGCTAGCAACCACTAGCCTATGTTACATCTAGTAACCCAAAGACCCCTAATCTCTTACCCACTTTTGTCAGTAACCAAATCAATTACGGCTGGCCACACTCATTCAATCCACCATGAAGGCCACGCTTGACCTTTGCCATCTGCTGTTGTGCTTGTGGTTTTCCACGGACACACTTCAGATTTGATCCTCGATATATCAGTGCTCTAAACCATGTGAGGTCTTGGCAGGAGGCCAGAGAGAGCGCCCGCCCGCCCGCCCGCCCTCCCTGCCTCTCTCCTCTCTCCTGCTCCCACCTCTCAGGCTGCCTCATAACAACCCCACGGTTGCCTGTGCAACATTTTAATTACCATGGAATTGATTAAGTCGGAAATGAAATGAGTACGAAATGAGCGGAGGGAAGTGATGATTCAGCCTCAAACTTGGGCAAGTGTATTTAAAAAAAAAAATTGTAAGCCTTAGAAGATGAAGAGAGACAGGGAGTGGGAGGCAGAAAGAGTATGTGAGAGAGAGAAGGAGTGAAGGAGAGAGAGCAGGAGAGAGAGAGAGATATCGGGCATCTGTAGGATATGGAAGATCGTCCTGTTTTTAGACAGTCATTGGGGGAAAAAATTAAACATATTTTATATTTCTTTTACCCTTCTAATCTGAAAGTAGAGATTAGAAAAAAACCAAAGAGAGAAAAAGAACCAGTCGCTTGATGAGGACTGCTTCTCAGTGTCTGACTTGCTTTAAACGGTGTAATGATATGAAAGGGGCTTGACCTCGGCCTCCCTCATTTGGTCACCTCCTTCTCATTTAACTGGAGCTACGAGAAAGATCATTATTGTTAATTAAAGAGACTTTTTGCATTGGGTGTTTTTTTTTTAATCAGCTATCAGAAGCTCTGTGATCTCCAGAGGAAGCCAGCAAGGCCAATCCGAGGGCATTAGGGCCTCATATGCTATTCTCTTTGCCTGCTCGCTCCTGCTCTTTGTTAACAGAGGGGATAGAAATCCAGAGAGGAGGAGGGCGTGCAAAAAAAAAAAAGGATTCCTCAGAAGACAAAGTTCTTAACCTAATTACATATTGTACCCAGAACTCCCTATGCATGTTCTTCCCATTAAATTCTTAACTTCAGAGGGGAAGTGGTCGTGATGTGCATGAGGGAGAGAGATGGAGGGAGAGGTTCAAATAAGGCACTCCAGCAAGCAATGGCAAACTCATGAAAATACATTCTCTCTGGCGTTTCCATAGTGGAACAGACCAAAAATAGAACTTTTACAATAGGGAGTCTCAACTGAAATTATTCTTTACTTTGTGGCGAAAAGCTAAAATTCACAATGTGTATAGACCAGTAGATTGCTAAAAGGCTTTAAGTTTTTATGCGTTTGATAAATTGATTATTGTTTCCTGCTAGGTTGATTCAATGCTATTTGTCTTAAACTTAGTCCTGTGAAGTAATTGCCGGGAACATTTTGTACTTCATTCAGTTATATCTCAAAGCAGTAGTGAAAAAAGCTGAGAAACAATGGAACTTGAAACAATGAAACATAAAGGAGTCTCTTCACTGCGGGGTTTGCAAAATTAATTTCTTTCTTCC
>NC_137914.1:18993640-19001140 GCF_963457725.1 Sprattus sprattus
AATGGCTATTTGTATTAAAGTTGAGGATTCACGAAAACTTTACTCAGCTCCCCTCAGAATTTTGGTCTTCATCTCTTCCAATCCCCTTTGGCCCTGTAGCTTCCTCTCACGTATCTTTCTCTCATTGATCCTCAAGTTTTCTGACTCACCTTTCATTTTCCTTTGTTGGTAAATAAGGGATGTTTTTTATTTGTTATAAACTGTTGTTTCATATTGGAGTTCAAAAGAGTGAATTATCACCGGTGGTACTGCTCTCTTGCTTTTCTTCTTTTTTTTCTCTCTCTCCCTCCCTCCCCCCTCTCTTTTTCTCTCTCTCAAGTGGTGCTCTGTAATAGAGAGAGGTCTCCTCTGTGTTTGAAAGGTAATTCTAGTGTTTTGCAGCATGTATCCCAGCCCCACTCTCCCCGGCTTCCTAATTACCATGCTCCGCTGCCTCTGTAAGAACTGATGAACCTGAACTCATTGTCTTACACTACATGGTAGTTTGCTATTGTCTGAATCCCCATGCGATACATGCTGCTCCTGTGTCTGCCCAGGCCTATGTGTGTCTGTGCGCGTGTGTGTGTGTGTGTGTGTGTGTGTGTGTGTGTGTGTGTGTGTGTGTGTGTGTGTGTGTGTGTGTGTGTGTGTGTGTGTGTCTGTGTGTGAGTGTGTGAGTGTGTGAGTGTGTGAGTGTGTGTGTGTGTGTGTGTGTTTACAGTTTGTTTAGCTCCACCAGTGGTAAATAGGCATGGTAAGGCTGCCCATGTTGTCTTTTTGCTCATTTCTGTATGTATGCAATTTGAAACTTCTACTTAAACAGTTGTCCCGCTGCAGAGCCTTGGTGCTTTAATTTGATAATGGGTTTGGGCTGTCGCTTGTTTCCTGAAGCAGCCTGCTAACGGTAAACTTATTTAGTGGAGGCGTGTTGGTTTGAGAGGGGCAGGGAAGGGGGGGGGGAGTTGTTTGTGAAACTCAAACCGCATGTGTCAAGCTTTTCTCTGCCCTCGCTTCGCAAATGGAACCCTCCGCACTGAAACCTCTTCCCCAGGGCCCATTCCCATGGCTGCCCCCAGGAGGGGTTGGTTCTGCCGACGTTGCGGGAATGTTTTAGCAGAGGGAGATGGTATCACTGTGGCATGGTTAACCTCAGGCCTGTCTGGCTGAGCTGAGCTGAGAGAGAGAGAGAGAGAGAGAGAGAGAGAGAGAAAGCTGCGGCCAAGCGGAATGCATGTTGCCCCATCGAGAATAGAGAGAGAAGCCAGAGGAGAGAGAGAGAGAGAGAGAAAGAGAGGGAGAAAGAGAGGGAGAGAAACGATAGGATTGCCCGTTTGCGCATCTCTCCAGATAATTGCTGTGTGGGATGAGTGGCTTTCTCGAGCAAGAGAAAGGGCCGAGGACAAGTGAGTCCGAAAGCTTTTCCCAGCCCCTCACGGACCCCAGCTAAACCGAGGGGGCATTTGAACGCCATGACAACAAGCTTTGCATATTATACCACCCCCCCCCCCCCCCCCCCCCCCCCCCCTCCATCCAGCTGAGTGTATTTCACGGTGCACGTGTTTGCCACACAGAACCATCTCTACACAGCACGGACCATCTCTTCGATTTATGTCCCGCCGGTTAAGACAAGGCAGAGGGAGGGATAAGAAGAGGGGGTAGAGAGAGAGGTAGAGAAAGAGCGTATTCATCTGTGATGGCTTCATGTTAGACGAGTGACTGAGCACTAATGCCACACTAGAGAGATCCCCGCTCTGTCATGACAACATGAAGAGCGGTTCACCACAGAAAGACAGAAAAAGAAAGGAGACAGCGAATAAATGAAAAGGATATAATGAGTAAAAGAAGTTAAGTGGGAGAAACAGAAAGAGAGGGAAGAGTGAAAATGAGAGAGAAGGAGAGGATCTATATATTCATTTCCTTTATTTCTTTATATTTGCCGCACTGTAATTGGCTTGGTGCATAGTTATGGCCACAAAAACAGCACACATGCAATTAGCTGGCTGGGAAGAGAGCACTTGGCATTCCAGTTGTGTGCTGTAAGTGTCTATCAGCAGCAATTAATCTCCCCCCACCACCCCCCGAAAAACACGTAATTGGTGGCTAGATTGTACCCCGTCTCACTTTTTACCAGCCTGCGCCTTGAGTATAGTGGACAATAGCAGCTCTTTTACAACCCTTATGAGTCTGCTTCTTATCAAACTCTATGGTTGCTTATTTATTGTCATTGTGTGGGAGTCATGAAGGGACTGGTCTTGTGGCTGTGCCCAGGGATGTGTGGTGGCAATTAGTAGCCTTCGCTCACCTCACCTGCCTGGATCACAAGCTTGAGCCCAGGTTTGAACTGATGTCCACACAACGGACTGAAAAAAGACAGAGAGAGAGGTGAAGGGAGGGAGAGTGTGAGAGAGGTGGAAAGAGAGAGAAATGGGAAAAAAGGGAGGGAGAGGTTAGTTTTGTGGATAAAAGACAAGAAGCAAAAGAGAGTGAGAGATGGAAAGACTCTTAGGCTGCTGCTCCAGTGTCACCCCCAGGGGAACCTTTGTTTAAAGTCTCCTCTATTAGCGAATGTTCTGGGGAACAGAGAATGACAGGGGACCGAGGCCTGTGACGGACCCACCAATCCATTTCATCCAATTCCAATGAAAACACACACAATGGTAATTATTCTTCCTCTGCTGACATGGCGTGAGCCAACATGTATTAGAGGGGGAGGTTTTCCAATTACCGCTCCCAAGATGGTTCATCATGAATGTTTAATGTTGCCAGACAAGTCTTAAATGTTTTGCAGTTGTCAGTGTCCCTTGTCTCCCAGTCAGAGTCCTTGTTAATGGAATGTTCCCATGCTGTGGGATATGCCGTCCTGACTTCCTTGATCAGGCTCATTTCGGTTACAGAAAAGCAATGCACAAATGAACTCTGTGATGTGTGGCTAACACAAAAAGAAAAGAAAGAGAGAAAGAAATGGAAAACGATGAAAACACTCTCGTTCTGCAATGCTCATTTGCATCCTCAATGGTTGCCATCCACCAGCGACCTCCCACACACACACACACACACACACACACACACACACACACACACACACACACACACACACACACAAACGCATTACCCAATTTCTTTTGATTTCTCTTATCAAACTCACAATTTGGCATTTGTACTTATTTCCCGCTCCTGTCCTTTGCTTTCTGTTCCCCCCGGGAGGAGAAGAATAACCAAGTGAACTAGGCCACTGAAGAGCCTGACATTTAGACTCAAAGGGTAATTGTATGCTGATGCCGAGGCCTCTCCATCTAGTGTTTTGGTGCGGCGGCGGGAGGAAGTCTGACGCTGGCCGTTTGGCGTTTTCACCGTCTGATGGCTAATGCGGACAGTCTGGCCGGCTGCAGACTATTAACATTTTGATTCCCTTTGAATGGGAGGCCAGTCTTTGTGGTGATGGAGAAGGGCAAGGGTGGCATGTGCTGCGCTCGGGGCGGCATTGGGGGTATGGGTGCATTGGTGGGGTGGCTGTGGTGGTAGTCAGAAGTAGAAAATGGCCGCTGGCAGACGCCGATGAGGAGGTGAAGATGGCCGTGCTCTCCCGTCATCTGATCACAGTCATGGCGTCCTCCAGGCCTCTCTGTGGGAGTGCTACCTCTCACCTTCTCTGACTTATGACCTCCCAGTAGCTCTTCTTATTATCCTCGCTCGCTTCTTTTCTGAATTATATATATGTCTTTCACCCGCAGATATGCCTTCTGGCAAAAATGGGCTGCTATTATTTTTGTGGCCTTTGGGATTATTTTTTTGGCATCATTCTATCCCCAAACCCCCCACCCTCACACTCACACCCTAGTCCTATTTCGTGTCTCCACGGTGACTGAGTAATGGAGCCTCCAGACGCAGGTGAACTTATTTCACAGTTCAGAGGTCGGGACCTCTGTGGTGTGCGTGGTGGAGTCGGAGGAGGGCTAGAGTGTGTGCATGGGAAATGCCATTTTCCGCAAGGCTCGCTGTACGCATCATCAGCTCAACATTGGCTCGCATGCCTGGTTGGGGAACCATAGACACCCCTCCCACACACACACACACACACACACACACACACTCACACAAACACACACAAATGGTCTCTCACTCTCTGTCCCTCACACACACACACAAAATTACGCTGGTGAAAATAACAGCCAGATTAAGGTCCGGTCACACCTGGTTGCAGCGTAAAACAGCAACCGTGATGAACCAATTAGTTCAGCTACAGCCCAACTGCCACATCAACCCACTTTTTTGGTCCGTTAATATAACACCTCTCTCTCTCTCATACACACACACACACACATTTTCACATTTTCTCCTTCCACACATTTTTGTCCTATGTCATTACTGTGTGAGAGGCATGATGCGGTGTGCTGATAAGGATGCTTTGGTGTGTAGGAGAGTGGTAGAGAGGTTCTTAGGCGTATAAGTGTTCTCGATATTAATGAGAGGTTTTTCTCTCTCTCTCTCACACACACACACACACACACACACACACACATACACAGTGTATGTCCCTGGCTCAAGCATCTTTCAGCACCTCCCCTAGCTTCTTTGTTTGGTTTGGAGCTGCAGATAAGTAGCATATCATTTACAAATCATGTGCTGGCATTTGAAAATGGCTGGCCTGAAATAGCGTCCTAATAGAGGACTGGTTGGAATAATTCTCTGAGGGATTGCTGAATGAATTTCTTAGTGCCAACAATTTCCCCAGCACCAGGAGTGGAAAAAGAGTTGTTTTTTTTCCTGCATGGAAAAGTACCAGGTTCTCCTCATTTCGTTTTGTTTTGTTCTGTTCTGTTCTCATTGCCACTTTGTTAATGTTCTATTAATGTCACATCTGAAACATCAGGAATTCTCCAGGTAATCAGGTTCAACTGGGAGAGTCCTTTGAGGCAATTTGAGATCAGAGATGTGCTTTTTTTTGTACTCTGCATGTATATGACAGAAATTTCATTCCATTTGAAATCCTCACCAGGTGGGTTTGAGCGAGGCTGATTCAAAAACAACACCACGCAGCGTTAGATATCCTCCCTTTGCCGTGATGTGTGTTTGTGAGTGTCTGTGTGTGTGTGTCTTTGACTCTCGTCTGTAGCGTGGCATGTCTGATGTGTGCCGCTCACTCAATCCACTCAGCTAAAGTTGTGAGCGCAGTGCCATCTGTCCTCATTCCATCCCTGACCCAGTTGGGCTTTTTAGCCGGACTGTTTTATGTCGTCTGATTCTGCTTTGTCTCCTCTTCCCCACCTGGTCCTCAATTACAAAAGCATGATTGAGTCAACTCCAAAACTGCCATGGCTCTAATTCTGCTAGCAGGCTTAAAAAAATAAATAAATAAAAAATTATTTGGTTGCCGCGGACCTTTTGCACCTTTGGACCCAACTGTGTTCTGTTGGGACTGGTCTCAGAACAGCACTTCCATTTACAGAATATCTACTTACTGTGAGGCTACAGTGCAGAGTGGCTGATAAGAGGTTTCTCATGACCACACCACAGCCTCACCTCCACCCAATAGAGCAGGCTAAGAGCTGAACGTGGCTCAGGGAAACAGCTATAGATCACTCACCTATCCACCGTGAGAGCTGCGGGGCACCGTGGTGAAGGCAGATGGGAGGTGGGCTTTGTGGAGGTGGGATTAAACCGGTATGAGATAGCTGCTGTCTACCGGCACCCGCAACCCCCCTCACCCCAGCAAATGAATGGGTCCTTCTGGGGTTATAAATAGGCATTAAGGGTAATTACTCTTGTGCTTCATAAAGGTTTTCTTTGGCGATAGCGGTGCATGGAGCCTTGTGCCTGCTCTTTCCATTATTATTTATGAGCAATGGTGAGTGGCTCAGGTTCAAGATTGCACACTATATATATATATATATATATATTTATATATTCCCTTTCCCAACTGTCTTTAAGTGAATAGCCAACCCAAGTGGGTAATTTCACCTCGCATACCTCAAGTCTAGTTTTTTCTCCCAAACCCCGCCACTGATAGTCTCTAATATGGCTCCTGGTGCTTCGCAAGGCTATGCTTCTGTTTATTCCCCCCTATTTCAAATTCAAAGTAGCAGCAGGCGGACACACTTTCAAACACAATTATCTTCCCCTTACCGGTCAGACACTGATAACGGAGTGACATACACACACACACACACACACACACACACACACACACACACACACAAGCCGTGTTTAAAGACCTGCCCTAACTTGCTCTGTAAACTCTCTTTTCTATTTCTCATTTTGCCTCTTCCTCCCCAAACACATCTTCAGCAGAGCAAACTAGGCATGCACAGCAGGAAACAGGGCTGTTTAGGTTATGTGTGTGTTTGTGTGTGTTTGGGGTGAAGAAAATGAAAGTGCAGGCTGCTAAGCTAAAAGGGACCCTGGGAGGAACCCTGGGATGTGTAATACTAAGCCTCAGCGGGGGGGGCAGGGAAACAGATAATCTCACAGGAAATGGAGCCCCCCACCCCACCCCTTGCTGGAGGTAACCCCGCGAGGGGAAACTGCACGGTGGCGGTTAGGAAGCGGATCACAGATATATACCCCAGAGAGTTTCTCAACCTGAGAGAGCCTAATGTTACGCTTCGTTGAATGGTCCAAAGGTGTATATTTGGTTAATTTGTATGCGGATATGAGTTTATTTGTTTGTGTTACTTCTCCTACTGTTTCCTTAGGAGCGTTAAGGTATTGATACTGTAACTTTAATATCCGCAGTCAGGTGAGGGTGTATGTGTGTGTGTCTGTGTGTGTGGCTGCCCGCCCATGCGTATGTGTGTGTTTATGTTCTAGGACAGTTTAGACATTTATATTATAAAGGCCTTATCTTCAGAGTCTTTAGTGAGTTTCTTTCCCATAGTAATCTCTCCAAACAGGATGAAAAATATGACCATAGATAGAGTGATGAGAAAGAGACTATGGAATATTGCTTTCCACCCTTTCCCCCCCTCTGTTGTGAGCCCCACACCTAATTCCAGCTGCCTCCACCTCTCCAGTGGGCTGGTTTAGTCTGTCTGGGAGTCTCTCCTGGTGCTTGGCTCTGTCCCTGAGGCAGTAATGGTTGTCATTATATTAATCCTTCAACTTTTTCTCATGCTTCTGTGTTTGTGTGTGAGTATATGTGTGTTTGTGTGTGTATGTGGGAGAGAGAGAGAGAGAGTATGTGTGTGTGTGCGAGAGAGAGAGAGAGAGAGAGAGAGAGAGAGAGAGAGAGATAATATGTGTGTGTGTGAGTGTGTGTGTGTGTGTGAGAGAGAGAGAGAGAGAGAGAGGGAGAGATAGAGAGAGTATGTGTTTGTGTGTGTCTGTTTGAGAAAGTATGTGTGTGTGTGTGAGAGAGAGAGAGAGATGATGTGTCTGGGTGGAATTGTGGTAGAGGTTTGGGTCATGAGAAAACCTTCAGGAAATGTTCCCATATTAAAGTTAGATGAATTTGTGTCTGTCTGTGAATTTTGTAGGGATTGTTCAATCTCATGCATGCAAGGCATACGCACACACACACACACA
>NC_137914.1:19006140-19036140 GCF_963457725.1 Sprattus sprattus
AAAAGGACGTAGAAGAAGAGGGAAAAAAAACTGCTCGCTTTTCTTTCCTCCTTGTCAGGGAAAGTTAGGCGAAGTGGCGCGGTAAGCAGCGAGTGTGTCAGCAGCGCGAGGCGGGCAATGGCACAGTCCCAGCAGACGACAGACAGACAGATAGACAGACAGACAGGCAGGACGGATGGAGAAAGGGGGTTGGGTGTGATGAGATGAATGCCAACACCAATGAGTGGCAGCCTCACTGGCTCGCTATTTCTTCTTTTCCTCCATGTCCATGTTTTTTTTATCTGGAGCAATCCGTCTCTCCGCTGTCCCTCTGTCAGTGTCAATCTTCGCCGCTGTGTCTCTTTGTCTTTCTCAGCACATCTTTCTCATCGTCACATTCTGGCTGTGGCTTTCCTCTCTCTCCTGTTCTTTGATGTCCATATCTTTCCTTCACCATCTCTCACGCTCTCTCTCTCTCTCATCTCCCTCTCTCTTCTCCTTTCTCCCTCTCTGTCTCTGTCGGCATGTGTCTCTCTCTGTCACAATGTGTATTAGACATGGTTGCGGAGGTGGTGGTGGTGGGGGGATGTGGGGCAATGGGGTGGCGGTTGTGGGGGGGTGGGGGTATTGGGGTGATGGGTTGATGGTGTTCAAAGTGTGGGAGTGTGCTGCCGTGCACTCCGATTGGCTGCCGACGGTTTTGTTTTCCCTGCACGTCGGTGGCAGAGATGACTGGGAACAAAGTGACAGTGTGTGAAACAGGGTCGCGCAGCCAAAGCACCGGGCACTGAGGCATGAGAGGCGTGGATAACCTGATCAGGGGATTGGGAGCGGTCAGGGGGAATGTCATCCTCCTTGTCCATCCCAGCAGGACTGTCAGGCGGCGAGGCAGAGCAGAGCAAGAAGACTCTTCCCCTATCGCCTCTCTCTAATGCCCTGAGCTGCCACCTGACCTGCCTGGCTCTCTTAGCTCCCGGGCTGACCCCTGCACGTCCAAAAGCAGATTGTGCTTGGGAGGGTGGGGGGTGTGGGGTGGAGCTGGGCAGGCAAATGGGTAGGAAATTGGAGACACTTAATCTGATTACAACCCAGAATCCCATAGAACAATCGTTCAAGGTGCTGTGACGTGTGATGGATTCAAGGAACCTTTTCAGCTATTAACCCTTAAACCCCTCCGGCATTCGATAATAATAAATTCTTCTTTGAAATTCTTCCATCCAAAGAACTACTGAATGGGTTAGAGTGTTTCAGAGTAATATCTGTAATAGTTTTCAGAAAAATCATAAAGGACTCTTCTGTCTGGGGACAAGTGGACAAACACTATTAGACTATATTAGTGTTTGTATGTCCTATCCTTAAATGTAACGTGACCCCAGTGTGTGTGTGTGTTTGTGTGTGTGTGTGTGTGTGTGTGTGCGGGTAAGAGGACTGGGTCTGGCCATTGGCCGAACTAATGTGCAGTCATGTATGTTTATCCCCCTCTCCCGCTAAGTGACTCACGCAGCACTAAGGGCTGTCAGCTGTTCCAAATGTTGCTCGTTGCAGTAATGTGGCCTAAATGTGGCTCCCTTCCTCACCCCTCACTCCTGCCAGCATCTGCATAATGTAAAGCTTCTTAAAAAGAGTGCCAGCTCCTCTTCTGCTGCATGTAGTGAGTCAGTGGACTCTCTCGCTCTCTCTCTTGCTCTCTCTCTCTCTCTCTCTCTCTCTGGCTCCCACTTTCCTCCCTCCACCTCCTTTTCTCCTCCCCTCCCCTTGTCTCTCTTTCATGCACTCTCTCTCAATTTCCCTCTCCTTGGAAATTAGCTTTGGTGAGCAAGCAGCTAATTGTATGAATGAGTGTAATTATCAGAGGTGAGAGTTCAGTGAAGACTGAGAAGTTACTGCGCTCCAAAGCGGCTTATCCTCAGAGATAAAAGCTGGAAGATTTTAAGTGAAGCCACTAATGCATATATAATCTAAAACATTATGATATATATATATATAATATCATATTTTTGTGGTGTGTATTATGCAGTATACAGTGTTCCACCCATCATGCCTTGGTTGGCTGACTGTGGCTCATGTCTCACCTCTGCACAATTCCCCCCGCTGTCTCCATGATTCCTTTATATCCCACTCTCTCCAAGGCACATTTATATACATTAAACTGCCATCTCCAAAGGCTTGAATTAAATCTTCTCTGTATTCCATCACTCACCTGCTCCTTGGGCGCTCTCCTCCCCGCCTGTCTGAAATCCCAGCGGTAGTTACCGCCTCTGCGTCGGCGGAGCGTTCGCGCCAGAGATAGAGAGTAGTGCCATCGTTGAACACACGGAGCGCGGCGCCATGCGGAGCGGTGCTCCCCTCCGAGAGCCATCATCTCCTGGCAGTCGGGGCTGTGGGCTGAGGACAGCTGGAGGGGGAGGTTAGGAGAGGGAGGAGACAGCCTGGGACAGAGCCCATAGCTCATGATAGATTGGAGGGTTTTTGGTGTGTGGGTTTGGGGTTTGTTGAAGGGGTTGGAGCAGCAGAGGCTGAGGGGTGTGTGTGTGTGGGGGGGGGGTATAAAGATGTATGGAGGGTGTGGTGGGGGAATTGGGAGGGTATCCACACAGGTAAGCCTCATCACACACCGCATAGACACTGCTCGACTGCTATGATGCGTTGGTAACGTAATTTGTCCTCTCATCTTCCCTTCTCCTGGGCCGCCTCACCATATCTCCCATCTCCTCCAATCTGTTTCGTTTTTCATCATCTGCCCTTTTTTCTCCTCTCCTCTCCTCTCTGCATCTCATTCCCTGCATCTGCCACTTTTTGTCTTCATCTAGTACTTATTTCTCTTTTCGTCCTCTCAGCCCCTGCACTGACTGTAATGAGCTCAAACGATACCTTTGGCTCCTCTAAAGCAGCCCATCCAGGCCTAGAGGAAAGGTGGGGGAGGGTAGGGAGTTGGAAGGCCAAATGAGAAGATAAATCGAAGAGAAAAGTGCATTCAATTAACACTGAATGATTTTATCCTGTGCATGGCTGTGTGTTCCTGGAAAGCTGGTCGGATCATCCTTGCCCTGCACTTCAATTGCCCTGGTCCCTGTCGCTTAATGCACCGTCCAGATCAGACGATTTTACTCCAAGGAAGAGGAAGCCACTGATGTATTGCGACAGTTTAATTTGATATTAAAAAAGAGGAAGAGGAGAAAAAAGACCTCGAGCAGCCTCAAGGAGGAAGGATAGAGTTAGTTGACTCAGCAGCTTGTATTGTACCAAAAGAGTGAAAGAGAGAGGGGGGGATGGAGAGAAGTAGAGTGGGAGAGAGAGAGAGAGAGAGAGAGAGAGAGAGAGAGAGAGAGAGAGAGAGAGATAGAGGGAATAGTAGGCCAGGGGCCATTAATCCATTAACTTACTAAATGCACACATGAGGAGTGACCTGGGCACTCTTCTCTGGCATCCATGGCCCTCTCTTCTGCAGTTCTCTCGTTTTCTGCGCTGAACCTTCACAGCACTGCAGCCCTGGCTTAATAAATGGGTTCCCTCTCATAGCAGATTCCATTGCAAGGTGACCTTATAGCCACTCAAGCATCCACACATATGAACATTTTGCATTTGTGTTAACTCGCTCCTCTTATGTGGACACACAAAGGTAAAGAATTTGTGGAATGAGTGGAATGATAGTATCGCGCACTCTCACTCTTGAAGCACACTCATTTAGGTAGAAATGACAGCTATGCGAGGATATGTCCTCAGGATTAGTGTTGTGAGAAATGGCTAATGCGTAGCCATTTGCAGATAACTGCTTTCTGCAGGGTTTCTGTTAGCCATAAAGCAGTAAAAAAAAAAAAAAAATTCAAACTTGCCTTTGAAATGTAATACTGTTCAAACATACCAAAACAAACAAATCAATCACATAACTAGGCTATATCTTATTGTTATTATCTTATTTTATTGATTAATGTGAGTCATCTCCAACTGGTACTCTGACCGCTAGAAAATGGATATGATCCAATCATGTGTCATTCTTCATGAAGCTTCAGACTTAGCTCCGCCTTCAAAGCCTTCAAAACGTCCACAGTAAAGGCTATGAATAGAAAATATGATTTTGATTGTCAGACATATCCTGGTCCTTTTCATCTTAGAATACTCGAACATTGGAGTATTTAAAAGCTAAGCTTTAGTTCCTTTCTCTAGTTTTACGTCTTTAGTTCCTTAGTTTCACATCTATGGTTGCTAAGCAGGACAATGTGTGCTTGTAGTGTTGAGTATGACCGTGCTGCTACTTTGGCAGAATGGTATGATTTGGACATGATCTATTCAAGTTGAATTTAGTTGCCCACCCTACATCCAAATACCCACCCTAGGATGACATCCAACTGTAAAACTGATTTGAGGACATTGTCATTCTTTTGTATACGGGCCATTCTACCGAATTGGTGCAAAGTCAGGTCGGAAATATTTTGATTTTTTTTATGTTTTATTCCCAGAACTTTGTCCGTATGTATATTGTACCATATCTAAAGTACACTTATCTAGTAAAAGAACAGTCAATTTTTATATTGTATTTTCAGAATGTGTTGGAATGTTTTTCCTCTTCCAAAAATTGTCACTACCGAAACATCATATTTACTATAGTAAAAAAGTATTATTATTGACCTGTTCAGATTGTGTTTCCTTCCCTTCTCTGAAGAGTATTTTTACAAATATTTCTTGAAGGTTTTTACAATGAAATCCATAAAAATGAATTTTTTACCAAATTTTCAAATTCAATTAATACAATTCATCAAAATCTAAGTGCAATATTTCTTTGTACAATGCAAAATACTGATCATATTGACTCCAGAGTTGTTCATTGATGAAATTGAACATACATTAATCCAATCAGTATCATAACAATTTAGTTGATTACTCAATATACTTAATTTTTTACAAAACATCCTGTGTTTCGGTAGTGCTGCACTGTTTCGGTAGTGACATCCAGTGTTTCGGTAGTGACTGCACTGTTGGATGGATGTTCATTTCTCTCCCAAAATCTTCCAAAAGGTGCTCTGGGCCGCCCTTTAGTCCACACAACACATTTATTTAAAAATTATGGGATTGAACTACTTACCATTTCATTTTGTCACTACTGAAATCATCAGGTCACTACCATATGTTTCGGTAGTGACTGTTTCGGTAGTGACAATTCTAGCTAACTTTAAGCATAAATAAAGAATTCTAACAAGCACACGGCATGCAAACACATCTTTGAAGAGGTGAACACACATACAAACATAAGATTTTCCATGAAACCCCAAAAGGTTTACTTAATTGAAGAAAACATGCGTTTCGGTAGTGACAATTCTTAAGGTTACACGTCGATTTTCAGACTTTGGAACACATTTATATAAAAACTATGGGATTTAGCTACTTACCATTCAACCATGAGGGTCAGAGATGCAGTGTCACTGCATGGTCAAAAATGCAGAGTCGTGGCTAAAACACAGGCTCAGCCAATGGACTAAAACTCTTGTGTTTCGGTAGTGACATGAAAACTAGGGACATGATTTTTTGAGTATAGAAAATTGATTTAAAAATTAAACCCACAATAAATCTAAATATTCCAAGTTCTGTTTCAACCCAATCATAAAGATCTTTGAAATGAAATCATTGAAAAAAATCTAAAAAAATTGAAAAGTGTTATTTAAAGGCATTGAAATTTAGATGTCAGGGTTGGGGACAGCTACTTCCCAATAGAAAGTACCCTATAAATGATGATTTTGTATATATTTAGCTTATCACTATCTCATGTAATGCATTGGGTTTATATAGACCATAACATTTTCTAATTAAATATCTATGCCTAAATACCTAATTGTTTTGTAAATAGTTTTTATTGTTGAGGGACTGCATATTACACGAATTCGGTAGAATGGCCCATACATATACATAGGTATACATTATATGGGCTACATTATTTTGGTGTTTGTAACAGATTGTTTATGTGGTAAAATACATTATTTACGATACGGACACATTTATTGCCTTACATTAAATCCTAACCGAAACTCTTCTAAAGGGTGATATGAACCACAGGATACCGTTTCCTCAGGACACACACAGTGGACGCTGCATGGTAGCTCAGCAGCAACCATGCATTCTTTACATGCATGTATCAGAGCAATTAACATGTGTATATGCAATACAAACACATTCACTGATTTAGAAGGCATTGTGTACTATGCTGCTTATGTTGCAGTTGAAAACAAACTGAATTCATAATGCTGTGTTTATGTATGTGTGTAAGCGTGTGTGTGTGAGTGTGTGTGCATTTCCTGTTTGTGCGCTCTGCCAGTAGACCTTGCCCAATGGCACTTGTGGGAACTGTGAAAATGAAGTCATTTTTACATGGCCCTGATATGAGCACTACACAAAGTAAGTGCACACACTCTCAAAAACAAGCACACACACACACACACACACACACACACACACACACACACACACAAACACACAGGCAAGCACACACACACACACACACACACACACACACACACACACACACACGTGCGCACGCATAAACACACACCACACACATGCCAAAAAGCACTGCAGCATTTTTTTTTCTCCCACCATCAGCAAAGTTGTATTGGCACAAGACAGAGATGCTTCCAGCGTAAATTTGAAATCATAATAATAAAAAAAGAGAGAGAGAGAGAGAAGAGAAGTGGGCAGGCTCCTCTGTCGCTCTTAATCCCATTACAGTACGGCACTCAGAGCCAGGCTTTCAGAGGGTCTCCTGCCTGTGTGTGTGTTTTATTGGAAATCCTTTGCTGTTGTAAAGCGTTTTAGCCTTTGGCTTGGCTTTTGCCCCAATAAATCTGCTCTCCGCAGCCTAGCAGGCCTAGTAGAGGCTTGGAGCAATTGGGTGGGAAGCAGAGGGGAAACATATTCTCGTCCGAGAGGAACTAGCTTGAACTCTATTATGTGGTTAGCCTTGGTATCAATGAGTAAAGGTTCAAGGCTCCCCCTTTTTCGATGAACTGAAAAAGAAAAAAAAAACAGGGAGAGAGATGAAATTGTTCGAGGCAATTGTTTAATTCAGACTTGTCGTGGGAATGAATGATTCATGATCTGCCTAAACAACACTAGGGTTAATGAATTCACTATTCCTAGAATGCTCCGAGTGGTCTCGTTGTTTTTCTATCTCTCTCTCTCTTTCTCTCTAACACACACACCCACCCACACACACACACACACTCACACACACACACGAGCGCACACACACACAAACACACACATGCACTCTCTCTGGTTTAGTTCAGCTAATTTCCGGTGACTGTTTCCCATTTCTGAATTCGATTTTCCCACTTGCTCCTTGCACTCTCTTACTCTCCATCTCCTTCTCTCTCTCCCTCTCTCTCTCGCTCCTTCCCTCCCACCCTCTGTCTTTTTCCTGGTGGCAGCTGCTCCGTATTCCAGGCGAGTCCCGTAGCTGCCGGAGACTGATTGTGCCAGTGGCAGGGAGGTCAATTGGAAGAAATTGTGTTGCAGCCACTGTGAAGCGTCAGTGAGAGGGAGCACACTGGGTATTAGCACAATCCATTTAGGCAGCCCTGTTTACATTCGTGTCTGTCCGTGATTCCCTTAACACGCTCACTCACCCCGCTGAATAGAGCCACCACACACATATACACGCACACACACAAACACACACACTCACACACACACACACACACACACACACACACACACACACACACACGGAAAACACACACAAATACATACTCCCCTGTCCATACTTTGTCTGCAAGTACCTTTATGTGTGTGTGTGTGTGTGTGCATGTGTGTGTGTGTGTGTGTGTGTGTGTGTGTGCGTGTGTGTGTGAGAGAGAGAAACAGAGGGAGTGTGTGTGTGTGTGTGTGCCAGCAGGTCTCTGTGTGCAGTGAGATACAGTTGCCTTCTGCTTCGCGTTTCCTATTTCATATTCAGTGAACTCCATTTTGTGTGACAAGCCTGTGCGCACACACACACACGCACACACACACACACACGATATACAAAAGAGGAAAGAGGAAAACAGAGTTGAACCCTTGAGAGCCCCCCCCCCCAACTCAGCTGTTTCTATGTCTCTGCGTCAGGGGCAAAATGGCTCTAAAATGAAAAGTTTTGTCTTGGAACCTTCCCGCTGTCTCAACTCTACATTCCCAGGGCGTGTAAGAACGCGGCACTCTTCAAAGCTTGTCACCACTCTGAGGCCCTCCCTATCTCGTTTTGAAGATGCGGGATGCTGCAAATGAAAATGCTTTGGGAGCAACACTTTTGAGACGCGTCAGGCTTTATCGCCGAGTGACAGTGCCATTTTAGATGTCACTCTGACATCTTTGAACCTGTTCAGACGCACGCCATCTGAAAACTCCCAGACACACTGTCATTTACGCTCTCTGTATGTCTCTACATTCATTATTTTGTTCAGATTTAGCAAATATTACCGGATTGAATCATTTAAAACCGCTTAATTAAAGGTTTCTTCAAGAGAGCGTTTTTTAAAGTAAATAAGGCAGGTATGACCTCTTAAAATCACTCTGAATACAAGATTATCATACTTACACTGCAGAGCAATTAAGTATTCAAGCAAATTGGCACGTGTACAGTGCCGAGGCTTTCTGATTTAGACTCGTACCGGTTCTTTTCCTTTAGCGGTGCTAAACTAAACAGCACACGCATGAAATCTTAATATGAGCGCTTGGCAGCCTAGATTGCTGTCCTCCCACCACCGGCACGTGCCCTAAAGAGAAAACAAAACTTGCCGTCTGATCTGATCGATGGTGGGATCCGTTAGCGCGGCACTTAATATGCGCGCAGATGAAGGTTGTCATAGGTAATTCCAGCTGAGACCTTTGTTGTTGCGCAGCCTAATTAACAATCGCCTACAAAGATGTTGCCCTGAATATTTAACCGCGGCAAAGTGTTACAGAGGAGCGTAGATGTCATTTAAAAGTATTGCCCTGTATAATTTATGCTGTCTGACAGTGACTGTGGGACTCTCTCTCTCTTCCCATCTCTCTTTCTCTCTCTGCCTTCCCCTCTCTCTCTCTCTCTCTCTCTCTGTCGCTCTCTCTCTCTCCTCTCCTGCATCATGCTTCTATGAGGAGCAACACGCAACAACCCCTGTCTTGTTAGTTGATTTATTTATTGAAACAAATATCATTAATGACTAGTGCTGGGCTCTGGTTTGGCTATGCCCATTGGAGTACATCTTCAACTACACAATGACAAATGGGCCATCATGTTTCTCTAGTAAAAGGGGGTTGTGAGCGTTTGAGTTTTATTGTATCTAAGTGGACTAGTTTTGTATTCACTGTTCAGAGCATGTGAGCACTGCCTGATATTCCAGGAGGTGTTAGGCTCTGAGTGGGGGTGGGGATGAGTGTAGTGAGGCCGCTCTCTAGAACTGGAGATAATGGTTCAATCCACGGCGATGTGTTGAGGGGTTTGCACATGAAGGTTATGAGGTATGGGCTGAGTGTGAGAAAATGAGAGAGAAAGTGAGAGTGAGTGAGAGAGGGAGAAAGAGAGAGAGTAAGAGAGAGAGAGAGTAAGAGAGAGAGAGCGAGACCTTGTAACGAAGGGAGAAAGAAGGACAGAGGTCCACTGATCCTGTCCTGGCTGAGATGGTCAAATATCAAAGGCAGCGAACAGCTGCTCAGCAGAGCCTGGGCCCTTAAGTGGACATTTGACCTTGGATAGAAAACAAATGTACGTTTCTTTTCTCAGAATCAGGAATGAAATTTCCACACGGCTTTCTTTTTCCTGCTGGAAGAATTACGCTGTAGACTTCAGCCTCAGTGAAATATTTATGAACCATCCCCCCCCTCCATGCTCCAACTCCGCTGATTTCAACTATTTGAAAAAACAACACCTCACCACCAGAACCCGATGAGGTGCTGGATGTGAGAGGCTGCGGCCCCACTCATTCGCTCATCCGCCTGTCCGTCTGTCTTTTCGGCCTCGCTGGTTGGTTGCTCTGTCCGGCATGCTCATTACATCTCAGACAGGGCCCACATGTGTTTCTCTTCGTCTCCTGCCGACACCGGAGGAGTGCTGATTGGATTTGCAGGCCTCGCGGTGAGCCACAGGCGCTAACGCGAGCAGCAGGCGCCGGGCAGGAGGCACACAGGAGGAGGGGAGCATCTGCTGCTCGCAAGTCTCTGCTCCGGCCAATGGGCTCTTTCCGCCTGAAAGAGAGAGAGAGAGAGAGAGAGAGAGAGAGAGAGAGAGAGAGAGAGAGAGATGGGAGAAAACAGACAAATGAGGAGTTGTTGAGTGAGTGAGTGAGTGAGTGAGTGAGTGAGTAAGAGAGAGAAAAAAAATAGAGACAAAGAAAGAAAGAAAGAAGGCAAGAAAGGAAAGAAAAAGAAAGAAAGCATTGATGTGAGAGAAGGAGGGGGTAACAAAGGACTGACTGGAACATATATAAAGAGCCAGATGAATGAGAATGACAGAAACGGGAGAAAGCTGAGACGGAGAATGAGAGAAAGAGAGTGAGAAATAAAGAGAGAGAGATGGAGGGAAAGAGAGAGAAACAGAGGAAGGAGGGAGGGGAAAGTCAGCCGTCTGGCACACGGGGGAAATTTTGGCCGGGGCCAGCAGCCGCGGTGTACTGCTGCCGCCGCCGCTGCTGAGATGCCAGCTTCATTACCTTTTTCATTTCATTGTAATAAGCCGGCCCAGTGAGGTAACGCCGCGCTAAAATAATGCTGAGATATTAATAGAGATGTCTGCTGTCCTCCAGGATCCCTTTGCGCTTCAGGAACAGAGAGAGACAGAGAGAGAAAGAGAGAGAGAGGGAGAGAAGAGAGAGAGCGTGGGGGCAGAGAGAGGGAGAGAGAGAGAAAATGATATGCGAAAAAGAATATAGAAAAAAGGGGGATACTAGAGTGAAACTGAATGATAAATAAGAGGGAGAAGAGAGACAGAGACACGCAGTGAATGTGTGATGGTGGGAGGTTGGAGAGAGGGGCTGGCGGGGGCGGCGTGGGGACAGGCACTCCTTTGATATGCGAGTTGCTGAGCTGAGCTGGGCTCTCACGGAGGCTGTCGCTGCTGAAGCGTGGGCCCAGATCGAGCTTGACAACTGGGGCTGCTCCCTGAGACCTGGGCTTAACAGGCCGGGCGTCTGGGTGTCTGAGAGGGGAGAGCCTGTCTGCGTCTCTCCATCTCTTTTTCTCTTCTCTCCTCCTCTCTTCTACTCTCCTCTCTGGAGAGGGGAGTGAGTCACTCATTTCATGGATTGTCTCCTGTCACTTCCTGTTTGGCTCAGTGGTGGCGGACACCTCCTTAGAGGCATTGGTGCGTGTGTGCGTGCATGTGGCGTGTGTGTGTGTGTGTGTGAGTGCATCTGTGGGCGTTTGGAAGTGAAAATGTGTGTGTGTGTGTGTGTGTGTGTGTGTTTGTTTCTGTGGTCCAAGTGTGTGTATATGCTTTTGCTCCCTGGCCCCTGTGTGTACATGTGTGTGTGTTTGTACCTATATTTGTTGTATCTTTATGAGTAAGTGTGTGTGTGGGTGGGTGCCTCTATGTGTGTGTTTGTATGTGTGTGTATATGCGCCCATGTGTGCGTGCATGTCTGAGTATGTGTGTGTGTGTGGGGGGGGGGGGGGGGCAGCTGGCCAGCCAGGCCCTCGGATATTTCCCCCCTCCATCCTATCCTCTCATGCTAATGTCACCATGAGTAAGTAGCGCCTAGCGCCAGTCAGCACATCCAGTGTGTGTAACCTTATCGAGGCGGCGTCTGTCTCCCTGGCCCCTCTCGCCCAGATGGGTGAGATATGGCTCACGTTTGGTGGGCCGCACCGTAACTGAGCCGGCGATTAGACACCCGTCTGTTTTGTTTGCGGCCCGACAGTCGCTGAGGGAGCAAGAGTGGAAAAGCTTGCTGCCATCACAGTAAACAACCTGCAGTAAGCTGTCTGCTGGAATGCAGGAAGGGGAAATATTTGCTTGCTCTGAAATGTATATGTCTTACAGGAACGGAGGTAGGGGGAGAGGCACTGAGAAGGAGGGGTCAATTTTACGCAGAGATAAAGTGGATGTGCCTGTGGAATATCATTCTGTGTGTGTGTGTGTGTGTGTGTATGTGAGCGATTGTATCATTAGCTATGAAAGATTTTGTGTGTGTCTGTGTGTGTATGTACCATGTGTATAAATGCCAAATGAAAAAAAAATATTATAATAATGGATATTAAAATCTAAACAGAATCACAGAATGCATGTAGAATCAACACAAAGAAAGTGTATTTAAATTGAAATACATTGTGTACATTGAGTCCAACCATTACGTATGCAAAAGAAATAACAGAACTCTGGCAGATGATTGCCATTAATTGCGTTAAATATTTGTAATGAATCACATGTACTTGTAACTACATGTACATTTTGACAGCACCATTATTTTGTCATTGGAACATGTCTATATGTGTGAGTGTGTGTGTGTGTGTGTAAGTGAGTGAGAGTTTATTTGGGTATGAAAGCTTATATGTGTGTGTCTGTATGTCTACAGTATGTGTAACTATTTTATTATTGGAACATGTCCATATCTGTGTGTTTGTGTGTGTGTGTGTGTGTGTGTGTGTGTGTGTGTGTGTGTGTGTGTGTGTGTGTGTGGGTGTGTGTGAGAAAGAGAGTCTGTGCCATTCTATGCATTAGCCTATTACCCAGGGAGAGATAAAACACCTTATCCGGGCCCCTGAGAGTAGGAGCAGGATTGTGTTGGCCGCTGGACCAGTGAGTTATGACGTGTGGTCGCCCACTGTGGATGTGCCTTGAATACACACACATGGCCATATCTCACCCAGTGGCCAGCAGCTGCCGATGGGCCATTGTATACTGTACAAGGCATATATACATGCACATCAAATATTTGTTCAGCATTTATTTTCTCTTTGGTTGGATGCCGCCTACTTTTGTGGAGATATAATTGTCTGACTTTAATTATAAATATTAAATATGATATATTGTTCTTCCGTCATGAAGTCACATGAGACTGTGTTCCTGTGTTTGTGACATTTCAACCACATCTGTCCACTTAAAGGCTGATTAGAGGAAGTGACTGTCTGAAGTGCACTCGCCCAGCTTTCAAAGAAATAATGAGGAGAGTGTTGAAATAGCCCTAGAGTGCTTGTTTACACATAACCAGCGCTTCTAACGCCAGGGATGTACTTGCATCAGGACCTGACAACTGTAGATTGGTTGAGAGTAAAAAAAGAAAAATGGTCAAAAATAAAAACAAAACAAACTCCATCTTAGATTATGTGAGAAGTTGCATTTTACCTGCGAGGAATGTGTTTTGATAGTCCACAGTTCAGGTGTGGTGGTTTGTTTTGTTGTAGAGGATGCGTTAAACTCTTATGGAATAATTCGATTTGGTGAAGATCTGAAACGCTCAGAACGCTTAGAACCTGCTTAGAACCCGACTCCTGGCCGCATCAGACCCTCGTCTGTTTCAAAGTCTGTTCCGGAATGCCATTTTACAGGCTTCAGTGATGAGGGTAGAGGCGACGCTCGTCGAAAGTCGCAAAAAGAAAAAGTTCTTTTTCACTTAACCCCCACTGTGTGTAACAAAAGAAAATGGTAAACAGACTAAGAAGTGAAAGCTGCCCGTCGTGAAATTCCCATCTGCTTCACGGCTGATTTCTGACACACTCAATCTGTTCTCTGCTACTCTTCTCCCCCCCACCCCCCCCCCCCCCCACACACACATACCCACCCCAGTGGATGTTGCTCTAGACCACATCTCTCTGTTTACTCCAATCAGCTGTCACGGTGACTTCCCCTTTAAGTTATTAGAGCGTGTGACCACTTTCTCAAACTCTGTTGCCACCACTCTTCCCATCTCTCTCTTTTTTTCTCTCTCTCTCTCTCTCTCTGTCTCTTCCTCTGTCGCTCTCTCTATTCCTCTGTATCTTATTTTTTTTCTTTTTCTTTGTTTGTTTCACGCTGTTTTTTCCCAGCCATATGCCATAGCAGGCTGCTCAGCAGAGGCTGAATTGAGAAGAAACAGAAAACAGAACGAGGAAATTGGATGTTTTTTTTTTCTCTCTCCTCTTCCTTTTCATTTAAACTTTTTATTTTATTTTCCATTGCATGTCTCTTCAATGTGATAATGTGTTTGGCTCCTTGACAGCCTAGTTAGGAGGGAAGGGAGAGGCGAGGGTGGCTTTAACGCAAAATAATTAAAGAGAATAAGGACATGGTATTTGTTTTTAGTTTGTTTGTTTATTTTTGTTGGTTTCACGGAAGCCATGCGAATTTGGCAATGTGAAGGAGACACACACACACACGCGCGCACACACACACGCGCAGACACACACGCACGCACACAAGCAGGCACTCACACACACACACACTATATGCTTTATGAATAGACACGGGAGGTGTGAGTTGTGTCATGCGGTGTGTTTGCCAGAGAAGATCGGCACCTCCTCAGAGACGTGAGGTAAAACCGCCCGGTGAAATATAGCCCTGGCATCCAGAGCCGCAGAGCCAAAGAAAACAAGTGTGGGAATGAGGCAACTAAATCACTGCTTTTCAATTTGGTTCGTCAACACAGAGTCACAATGTGCACTCACACACACAATCACACACAAACAAACACCCACACTCACTCACTCACAATCACATATGTGTAGGTACACAATCTGCATTGAGTGCACAATGTTTTATTTTGATTTAGATGAAGTGAAGTGAACTGTAATTCTAACCAGAACACATAGTGTGGTGATGTTTTACCTGATGGTAATATTGCAAATATGAGTTAGGAGTCATTGCCTCTAGGCTGTGGGGTTACCTTATCTCTCTCCCTCTCTCTCTCTATCACTGGCTTTCTCTCTCTCTTTTGCTTTCCCACTCCCCCCTTGTTCAGTAAGCCCTCTGTAAGTGTGTGTGTGTGTGTGTGTGTGTGTGTGTGGTGAATTTACCGCAGTGCTGTGCTACCAGTCTGCAGTTTGCTTTTGATGGATGACTCTCTGTGAGATTCAGATGAAGTGGAAGCACCTTGTCTGCCTCCAGCTCCAGTTCCTGCCCCAGCCCAAGCCCCAGCCCCAGCCCCAGCCCCAGCCCCAGCCCCAGCCCCAGCCCCAGCCCCAGCCCCAGCCCCAGCCCCAGCCCCAGCCCCAGCCCCGCTGCCAATCCTGGAAACAGAATTGAAACACCCTTGCCCCCATGCATCAGAGCAGCCTGTATGAGGACACTCAACCAAGCGCATTGTGCGCACACACACACACACACACACACACACACACACACACACACACACACACACACACACACACACACACACACACACACACACACACACACAAACACAAACACACACACACACACACACACACACACACACACACACACACACACACACTTATTCTCCTTTACTCTCCATTCGACCTACCAACTTCACACCTTCGATTCCTTTCAGATCATTTCAGGAGTGCTGCAGAAGTGGAATCTTACCTCCCCTAACCCTCTTTAAACCCTCACCACACACCCCCCCTCTCCCTCCAAGAATCCAGACGCTTTATATTAATACTGGAGCACTTTGCTCCACAGCAGATGGCTTTGAACTTGCGCAGTATTTCTCACCTCCCACCCACAAGACAGCCGTGGCAATCAGCAGTGTGTCTGAGGAGCCAGAAGAGCCCCCCTCTTCCTCCTCCTCTTCCTCTACACAGGGTGAGACGCAGTGAGATGCCCGCTTTTGAGGAATGGATCTCCTCTCTTCCGTCGTTAATCCTCCCCAAAAGTCTTGGGGTTTGAGTCCCTCCGCGTGGAGAGAGAGAGAGAGAGAGAGAGAGCCGGCCTGGAACACGGCGGCACGGTCCGTGGGAGGCTCTTATGGATGAGATCCGGCTTTGGCCGTGTATAAGGTGGCAGGTCTGGGATCAGCTCCAGCAAGGGCTTGGAAGGTGGCAAAGAGGCTGTGGCAGAGAATGTTGTGTCATAGGAACTGCTAAGAAGTACTGAATGTTTTTCTATTGTTGATGTTTTTTACTTTTACTTACTTTTATTTTATTTTTTCCTTCGGAGTACTAGTGTCATATGTGAAGCCTCCTGTGTACAAGACACGTGCCGATCCTAACACGCACATTGTCTCCTGTTTATTTATAAAGCAAACACACACCACAGAATGTTTTCAAGGCTTTTTTCCTCCAACTTCCGCTACTATGCTATATAATTAGCATGCCAGGCATGAATGCATATCCAGGAGTCCCTTGTATTTACTTTCTGGGTAACTGACTGGCAGAGTTTGAAAAATTACATGGAGCTGGAGCTAAAGACTCTGAAAATACATACAGGCATTTGGTTTGGTTTGCACTATCAGAGCAGTTGTCAGATCGAGTTAAATGGGTTTGGAAATGCATCTATCTATGATTCCATCTATCTCTCTGGCTGTTAGGCTCAGTCAAACCTGTTGGGGAAACCTGTGGGGTTTTTTTTACTTCAGAGATGAACTTTCCTTAAAGAGGTGAAGCAGGATAGTCAACTGAAATAGACTAGTTTACAAGAAACCTTGTGTGATGGGATAGATTTCTACCTACCTCTGTACACAGAATGAACTCCCTGACACAGGCTCTCTCTCTCTCTCTCTCTCTCTCTCTCTCTCTCTCTCTCTCTCTCTCTTTCTCTGTATGTGTGTATGAACACCCTCCACAACTTTCGCTATGCAGAAAGTAATGATGTGTCTGTCTGCTGATGTTTAATTGAATATTGTGTTGGTGATACAGGCCAAGCCTGTATTGATTTCTCTAAACGCTTTGTCTGAGAGCACCGGGCTGTGAATCTGTGAAGTGGAAAGTTCAGGTTTTTTTAGCCTGAAGGATGTATTTAAGGGTCAAGGACTGAACTCCCTGTTGGCTTGATTTTGAATTTGCTTCTTTTTTTTTCATCTGGAGAATAAAGTACATTTAGATGAAATTCAAAGACGTTCTTCACTCTGGACCCAGTTTAGTCCTGCCCCCCTCAAAAAGAACTGGAGGCTGGGGCCAGGCTGTTGACGAGGCTCAATTCAACTGTCTAAACATCAATTGGGAATTGAAAAGAAATTTAAAAAAGATAATTTCCAAAGGGGTTGGGCTTCCCAGTTTGTCATTTCAATTAAAGTCCCGTTGCATCAAATTGCATCCAGCCATTTTAATGTATATCAAGTCGAATCCGTGGAGAGGTGTGGTGGAATGTGATTTGACCTAGATATACCATGTCGTTATTGCTTCCTCCATTTCCCTCACTCTAACAGCCACTCTGTCTCTTTCTATCTCTCGCTCACTCTCTCTCTCTCTCTCTCTTTCTTTCTTTCTTTCTCTCTTTCAGTCTCTCTCCCTCTCTTTCTTTCTCTCAGTGTGTGTCTCTCTCTCTTTCTTTCTTTACTTCTCTGTTTCAGTCTCTCTCTCTCTCTCTCTCTCAGTGTCTCTCACTCTCTCTCTCTCTCTCTCTCTCTTCTGACTTTCTGTCATTCTCCCTGTCTTTGTCTCTCTATCCTTTTGCTGGCATACAGCATAAGGCAGTCATTTAGTCACAATGCTTTTGTTCATGCATTACTGTCAATCAGGTAAGGGTGGCCAGGTGATTTGCTGTTGTGAGCTTGAGGGCGGGGGTTGGGGTGGGGGGTGTTCTTCATACCTGCTAACAGGGTCATCTAGGTTGGGTGTTTTAGTGGGCCCCCTGGCTCATCTGTCTCCTGCTTTATATTTAGCTGTGTACCTGCTGCATTTAGCACAGGGCAGGCTTCAACAAGTGAGGAGCAGCAGTGCACCCTGGAAAATGGGGGAGAGAGGTGTGTGTTTGTGTGTGTGTGTGTGTGTGTGTGTGTGTGTGTGTGTGTGTGTGTGTGTGAGTGTGTGTGTGTGTGAGAGAGGTGTGTTTATGTGGGTGCTCATGTGTGAGGGAGGCAGGGAGGGAGGGAAGGAGGGAGGGAAGGAGGGAAGGGGACTCTGTGACTTTGCCACGCGAAACGGAAAGGGAATTAGATTGCCCCTCCTGCGCTCTGTGTGAGGGATTTCTGTGCTGTGTGTGTGCTGCTGGACGTGAGGAGTCTGGGTCAGCTGATATTAATGGCAACAGACACCGCACCTCCTCACCTCTGACTGGGGCTTAGCTGAGGAGGTGAGGAGAGGAGAAGAGCGCGGGAGCCCAGGAGATGGATGAGGAGTCTCATTTCAGGTGTGGCTCCCTCTATCATTTCCCTTTTCTTTTCTGCATCCCTACCTCTATCCTTCTCATTCTTGTTCTTGCACTCTCTTTCTCAGTATTTCATTAATCTTTTCTCTTCTCTCCATCATGTTTTTCATCTCTTGCTTTTTTTTACATTTCAAACACACAAGCAGACAAACACACACACACACACGTAAACATCCACACACACATCCTCACACCCTGGGAGTGTGTGTGTGTGTGTGTGTGTGTGTGTGTGTGTGTGTGCGCGTGTGTGTGTGTATGTGTGTGCGTGCGTGCGTGCGTGCGTGCGTGCGTGCGTGCGTGCGTGCGCGTTTGTGTGTGTGTGTGTGTGTGTGCGTGCGTTTGTGTGTTTGTGCACGCGTGCTTGTTTGTCACCTGTCCTGGATGTGTCATGTTAGTGGCGGTGCTGGGCTCTGATCTCAGGTGGCGTCTCTATGGGGGAGCAGAGTCCAGCCCCAGCTGCGACCCCACTCATGGCCCCAGGGCTCCAGAGCCCAGCAGAAAAGAGAGGAAGAGAAGGAGAGAAAGAAAGAGAGAGAGAGAGAGAGAAAGAGGACCAGTGGGTGAGAAAGGAAGGGACAGCGAGAGATAGAAAGACAGAAGGAGAGAGGAAGAGAAAGATGAAAGGTGGAGAGAGAAATAGGGAGAATGTGAGAATAAGGAAGCGAAACAGAGGGTGGGAGATGCTGATCGACTATGAAGGGCTGAAGCAGCACCGCATGGTTCCTGCCAGACACCACACCTCTCCATACCCCCCCCCCCCCCCCCTCCCCACTGCCAACCTTTCCCTCCCAGCATGCAACACCACCACCACCCTGGAGCCATGTGAGGACGATGGGACTGCAGGGATCACGCTGCGGGAGGTACAGGTGTGAATGTTGGACATCTGGGGTCTCACCCAGCGGGCTCTTCTCCTCCTCCCCCCGCTTGTGCGCGTGGACCCGTCGCAGAGCGATGCTGACGGCCTTGTTTAAAGTCATTGCATCCCGCGCAGATTAATGTGGATGTGCGAATGCGCCCTAATGTGCTAAAACGAGCTTAATCCTGATTTGTGTAGAATCCCTGCCATCCTGCTGCTGCTGCTGCTGCTGCCCGCGCTGGCATGGTGAGTTACTTCTGTACCTAGTAACGTGCCCGTAATGGCTACTCTTCAAATGATTGCTGGCTGGTGATGGGCTGCAGCCTTTTTGTTGCGCAAGACTTTCAGGCTTCTTCAGGTGGTGCAGGATTGCATAGCGCTGAAAGCAGGAAGAGAGAGAGAAATAGAGAGAGAGAGAGAGAGCGAGAGAGAAAGACATACAAAATAAAGTTCTTGTCCTTTGCACTCTCAGACGCGCCGTTAAAATGTCAGGGCCATTACAGTGCCATTTGTCCAGTCTATTCTAAGCCGGACTAACTCCTGTCACTCAAGCTGGGCCTGTCTGTTGAGAGCCTCTCGACACTCTTCTCTCCCATCAAACCCTGCCTCTCTCTCTTCCCATCCGTCTGTGCAAAGAGCAACCCACCCTCACCCAACTCTCTACTGCCCACTCTCCACCCCCCACCCCCCGAACTGTGTCTAATGGAGAATGACCACTCTTGACTGACGGGTCTCCATCCATGAGACTGACTGACACATCCCCCCTCTGTGTGTCAGACTCTCTGAAGCTCCACCAATAGGGGCTAAGCCCACCAGAGCCCTGTCTCCGTGGCTCTACTGAGGCGCCTGTGTGTGTTTACCCGCGGTGGGTGAGAAACAGCACATCTGAATGGGCTTAACCCCCAAGATCACTACGGCTCAACAAATATACATTTGAATAGGGGGGGATTTGTGCATTCTGTTCAGCTTGGATGTGTCTCTTTGAGAATGATTGCGTCTTTTTCATCCCCTTGGATAAATTATGTGATTTTTATAATTCTGATATTGTTGTCTTGTGCAGTTTTTCACAAGAAAGGAAAGGATCATTGGCAGGGTTTGAGCCTGCATGTAACCTGAGCTCGGTGTCATCGTCCTCTGCTCAATATATTGCGTATAGTGATGAGAGGTTGAGTGTGCGGCATATTGTGGGGACAGCTGTGTGCGTGTGTGCACGTATGTGTGTGTTTTTGTGTGTGTGTGTGTGTGTGTGTGTATGTGTGTGTGTTGTGTGTATGTGTGTGTGTGTGTGTGTGTGTGTGTGTGTGTGTGTGTGTGTGTGACCCTGCTGTGTCCCTCTCTCGCCTCCTCCCCGTCACTGCACTGCACACTGTCCCCAGGGTGAGGACAGGCTGCCATGGCTGTCACATCCGCCCCATCAGCCAGCTCTCACAGCACAGCACGGCAGTACGGCACGGCACAAACACCACCATGGCCCGGGTCAAATGTGTTTGCAGAAGCCCTTATGAAAATCCATTTGCTTATAATGAGAGACACACGGTGAGAGAGAAAGAAAGAGATAAAGAAACAGAGACAGGTGGAGAGAGAGAGAGAGAGAGGGAGTATTTCTGTTTCTTAAGAGAAAAAATCTGAATAATAAACCGCATATCCGTAATAAACGTAACGTTAACAAGGATACAGTTACAATATGTTTTACATCACCCAAATTTACTCCATTACTATTACAATGCATTTGTCCATATGATCATATAATAATGACGGAGCCATTTTGAAGCCAGACGGTCACACGGACGTATCCATCACCATGACCTTAGAGGGCCTTTGTTTCCCATGATCCATTGCAGTTCAGGGCTTTTGTTAAAGACAGGGAGCCGCAAGCGACAGGCTGAGTAGGTCAGTGAGTGCTCTGTGCATGCGAGCGGAAAATGCCACCTTTTATGCCATTCAGGTGTGGGGCAGAGGGCTGTGGCACCAGTGCCCGTGTGCGTGGTGCCTGCTCCTCGGGGGTCAAGGGGCATGGGAAGGGAAAGGTCAGGGGAAATGACTGGCACGTTGGCACACAAGGCTTGCCTGGAGGGGAGGGACCCGGCAGCTGGTTGGGGGGGAGAGGTGTTTCATGGGCCCTTTTAGTGTCCCTGCTAATTATCCTAATGTTTTCAGTGCCTGTTAGGGTTGTTTGGAGACTGTAAAATGCTTCCAGAATGGAGAGAAAATGTGGTTCCAGATTGTTTGTGTATTGTTTTGGACAGGGTGTGTGTGTGTGTGTGTGTGTGTGTGTGTGTGTGTGTGTGTGTGTGTGTGTGTGTGTGTGTGTGTGTGTGTGTGTGTGTGTGTTTGTCTTTCTGTGTGTCTTTCTATGTGTGTGTGTGTGTGTGTGTGTGTGTGTGTATGTGTGTGTGTGCGTGCGCGTTTGTGTGTGTGTGTTTGTCTTTCTGTGTGTCTTTCTATGTGTGTGTGTGTGTGTTTGTGTGTGTGTGTGTGTCCACTCTACTGTACAGTAACCTGGTGTAGTAATTAATGCAGCTGGTGGTCTCCTTTTTGCCATGTCCCCCTAATTTCCTCCTGCGAGCTTCCTGCAGTATCCAGCCCTGGCTGCGCCTCTATTTATAAATGAATATATTTATTTACATTCATCTTACCCCTGTGATAAGTGCCGGGCTGGCTGCCGCTGAAGATTCCCTTAATCTTTATGGGCGTGGGAGCGTGCCAAGCACTGCGCTGCACTGTGGTTTTGCGGTGCACACGGCCCTGCCGAGAGATAATAAAATAATGGAGCTTATCGCCAGCCTGCAGACCAAGGGGGAGCTTTTTCTGCGCCTCCTGCCATGCAGATGCTGCCTCATCTGCTTCCTCTGCCTTGTCCACCTTCACTCGATGCCTCCCTCCCTTTTCTCTCTCTCTCTCCCTCTCTCTATCTCTCTCTCTCTCTTGCTCTATCTCCATTTCTCTCCCTGTCCCTCTCTCTCTCTCTCTCTGTCTCTATTTCCCTCTCTCTCTCTCTCTCTCTCCCACCTGGCTCTGTCATCTGCCCCTGCCCTAGCTGTCTCACCTTCTGCCCTGTCTCACAGGCACCGCAGGGCTCCCTCGTGCTCTCCATCAACCTGTGTGTCTCGGTGCATCTGTTGTTCCTCACTGCCGTGCAGTACAATGCTGTAATGAATCTGCACTTGACAACTCAATAGTTGGAGATTGCATTGAGATGCTGCATTGAGAAAAAGAGGAACAAAAAGCCTCACATGAATCCTGCTCATTGTGTGTCATTGTACTGTTAGAAAGATGATATTTTTTTTAATTTTGGAATCATTTGTTGACTTCAGGGTTTCGGAGTGGCGCACGGACCAAGAGTGAACAAGACCTGCAGTGGAGAGTTCATTGCACAGGGAACTAAATATGACTTATTTGAGCAGAAATGAAAAGTAGAGTGACAGTGTTTAGTAATCAGGATACTCTCTCTCTCTCTCTCTCGTACTTCATTTCTGTCTCTCATTTCTTTTTCTACTGTCTCTGCTTCATCTGCTACGTACACCCACACACACACACACACACACACACACACACACACACACACACACACACACACACACACGTGTCTCTTCTCTCCTGCTGTGCCCTTCTCTCTGCCTCTGTCCCAGATTCTGTAGTGTGCTGCTAGTCTGGCAGTGCCAATCTCTCTCTCTCTCTCTCTCTCTCTCTCCTTACCCCATCATCCTTCAGTGGCGGCCACTGTCCTCCCCTCCCCTCCCCTCCCCTCCCCTCCCCTCCCCTCTCCAGGCAGGCGCTGGCTCAGCCTCAGCTGGAGGAGTGCGCTGCGCTTGTATTCTTTCCTGCTGAACTTACCGTTTGGTTTGATATACTGTGTGACCCTTGAATTCAAGATAAACACTCGCAGTTGAAGCGTTTATTGGTTGGACAGCTTTATGCTTATTTGACCACATGGATATCATTCTCCCTCTCTCTCTCTATATTAGGCTCTCTCTCTCGCTCTTTCGCTGTCACACTCACACACACACACACACACCACTCACACACACACACACACACACACACACACACACACACACACACACACACACACACACACACACAGTTGCACACATACACGCTGGGTCAGTTTTGTTTATCTCTCCCTTCAAGAGGGACACTCGGTTTGTCTGTAAGCTTTTGTGAGGCGGCTGAGCGCGGGCTTCTCACCCGCAGAAGATAAATGAAAACAGGGCTTCTTCAGAAATGTTGGATGCACATCATTAGTTCAACAACAGTGGAGCCCCTCTTCATATCATTAATACATAATTCAGAACATGTCCCTAAACAAATGAGTTTCCACCTCTCTTCCGGCTCTCTCCCCTCTCCCCACGCCTGAAGTGGTGTTTTACAGCTGCGGGTAGCCAAGTGTGAGATGCACTGGACTTTTAAATAAAGGACAGCTCTTTGTCATGAATGTAATGAAAAACCTGCTTTCATTACTGGACTTTTAATGGGTTTGCACATCACACATCTAATTTCACTTAGTGGCAGATTGAGGTCCCGGGCAAACAGTGTCCTTCTTCTTTTCTCACAACACACGCTCTTTTTCTCTTCCTCTCTCACTCTTTTTCTTTCCCTCATACTCTCTTTCTTTCGCTTTTTTTTTTTGTCCTGTCGTTCTCTCTTCACTCAAGGACATGACAGGCTTGTTTCGGGGGGCCTGTGCTGTCCCTTCAGCTTGCCGCACGCCACCCATGTTTCCCCTCCGTCAGAAACTGCATTAGGGGGAACAGAGGGAGCGGAGCAGGGAGCGGCGTGGGTAGCGGCAGGCAGGCGGGGAAAAGAAAGGGGGAGCCTAAGCGACTCTGACAGGGACACATTTGCTACAGAGATGTGGGATTGTGTTGTGTGAAATTGAAACGGCGGAGCATCAGGAGCAGTTATTTGCAATAAATTTCAACCACGACGCCTCGGAAAGCCTCCCTCCGGTCTTCCTCCTGCTGTCTTCCCTGTTTCAGCCTCCACCTCCTCTTCCTCCTCCTCCTTCTCCTCCTCACCCTTCTCCCTGTCCCTCTCTCTCTTTCTATCCCTCCATCCATCTCTAGAGAGCTGCCCTCTGCCCTAATAACTCTCTGCCTGAGCCTGACAGGTGATGTCCCCGCTCGTTCCGTCAACACCACCCCGCCCCATCCCAGCCCTCTACCCATACCCCTTCTCTCCCCTCTGTGCCTCCCTCCGTCCTCCTGCCTGCTTCACGCTAAGTGGTGGCGACAGCCACCCGCGTGGCTGTCAAGCCGTCATCCACTCAGGGAGCAGAATTAATTTGTTTAATATTCATACCTTTTCATTAAGCCATTGCCGTGGCCAGGGCACGCCGTGTCAAAACATCCAATAAATTTCATGCATTTGCTAGTTTGTTGAAATAGCCTGCAGAAGGGGCTGAGGATGTACAGAGGTGTGTGTGTGTGTGTGTGTGTGTGTGTTTGTGTGTGTGTGTGTGTGTGAGTGTGTGTGTGTTTCAGGGGGAGTGGACAGGAAACATTAGCACCTTTCATAGATTTAATGTATTTATATCAGGGAGTAATGGAGTGTTGCTAATAAAAAAAGGCAATTTCCCGAATCATTTTAGCCAACTGATTATATTGGTCCATTTGAGCTTTCAAGGGCTTATGATAACATCGCCAAGGAATCTGTTACCGGGGAAATGGGAAGTGACATAAAGTTTAGTGGCGTGACCTCATCCAGGTCTGTCGTGTTTTTTAAGGAGCTTGTTCCCACGGTGATGGACTTATTAATTACCCCCAGGTTTGCTTCAAAGGGCCTCTTGTATCGGCCCGCGGCTTCCTCTCTCTCTCTCTGTCTCTCTCTTTCTCTCTCCATCTCTCACCGCTGCCACCACTCACGCTATCATTAAAGAGCTGTTAGATGAGTCTCCGCCACTGTTTCTCTCTATCTCCTTCCCTGCCTGCCCATCTGTAATGGCCAGTATATTGGAAGAGGAACATGGTGATAAGCCCAGCGCTTCACTGCTGGAGTAATCTGAATGTGAATATCAGGGATCCCCGCCTGCTCTTGTTCCTTCTCTTCATTGCATTATTGTGAGAATTCTCCAGAGAGAGAGAGATGAATTTGTTCTGACGGGAAAGGACATCTAGAATAAGTCAGCTGACTGTATGTGATTACTTACTGAATAAGCAAGGGCTTTTGTTGCTATTGTTGAAGTTGCTGTTCGAGGAGCATTCATTGTGGCATATTCATATTCAAGAACACCAGATTAAACATTCATGTGTTCATGATTCTGAGATGCTTGTGAGTGTTGGCTTTTATTACCGAGATACTCTAGGATGGAATTAGAAGGTAATTATTTGCTGATTTCATGTGGAAGACATATTTGGCTCATTGATTTTCTTTTTATGAAGGAGCTGTAGATGGGAACCAATATGCTGTGTAAATGATTCATAATGCATGCTGTGCTGCATACAGCAATATGTCTTTATTTAATCGATTTAATCGTTCATATTCAGATTTATGATATCAACACAGACACCCGTGCACACACACATAGACGCAGACCCACTGGTTCAGTGCCACAGTATGATCCAAACTCATGAGGTTAGTGTGGTTAGAAGCTGTTGCGAACGTTTTGATGACAGAAACCCGCAGGCGTGTGTGTGTGTGTGTGTGTTTGTGTGTATGCGTGTGTGTGTATGTGGCTCTCTGTGTATGGTTGTGTCCACATGTGTGAGGTCCGTTGCATATTGCAGCTGCACTCACGCAGCTCTGCACAGAACGGAATGCTGGCCTGCTCACTTGCTCAGACACACATTACACGCTCAACTTCCTGCCTAGCACTAATGGCCTGCCTGGCCTTTAAGTCCGCTGAAACAACAGGTGCTTCAGCCCAATCAGTTCTCAGTGTTGCTTGTCCCAGTGGCCTGGGCTGGGGCTGGAGGTTGGGTGTGGGTCATTCGGGCATGAGGCCACTCACACGCAGGGCTAATATGTATGAGTGTGTGTGTGTGTGTGTGTGTGTGTGTGTGTGTGTGTGTGTGTGTGTGTTTGTGTGTGTGTGTGTGTGTGTGTGTTTGTAAGGCCTCATGTGCTATTCTGCTGCTGCTCTCTCTTTCTCTCTCTCTCTCTCTCTCTCTCTCTCTCTCTCTCTCTCTCTCTCTCTCTCTCTCTCTCTCTCTCTTTCTCTCTCTCTCTCTCTCTCTCTCTCTCTCTCTCTCTCTTTCTTCTTGTTTTGGGCCTCCCTGTTGGGTTCCTGTGACACATTTGAATAAAATGGAATAAATGAACAGGCACCCGGGGTCGTACTGCTTTTCTGTCTCGTGGGCATGAGAGGGAAAGAGAGACATTGAGAGAGGAAGAGAGGAGAAAACAGACGGAGAGTAAGGAGAGCAGTTATTATGAGCACACTATGTGAGGAGAGCCATGCCTCTCGGGCGGAGCGTCACTGTAGAGGGTTGAGGTTGGAGGAGCATTAAGTGAGTGGAGGTTTTATGCTCCCAGACTCTGACAGGACCTCCAATCTCCCTTTTCCACTAATCTTGAGGATGGATCGAACTTAACACAAAACCTTTTGCTGTGGCAGTGAGTGTGGCAGGGAGAATTACGTTACAGCTGAAAAGGAGCATTCCGTTCTGTTCTGAAAAACTCTTTCACTGCTTTGACTGTCAGGAGCTTAGGGGACAGTGGGGTAGGATGAGCCGTCTTTTACTTTAGTCAACCTGAGAGGGAATAAGAAACAGGAATAAAATGAATGCATACAACACAAGTTCAAGATGTGTTTAATCAATTGAAACCTTAGCAGTGTGCCTAACTCAGACAGACAAGTATAAGGGGGTGTTATAAGAGAAAGTATAATTCTAAATATAATGATTAAAGTCTGCTGATTTTGTTGGTGTTCTTCAAAATGTCTCTACAGTTCTGAAACTTGATGATGGTTTACAAAGTCTTTTGAGGAACATCCACAAATGACTTTCTCTTTTACATGTCACAGAATGTTCTAAATATCTGTATCATTATAAATTTAAACACTAGCATGTCACAAGAGTAATGATTCTTGGTCATCCATGAAGAGGTAAACAAAACGAGGGTTAAAAACACATGATCTGTTTTTCTTCTGTAATTACGTGGTATGTCAGCTGTAAGGCTATCTAAAATATGAAATCTAATAGTTATTCATTTTGACGATGAAAGACTTATTAAAGCACCAAACATTTGACTTAATTTCGTGTAAACATGAGAAGGAAAGATGAACCACCGGCTTACCCCCTAAGGCTCTGGCAGATTTTGGCCCACAACAACCATTTGGAAAAGTGCTTAGTCTTGCAACCCATAATTACACTTCACTCGGTAATTCTCTCACATGTTTTACATTTAGCCCGTTCATCAACATATCTCATATAACTTTTTAAACTGTGATTAATTACTTCTGATGTGAAAATGATTATACCCTGAAAAAAAAGTTTGAGAAAAGAAAAGTCTTACTTCTTTACCCATATGGTTCTTTCTTCCACAGCAAGATGAAAATTGCAAACTAAATGTAGGGGCACATGACAAACATTGTGTATGATTGTTGGGTCAACTTACCCACTGGCTCATCTCACACCACTCTTCCCTATCTGGCAGGGCTGGGGAAGAAGACGATGCCAGGGCATTAGCTAAAACTGTGAGCAGTATCTGAGACATTTGGTGACGTTGTGACACCGTTTGATGGAACATGGAAGTTCAGCTGCTCTGTTAAAGAGGGTAGAGCTTTTGTATCGCAACAACAAGGTCATGTGTTCAATTCCCAGGGAGCACATCCTCTGATAAAAGGGTAGATATTTATACAGCACTGTAAGTCACTGTGGATATAAGCCACTGCTGAATGTATGGTGCTGTGTTCTGTTCTTTGAGGCTCTGAGCTTGATGTGTTGCTGGCCTGAACCTCAGATCTGCATAAAGAGAAGCCGACTCCCATGACACAGTGGACGGGGGACTGTATTCCTCCCCGCTTCTACACCGCGTTCTTGTGAAATGAAAATTGTTGTAGTTTTCCATTAAATATATGAAAGTGCAGAGCCATATGTATAATCAGACATTAAAAGCATATTAATCAGAGCATTTTCTCTATTAATATTGATGCTTTCATGAAACCCGGGCCTCATAAGGGGGAGCAGACCTCTGCGTCTTTGATGGCGGACTGTAGGGATTTGAGTTAAATATGCATGAAACATAAAAGTAATATGCAAAGTTTATTAAGTTTAAAAGATCCCGGCGCCTGAAGACCATGATTAAATAACAGTAATGAAGATTGGTGAGCCTGGGGAGACGGCAGCTGGCTGACAGCCCCCACACTGGCCCCACGGTTGTGACCTCTTTGTACTGGGGGTGCTCCCCTACACGTACTCAGTGCCTGGGGTCCCATCCCAGCAGATATGAAATGGAATGATATGGAAATGGTAGCCGCTACTGTGCTTGTTCCCACAGGCTTAGTTAGGGCCTATTTGTTTCAGTGAGGGGGGGGTGTAGGTGTGTGTGTATTTGTTGTTATTTGCAGGGCCCAGCTGCATTGCCTCGTTAGTGTGTATATAATTGCCTTCGAAGTCAGGCCAGTAATTTTACATGTGAAGGAAAAGGGTCCTCTGTATTATCAGGGACTTGCTGGATGCTGTCTGAACTGGTGTTGGTGGCTTGTTAACTTGAGTGCCTTTTTATCGGCATCTGGGAATGAAGCAAACTCAAGCCATCTAAATGAGCTCGTCTAGAGCAACTCCCGTGTGGTGGAAGAAGTGTAAGACATGACAGAGAAATCAAAATAAACAACAAATAAAGCCCTAGATGTAGGATGAGGACTGTGTTTGTAAAGTCTTCAGAGCCGGTGAGAACATACACACACAAGCAAACGCCACACGCACACACACACACACACATACACACACACACACACACACACACACACACACACACACACACACACACACACACACACACACACACACACACACACACATAGACGAGCCCGGCAGAGGTGAATCTCCTCTCCTGCTTCAACTGCCTTTGGCAGGGTGACACAGCTGAGCTGGTGGGGGAGACACAGAGCGGATGGCATATCAAAACAAAGGCGAGGTGAAGGCTCCAGCTTTCCGTCACACTGAGGGGAGAGGAGAGGCGAGAGGCGAAGCCTCAGCTCATTGTGCTCCAAGTCCCTGGCTGGACGGGAAATGGCAGCACCTGGTGCCCACAGCAGGCCAGGCAGGTAGATGAATGGCCGGTGCTGAGGAACAGACTTTGCCCAGTAATAGGGCCCTCGCTGGGCTTTAATGGAACAGTTTCTGCCAAGGCTCAGCCTGGCGGTCTGGCTAGCACACGCTGCTTACGGACTGGATGAAGAGAAGGCCTGGCTCGTTACTTTACCAGGTACAATTTTTAGCTGTGTGCTTGTGTGTGTGTGGTTGTGTGTGTGTGTGTGTGTGTGTGTGTGTGTGATTGTGTGTGTGTGTGGGGGGGGGGGGGGCTGGGTGTGTGCGCGTGTGACTGTGCGTGTGTGTGTGTGTGTGTGTGTGTTTCATAACGTTCTTCTTAGCTCCAGCGGGTTGTTCAGTCAAATGGAAACTGACGAGCTGAGTGTGTCCGGCAGGTGCTGTGTGTGATGGGCAGCCCGCAGGAAATAGACGACGCTGCAGAGCATGGTGGCCCAGAACGCCTCTTATCACCCTGCTCCCCCACTGCACACACACACATCATACACACACACACACACACACACACACTCACACACACATCACAGACACACACACACACATCACAGACACACACACACACACACACACACTCTCCTGTTCTCAAGCTCTCACCTGGCCCACTGATTAAAAGGCCTTGCATTACACCCCCACCCCAACCACCACCCCTGACACACACGCACACACGCACACACAAACACACACAAAAGTGCACCTCTCTCTCTCTCTCATACACACACACACACAAACACACACACTCACTGCGGTGCTGTGCGGTGGTGATTAGAGTGTGT
>NC_137914.1:19043640-19063640 GCF_963457725.1 Sprattus sprattus
TTTTTCGCTTTGTAATTTAAATGAAACTAAAGGCAGCCCGGGGAAAGGCTTCTTGCTGGGCCGTGAGAACAAGGCTTCACCACACACTCACTCACACACACCCTCCCCTGTCCATTACTCTGTTTCGCTCTAGCTGTGGTTCCATCTCTGTCTCCCTCTTCTTCCATCTTGTTTGGGCTCCATGCCCATATTGTTTGGCCTGCAACAGTCTGCGCCATTTTATTTCCCCTTCACAAGAAAAGAAACATGCTTTTGTAAACATGCTTTTGAATGTTGTCATTGTCATTTTTACTGATATTGTCCTGCCTCTGGTGGTTTCAGGAATTCCTTGGAGGGGGGGAGTGTTTTGGGGTAGATTCAGGTAGAAATAGTAAATAGTCATCTGTTGGTGGGTCAAGGGTATATCAAGGTTTTTTTTCATTCCTGTCCTCGAGATTCCATGAACAAATGCTCTGTATAATGAGGTTATAGTAACCAGGAGGTTCTAACAGCAGGGAAACAGAAAAATAGATCACCTTCGAAGGAAAAGAACACGAAGAATAACTTGCAGCTCAACAGAGAGTTAAAGCCAGTTGAACCATTCACTCTCTCTCTCTCTTTCTCTCTCTCTCTCTGCCTAATGTTGCCCTTTTACATGTGGCAAAGAAAAACAGTGCAACATAAAGTGAAATCTATGAATACACAGCGTGTTTGGGGTTTTGGCGCAGGGGTGGGGGTGGGGGGTGGAGGTGGATGGGAAGCTCAGGGGTGGAGCACAGGCAATCACTCCTGCAGAGTCACTCTCTTTCAGGGCCTGCGTCCACAATCCCCACCAGGTCCCATTTGACTGCTGCTTGTGTTTTATGCCTCCACAGTCTGTTGTGTGTGTGTGTGTGTGTGTGTGTGTGTGTGTGTGTGTGTGTGTGTGTGTGTGTGTGTGTGTGTGTGTGTGTGCGTGTGTGTGTGTTTGTGTGTGTGAGTGTTTGTGTGTGTATGTGTGTGTATGTGTGTCAGAGAGCAGGGAGGTGTGAAGCGTACAGAGGGAGCGGAAGTGCTTTTGCATTGTGTTTAGGAATGAGTGAAAGCCGCTGGGAACGGTTAGCCCCCGAGGGGAAATCTTTTTGTCTTTCTCTCATTCTTTCTTTTGGTCTTTTTGTGTACCCAGGAGTGTGTGCAGAAGAACACCTCAGGAAAATACACAGCATGGAAGGAGAGTCATTGAAATTTACTTTTCAGAATGTGACGTGCGTGACTCAGTCTTTGTTCATTTCATAGTTCACTGCATTTGGACTTGTTCAGAGGTATACCACAACCACAGCAAATTACAGCAAATAAGTGTTGTTGTCTGCTTATAAGTGCACTAGTTCATCAACGTGTACTTCACATGAGGCCTCGTTAGCTAAGTATGATAGTTTTCAAGAAGTAAAAGGAACGGGGAGTTAGGCTGAAGACAGATTCATGCAGAGGGGTAGGGGGGGTTACAGGTGTTACAGGTGTTACGCTGGAGCCCAGTGTTGTTGAATCTGATTTATTCAACATCAGCCAGCTTGTCCTCACATTTGTCAGTTAGAATAACACATGGCCTGATGGCTCCATTCATTACCATGTTTGAAGACCATACAAGTGGTCAGTGTCAGTCAGGGGCATGCTGATGAATCCCTCATTACAATAGTAATATACAGTTGATATGATATATGAATGAAATACATTACATTTACTCTCACTCTCTCTCTCTGTCTCTCTCTCTCTCTCCTCTCTCCCAATCTCACTACCTTTTACTCCTTTCCTCTTCCCACATTCTCTCCATTTCCTTGTTCTGTGATGTAGTTCTTGAGGGGATTTGTCCCCCGCCTGACCCCATCAGCTTAAGCGTGCGTGGGCTTTTGGAGAGCTCTCTCTCCCATGGCCTGGAGTGGGGCGTGGGGAAACAGCACCAGCCTAGAGCTGGAGGTCATGGAGGCAGTAATGGGCACATTTCATTTCGTTAAACACCATCTCTATGTCTCCGGCGAGGAAAGGCGTGTTGTTGTGATACTTGACTATTAATTATGAGCCGAGTAAATTACAGCAGCCTCTAGTGAACTGCTAGATCACTGAAAAAAAACACACACACACACACAACACATTCACTTTCACATGCATACACACTCTCTCTTTCTCACACACACACACACACAGACACACACACACACACAAACACACGTTGACTTAAACATAGATCTCGGCAACCTACGCTGCCTACTGTCCTTCACTGACAGTCTCAACACACACACTCACCCACTCACACAACCTCCCACCCGCATTACTTAAAAAGGTTTTCAGTAATTACAGCTGTCAGTGTTGTTTTGTCCTGTTGTAGGTTTAAGTGGCCCTTCTGTGGCACGAGACAAGGAGCGATACATAATGAAGTATTAAATATTTAACGCTATTGGATTTGCACAGCTAATAAAAGCCCTAGCTCTTCCATTAGGCCTGTCCGGAGCAGAGCATTACTGCAGAGCTGTGCAGCATAAATCACAATCTGTCCTCGGCCTCGTTAATTATTTACACGAGCATTGATGCACACACACACACACACACACGTACACACAACCACCACCAGTGGATACCACTGGCCGTACACCTTCATTCCTACAGACATACATGTACGCATACCTACACACACACACACACACACACACGCACAGACACAGACACACACACACACACACAAGCATGCACACACACTCTCTCACTCATACTCGAAACAGCAAATGTAACTGTAATGGATGGAAAAAACAGAAAGTAATGGTAAAAGCAAAGGTGTATTATTTTCTTTGAGTGCTTTTAAAGGACCCTGACCAAGCTGTGACTGGGTGTGGTGACGGCCTTGGCCTTTGTTAGATAAATATACATCTGGCTAATGGCCTCCATGTTATAGCCGTAAAGGGCAGGTGTGAGATAAAGAGAAAGCAAGTCACTCACTGCCAATGCTCACTTCGCTGTGGTGGGAGCATTTGTGAAGTGTAGAAGCAAAGAATTGAGACTCTCTAAAAGCCCAGCTTCTCTTTCCGCCGGACTCCTAAAAGCCTGTATGCAGAGAGGCTGCACAGAAAGTTCTGGTGGTTCCTCCTCTCAAAGGCCCATTATGACAGGGGGCCCTGTAGCCGTGTGGGAGGAATTGCATTAGAGTTATTATTTGATGAGTATAGGAACCGTTATGAGAGTGTTGTGTGAAAGAGGGGACATGAGGGAAACATATAATTGGCTCTCTGAGCTGTCAGTGGCAATCAAGCATGTTTGAAAGAACTAGTCTCCTTAAGCTGCCATCATGTAGGGCAAAATGAACATAATCATATTTTCCCTGGCAATTCACCTGGTTTAATAGAGGTGTTTGGCTAGGCATCCGAGCCATTACACAATGACTTGAGTGTTTTTTTTTTTTGTCATCCCGCTATTTACGTTTCCTCTTCTTCCCCACTTGAGATAATGGCCATGAGGACCTGTGCTGAGAATATTACATATTGTAGCTTTGCGCTCAGTGTGATATCGACAGAGAATGAATGCAATGTGATTTTGTTTGTTCAAGGTTTTTTTTATATAGCAAATATAAAGGCATGAATTAGATTCCTTTACCTCAGCCCGTAAAAACCTTTCTGCCCATGCCCAGCTGGCCCCATTACCTGACAGGTCTTATGGTACATACACAACAGAACATGCATACATACATACATACATACATACATACATACATACATACATACACACACACACGCACACACACACACACACACACACACACACACACACACACACACACACACACACACACACACACACACACACACACACACACACACACACACACACACACACACACACACACACACACACACACACACACACACACACACATTACAGAAATACAAATAATCTGAAGCAAACATGAATACATACAGTAGCTAGACAGAAAAGGCAGAACACAGCTGCACGCCGTACTCAATCAAGGGAGTGTTTGTAACTTTTCAAAATATTTAATAAAAGGGTTCCACTGGCACGCTTTTTCAGCATCCTCAGACAACTCCGTCCTCGAAAAGTAAAATCCAACAGAAGCACTGTGTTTGATTTAGCTACAAAGCCTCTAACACCTATCTCCACTGGTCTTGTGTGTGCTTGCCAACCCTGTTCCCTTGCTTCCCCTACCAGTTAAGTTTCTTCCTTTCAAAGGCTTCCTGTTTGTACGTGCCTGGTGTCTGCCTCTGGCCCTATCGCACTAAAGAAATTCTACTGTCCCTGTCATTAACTGGAAAAGACTTACCCTCACCTATTTATACTCAAACAAACAGCTGATTCTGCCTGTAGCGTCCCTAGGGTCAAACTAGTTTTATAACCTGACAGAATATGTTTTAATGAGCCAACAACAATACGCAATGTGCAGCTTCCGTCTCCACCCACCTGTGACTGAGGTTCTGCCCAGTTGGGAGGAGATCATAAGTGGCTTCAACAATTCATTTATTGAATTGTATTAGTATTACCTTGGAGAGGTTAACTTGCCTTTCTCTAGCTTTGTAAAGAACATGATGTCCTTCAGCAACAGAAATATAGAAGAAGGCTGTAGAGATCTCTTAGAGAGTAGGATCCTATGCCTTGCCAACAGAGTTGCAAAGGCAACAGCATCTGCGGGTTTTTTATTTAGATGAGTGTTTTCAAGTGTTTTCATCCTCAGGATACACATCAGGATGCAATGCATTTTTCACCCAGAATTCTAACGATAAGGTCACAAGGACCTGGCCCGACCTGACAAAGGCATATAAAAGTGTATTATTAGTTTATTATTCTATAAGTATATCATTTGTATATTAGTATATATTTTTGTGATCGATAAGATAATGATGATAATTCTGCAGTGTGAACTCATTTGAATGTTATTTCTGTGTACAGGCTAGTTTGGAAGAATGCATCAATAACTGTTCCTTCTTTTTTTTCTTTTTTTCCATGTGCACCCTCCATGCTTGTTCTCAAACCAGGTAAGAGATTGGTCTCATTATTTCCCCTAACACCCCCCTCCCCCTTTTTCCACACACACACACACACCAATGAGCCATCTTTCCTTACCTCCTGCTCCCAGTACAATTTGTTGAGATAGTGGCACAGAATGTGTGTGTGTGTGTGAGAGGTAGGGAGCCTGGAGGTATCGATATTGCGTGCTCAAAGAAAAATGTCAAGGCTGTTAAAGCCATTGATTTCTGGCAAAGTGCAAAATGGCCTGTGCTCTGGCTCAGCGGTGTGACAGCAGGCCCCTGAGCGCTGCAGCTCCAGTTCTTAAAGACAGAACATTCCGGGCCCAAACGCTACCCTCTCTCTCATGCCTCTCTCTGACTCCACCACCCACATGGCTGGCCTGGGCTAGTGTTGACACCGCTAGCAGTGCTGCAGTGATAGCTGTCAGTCAGAGGACTTGTTTGTCGTTCCTGCTCACGAGAGACAGCTGTGTGTGTCAGATGTTCTTGTCAACCACAGGTGTTGCCATGTCTGTTGGTTACTGTGTTGTTTTGGTTCAAGGTTCAAACTGTGTTTTCTTTCTCTCTGTATTTCTCTCTCAAAGTCTCATCTCTCTGTCTGCCTTGCTTGTCTTTCTGAAAACTCACTTTCCCATTCTCTCTCTCTAATAGTCTGTCTCTATAATTTAGAACTCTCTCCTCCTTTCAGCCACACACACACTCCCTGGTTAGCACATCAGAGCTACTTTCCATTCATCAGCTGGCCTACAACCACCCACCCACCCCTCGCCCCTCGTACTAGGATTAGAGCGGAGAGGGTTCAGTTGAGGCCAGCACTCGCCACCAGCCACCCCTACCCCCACTACCTTCCCTCTGATTGGGATTCAGCACGCTAACCTCACAACCAATGAATAAACAGCGTCAGGTTGTAGGAATCCTAGCTCTGGGGCTCCAAAGGGGCAACCACGTCAGCCGACCCGCTCCGTCAAAACATCTGTTCAGCCAGAAACCAACTCGGCTCTCATCTCTTTGGAAATTTGCTTCCCCGAATGCCCAGTTCAGTTTCACAATGCTTATGGTTTTGAAATACATCCACAGAGCCATCAGTGGACCAATTTGACAGTCTTAAACCCAAGCTCAAATGGACGGAAGTGTCCAGCCACTTCAAACGGGGGGGGGGGGGGGGGGGGGGAGATTGAGCTAGCCAACAGTGATGATGTATACCCCACTAATTATTTTCACATTAGAAGCCACTTCGTGAGGACATTGTGGCTATTATTTCCTGAGGTCCAGAGGTGGTGCGAAAAAGGCAAGACAAATCCCCAGAGTTAGCGGTGGTTCACGGCAGTAATTAGCTCGACACCGATGGGACATTAACATAATGTATTATTGTGTGACGAGGCCCGCATGAGAGAGGCCGGTTTCCACCCAGGATAATGAAATGAATAGCGTGGTCAGTGCTTTTCCCATGAGAAAGAGAACAGGCTAACGCTGGCTTTCCCTTCCTTGAAGCAGATGAATGCTGCTCAAAGATCAGTCACCGGTGGCAATTCTTAGCATTCATTCCCATCTGGACTCCTCTTGATGATATAGTGTTATGTTCAAGGCCATTTGTTATCAGTAAGCATGCAATAGAGCTGTTAAAATACATTGCATTATATTTTATACTCTGTCCGTAGATGGAGTTTGCTTTTAGCAGCTGCCTTACTGTATGCTGATGTATTGATGCACTTGTAAATGTGCTGGCACGCTTACGGCCTGTAATGTAGTGGTTGGATTTCAGTTAATCGGCAGTGCAGCTTATGCATTATTAAATGTATATGTGTACAGTGCACCGGGTGCAGGACCGGTGTTTGTGTGCGTGTCTGGGATGAGCATGTAGTTTATGCATAGATAAAAAGCTTGGTTCGGTATACATGGTGTGTGTGTGTGTGTGTGCAGGTGTATGGATATGTCACAGCCTTTGTGTTGAAGTTAGAGAGAAAAAAAAGTTAAGTGAAGAGGGAAAAAAATGAAAAAGAGAGAAAAAAAGCTGGGGACGGTGAGTCAACGCTGGCCTCGTTTCTGCCACCTCGCTGCCGAGCTGTGATGTCTCAACATGGCCGTGTTTCATGCGAAGCCACTGACACTCTGTCCCTCTGAATCAGTGCAGAGCCGAGCCAGCCAGCCAGAGGACCAGCCTGTGCCTGAGACACACCAGCATGAAGCGCCTCACCGATGGGAAGGCACACAGGGGGGATGTTTTTTATCTCAGGGAGGGAGGAACGATGGAACTGGATAGGTTAAAAGGGAGATTTTCATAGCTGTTTTTCATTTCCGGTGTCTATTGAATGTCTGTCGTCGTTTGTCTGATTTTGTTTATTTGAAGCAGGATTTCCGTGAGGAGTGCGTGTCGCTTGGAAAACGGCTCATTTGAGTGATGTGGAACTATGACAGTCCCTTCCAGGATGAGGGGCAAACTGCTCACACAGACAAAAGATTCTGCAGGCTTTAGTCAATAGCATTTAGGTATGTCTTTGAGGAAGTGAATATGGACAGTATATATATATATATACACATGCCCACACTTACAGAAATAGCGAGATAGGGAGAGAGAGAGAGGGAGACAGAGATGACATCTTCACTCACTCAGTGACAGGATGTTTAGCTTTATCGCCTCAGCGACGGAGCAACATGCCTGAATGGTCCGATAACAGCAGAAGCCAGGGACGAGCCGTTATTGTGAGCCGCTAGCCATGTTTTCTTATCATCATCCTCCTTTGTACTTTATTTCCACAATGGAGAACCCATGGCTGATGTTGTCCAAACAGTGGTCTGAATGATAGGCAAATACAAAGAAACTGGGTCAGGGGCAGGAAGATGCAGAGGTAGCGCCTCTCTGTTAGAGAGGTCGTTTCAATAGTGTGAGTTCACCAGAGAAACTGAAAATGAGGCAATTTTGCCATCTTTGGTCTTCATGTCTTCTCCTTTTATCAGATATGAGATGAAGAGCTGTTTCACACATAGATTACTCAAGGGAAACAGGTTGAAACATTTTAAAGTCACTCTATCAAAGAATGTTTAGTCTCCATGGTTGTCCTTCTAGCTTCCAAGAAATAATATTTATCGAAAAATGTTTGCCACTTTCAGTATTCCTGCTATGAAAAATGAACGCCTATTATCTTCAAGCTGCTTTTTCTCACTCAGTGTGCTATAAACTAGTCAGCCCTTTTCTTCATTTCCTGCTTCAATATCAATTTCAATAAAGCACATTTGAAATGCAAGCTTACTAGCAGTGCATTGTATCGATGTTTTTCTATGGTGCATCTCCTCCTCCACCCACTTACACATGGATTTGAATCAGTGTTTTTTAGATATGTTTAGACCTTGGCACTTCAATTTGACCTCTGCTAATGCATTGTATAGGCCCGCCTGAGAAGAGGACCGTTCAGAGATGGAAAAATAGGTCGTTTTAGCCTAGCATCACAGCATTTGACACTTTTCCAGGTTCAAATTGGGCACCAAGTGCCTCCAATGGGTAGGCATTATTTTCCCATAAATGCATAGCCCATTGTGGATTAGTCATTACAAAATCTACTTATATCTGGTATAAAGGCTCATATTCCTCAAAATGTCCTAGCTTGTCAAGCCCCCCCCCTTTCTCAAACCCCAAACATTATCTCTGTACAATCCTTCAATGATCCATCACTACCCTGCTCATCCATATCTGAGTGGTTTAATTTCATACATATCATAATCTAAAGTGATAAGAACAATATTAGTGCTACTGGATCATAGTTTTCATTCCCTATGTTCACAGAATTTTCACACATTTGCAATGCCTGTGGCTTTTTAGGGGCATTACAGACAGACTCATGTCTGACTGTAACCACCTATTTGGTTGAGTTCTATACAAGTTATTTCAATACTGTGCCAAATTGTAAATCTGTACTTAAATATTTAGGTGAGTTATAAGATAAATTGAATCCTGGGTCAGAATGCCCCATGGGTAATAGATGTTATTTTTTTTGTAGGACAATAGGAGGGTTAAGGAGGACCTTTTATGTTCAATTTCGAATTTCATCATTTTATTTTTGGGGTCTACTAGAATAGATTTATATGCTTCAATGTTCCAAAAACACATTCTTTTTTTCAAACCGTAAAACCCTGTGTCCAAACCCATTTGTTGGAGCTCCTGTGTCTTTAAGCCCCCCCCCCCCCCTCCTCCAAATGTGCTCTGATCACACATTTGCAATGCTAGGTCAGCTAGGTAGGCATAAAGATTGTGTTACGAGATTGTGTCATTTTGTAACAAAGGCTGTGTTTTACACTGCCTGGTAAAACTAACCTAATTCGGATTTTTTTGCTCACACATGGTACAGATCTGATATGTGGTATCCTCTCAGGTCCTCTTTAAGAATCTTTTGTAAAACTGAAAATGTATTTAAATGAAACTTGTAAACTTTCTAGACATTTTAAGAGGGCCTTTTGATGATACTCCATGTTTTGCTTCCCAGTGCACACTGTCCTTTGTTATTTCTATTTTTTGTCACAGAGTAAAAGGTATTTCAGTACTTTACTATGATAGCTTCTGACTCATGAGCAGTTGCCAAAATGCCCATTTAAGTCATTTCCTGACCAAACTTCTATCTAAACTCTTGACTTTTTATTTTAACCAACCCTCACCCTCAGACTATTTGTTCTGCACAGGATTAAGATATTCACTCATGAAAGATTTTGAAAATCCTCCCTCTCAAATGTACTGTTTATGGAAGAAACCAAGAGAAACCAAGTCATTGTTGCACTCAACTCCCTACCACATTCTCTTCCTTGCCCTTAAACAGGGAGTGAAGTCTTCCTGAACAGACAGCTGGGAGCTGAATGCATTTCGGTACACTCAGTTTGTAGGTGAAAAGGTTATGGTAGGTCAAGGGGTGAAAATATATGCATGCCAGATGGAGAATACCTGAGACCATGAATCTTTGTGGGTAAAAAGACAAAGGATCTGTAGATTTTGTAGGGTAATACAGAAAACAGGTGATATCTTGGTGAATGCTGCCTATATTATATTTCATCAGTACTAATATGCTTGTGTCTGTTTTGAAGGATACAGTGATTAAAGGGTGATATTCATTATGACAGTAACACATTGGATACGATATAATTGCTTTCGTACAATAGTTCTGTAAATAAGGTAGTATTTATCAAAACAAACAACCAAACTTAAAACATACTGTAAGAGAGAACTTACTTTCAATTCTAGCAAACATAACCCATGCACAGTAAATATACCCTGTTCATAAGTATTACTGAAAATGGCTATAAGCTACCTTTCTTAGCTAAACAGTAAGTATCTGTTTGGCTTTGTCAAGCAAAGTGATACAAATATTAAAATGTTGACTTTATAGCAAATTTCAGCATTTATGGGCTGCATCTCGCTTCATGAAATTGCCCAAGTGGAAATTACTGTTGTATAACTCCATAAAAGCAAGGCTTGCATTTCAGCTGGCGTCAGTGGTACTTGCAGAATTTGCAGTGTTGAATATCTTCTCTTTTAGGCTATCAATGAGATATTCTGCTGAGATACCTTTACATTCTGTGTGTGTGTGTGTGTGTGTGTGTGTGTGTGTGTGTGTGTGTGTGTGTGTGTGTGTGTGTGTGTGTGTGTGTGTGTGTGTGTGTGTGTGTGTGTCTGTCTGTCTGTGTGTGTGTGTGTGTGTGTGTGTGTGTGTGTCTTTGTGTGTGTCTGTGTTTGTGTGTCTTAATGCTCTTGTGCATGTGTTAGATGGAACAAGAGCCTGGAAGAAAGCTGGTAATGCAGGCTGCCTTAGTGTTAAATTAAACCCTGTAGCTGTTTGCACTCAGAGGGACAAGGGCCTGATAGTAATTAAGGAATTGTCAAGTTCAACTATTGAACTGTGATTGGCTGATAATGAAAAAGGGGAGTATTAGTGGAGAGTGGAGTGTGAGATTCAGGACTGCTGGTTCAGGAGTAATCGACTTAATCACTGCATGCTTAAATGTGGGCCTACGTCTAATTCGGTCACTGCATTGAAGTTAATCCCCCCCTCATTCTTCTCACTGTCTTTCTCTATCTACTTGTGGTATGGAGTGCTTTGGGTGAGTGTACAAGACAAATCTGTTTACAATAACAGAACAACAGATGTGGAAATGTTTGCATGTTTGTTTTCCAATGTGTGGGTTTGCCTATGGATTTGTGCTATATATATAGTATGTGTGTGTGTGTGTGTGTGCGCGCGAAAATACCCTTCTCTCTGTGTGTGTGTGTGTTAAACTCGAGGAAAGCCGGAAGCCGGAGAGCTAAAACTATAATTAGTGAGAAAAGCAAAGACAGCAGCTGTAAATAATTAAAGATGGCAGTATATGCAAATGGGGGGAAATCTAGGACATGCTAGGTGTTGGGAGTTCAGAGCTGACATGATGAAAAACACTCACTTTTTCCAAGCAGTCCGTACTCCTCTCCTGGCAAACTCCCACTGCCTCAATTATTTGTACATTTGTTTTGGTGTTACATGCACATGCCTAGAATAAGCATGCAGTCAGACATGTTGCAAATATGGAGAGGTCTGAAACCGCCAGTTTTAAGCCAAGATGAGTGATAATGCTGCCGTTAATATATATACTGTGTATTGAAGAGTTACATTGATACTAAAGTAGTTTTGACTTAGGAGCCAAAACAGCTTTAGCTTTAAAGTTCCTTTTTAAATGTCATTTGAGTGTTTTTTTTTCCCCACCCCCTTTCAACACAAACTTGAAATGTGTTTTAATTGCAGCACAGTTGTTTAAGTGCCGCCCAAACCTGGTGATGGCACTTAGAGAAATGATTGCCTAGGCCATTACTTTAAGTGTAGCTAAATGGTCTAAATGCATTTGGAACGGAGCAACTTTTTACTCCACACCACCGAATGCGTTCTTCCATTGACGTCTCGCTGCTTGCTCTACTGTTGCTATGGCTGCATGTGAAGTCTCACCTTTTCGGTGCAGTGACATAAGAAGAATGGGGATCGCAGTGACCTCTACATCTTCTCTTGGCCGTAACTTAGCAGCGCGTTTGCCACTGCTAATGTGTAGGCCAACACAAGTTCACCCAATGTCAAATCAATTAAGCCCGTCATGAGCTGTAGGTTCCAGCATGGGGATGAGTAGAAATAATGTGGAAAAAATAACTCACTGCTATAGCAAGATTAGGATTTGGCATTGCCATTATAAAATGTAATGCCATTGATGAATGAGCAAATTAATTCATTCATTCATTAATTCAAGAATGAATTAACAAATTAATGAATATAGTATGATGTATGAAATCTGATGCCAATTTATGAGCTGTTTTCAGTCTGTGGGATGGTCTAGCAAGAGTCAGGAGTGCCATTGTCTCTTTCAGAGATTCACACTAGACTGGATGAAAAAAGTGAGGGCAGGAACTGTAATTCCACACTGCTAAATACGCCAGGGCATAGTTTGGTATCTCTGGTATTAGAAGCCGCTTTTCAGATCACAGATCTTACGGAAGGCACTTGATTTGTGGTCTTTGCTCCAATGAAAAAAAGGACTGACTTACAATTAAACAGTTGGGTCAGGGTATTCTGTAGGGAGACTATATGATGGTCTGGATATGAAGTGGTGAGTATAGGTAAAACTGAGGGAGATTAATACCTTGTATTGCTAGGGAACAGTGCTCACCTTTTTATTGGGAGAGATTTTAGCATTATTTTGAGCTACACTGCTGACAACTCAATTTCAGACTGGTGGTAGCATAGAATACAGGAGCAATCTAGTTACAATCTCCCTATGTCCTTATTCCTTATTCACTCCCTATGTCCTTATTCCTTATTCACTCGCTCTCTCTCTCTCTCTTTCATTCTTCATGCCTTTGTTGTCTCTGTCTACGGGTTTATCGTTCTCTGTGTATGTGACATCAGAGCTCTCTGTGTAATATATCCGTCAGTAAACAGATTCACCGAAAGGATGTTTTGCATTTCCCAAAAGTCAGCAGAAAGAGGTTAAAAACATCAATACTCTGGAATTGCTGGCATTCTATGAACGGGATCAGAGAATAATAGCTGCGGCCGCAACAATGGAGACAACAATGCATAGTGCTGAGCTCCAGTAATATGTTTTAATGGGAGTGCAAATAGACAAGCACACAGAGGACCAGGTACATGAACAGGAGGGCATTAGAAAGCACTTTTTTTTTTAATAAGTGAACAGGTGGGAATTGTATACACAGAGAGAGAGAGAGAGAGAGAGAGATACATGCAAATTTTTAACTATGCATACACACACATAGGGCACAGACAACCACAGCCCCCCGCCACACACACACACACGCACACATACACACGCACACACACACACACACACACACACACACACACACACACACACACACACACACACACACACACACACAAACACACACACACGTGCATTTTAGAGTCTCTTAACCCAGGTGAGGAGCTCAGTGCCCCTGAGTGAGAGATGCTTATCGTGAGAAACCTCTCTACAGTGGTTCTACCTCCCAACCCTGTTCAACCCAAGCCTGCTCAACGCCCCGATCGGAGAGAGTGGAAAGAAGGGGAAATGAGAGAATTGAGAGGGCATCAGATGGAAGGTCAGGGTGTAGGGGAAGGAGTGGGTAGGGGAGGCAGATAGATTGATTTGATTTTCGTGAGCATCCTCGAGATGCAGAAATCGCGGCGGCAAATGTCACCGGTGATGAGCGGCTGTTTGCACTCCGCTGCCTCTCACTACGGAGGGCTTTAATTAGAGAGTGCCTCCCCGGATCACTCTCTCACACACACATGCACACACACACAACTCCAAATGTATTCATGTACAGACACACTCATGCGTATGTGATATCTGTGTGTATTTTCCGCATGTGAATTCGAGCATGTTTCTGTGTGTTGCTGTGTAGGTGTGTGTGCATGTCTATATGATTTGATTTATTACAGCCTCCATATCTATTGCTCTGCTGACATCCATGATTATTCATCTCCATTTGACTTGATGGTGGGGGCGTCTGTGTTATGTTTGCCTCCGCTGGCTTATGGGAGGCTTCAGCAGCACTAACAGTTTAAGGCGAGAGAGGAGAGGACCAGGCTGGCATTCAGTAAGACACACAGAGGAGTGGAAAGATGTTTTGTGTGAAACTTTACTGGACGGGACGTGTGAGGCTCTTGGCAGCTCTCGGTATCCCTCGGGAAGCTAACACCACCGCCTGGACACCTAGTCTGCCAAGTTTTTTTAGACGTGCTTCCACTTACACACACACACACACACACACATACACACACACACACACACACACAGACACACACACACACACACACACACACACACACACACACACACACACACACACACACACACACACACACACATCCAATGGAATTCAAGAATCAGCTCACATCCCGGCATTAGCCAAAAGCTACTAGCACCAAAAGCCAGGCTTGCCAACCTGATGTACAGTGACTAACAATCTCTTTATTCCTTCGTCTCACCCCTGAGACTCTACACTTTACTCTGTCCTTAAGACAGACACACACACACACACACACACATACACACACACACCACCTACTCATTCATTTACACACATATGCACACTGCAATATGTAATATTTAGGCCTATATGAATCACTCAGGTGTAACTTACAAGGTATAATCGTATTTTCTCAGTAAATTCCCCAAAGGAATAGCGCCGTCATCAGGAAGGGATTAATTCAATTTCCACTGATTGTAGCCGACTGCATTGCTGGAGTTGACTAATCATTTTCTGTGAGCTCTTGATCTCAGATTTATATCTCTAATAAGTCTTAATAAGCTTGCCCTGTTTTGGAGTGGTAACCTTTGCAAGATTACATTATTTATTCAGTGTGGCGTGCACATAAAAGAGAGAGAGAGGACCAAACAAATGAGACCGAAAGAGCGAGAGGGAGCTGAAGGTAGAGAGAGAACGAATGAGAGAGAGAGAGAGAAAGAGAGAGAGAGAGAGAGAGAGAGAGAGAGAGAGAACATTTGAGTTAGATTTAGACAGAGACAGGGGGGTGAAGGAAGAGAATAGAGAAGGGGGGGAGTTTGGAAGAATCTCATCAAATGCAATCAGGAGAAGGTGAAGATTTTAAATGGTGATTTAAATGCGAGTGTGATTACTATTCATTGTGTATGTGTGCTAGTGTGCCTGCGTGTATGGATGGGGATTATTGTGCAGCAAATTCCAAGGTATTCCTCAGTCTCCAATTTGCAGCCCCCAGTGAATAGGCAGGGCAGTAGGGGAGCTTTGTAGAACAGACGCACATTTCATAGAGGTGCTCCTCTGACGTTCGATCACCATGTTCCTCTGGGTCCGACTGCACATATACTATAGGCATACACACACACACACACACACACACACACACACACACACACACACACACACACACACACACACACCTCTGTATACTTTCTGATCAACACACTCTCACACATACAAACACACACACACACACACACATTCTATTGCACTTCTATTGCACTTGTCTCACAATTATTGGAAACATCAAGGGACCTCTACTTTCGGAGGTGTTAAATTATGTATGTTAAGTGCTTTGGGTGTATTGTGTTGTTGCAGTGAGGAGTTACTTTTGGGAACCATTATGTAAAATGGAAAAAAAAAAAGTAAATAAATGCAGGTATATGTTGCAAGGGTCTAGCAGAGTGAAAAAGAGAAAAAGTGAGAAAGAGGGAGAGAGTCTGTCTTCGTGTGTGTGCCCTCACACTTTAGAGAGGGCTGCCTGGCAGAGGATTTTTTAATGAATAATTTAATGAGAGGCTGAATTATTAAGGTGGAAATTTGGTTGTGAACTTCAGACTTAATTAGCGGCCTCGGCGGCCCTCCTAATTTAACTACCGTTAAGGTTGACCCCGTTGACCTGACCTTTCCCCTTCCGTTCACTCTTGTCATTCTCATTCCCTCCGTCAACTCTCCCCTCCGTCTCCCTGAGGATCGTCCTCTTCTCTGTTATCCTTCCTATTCCTCGCGTCTCTTCTTGCTCTTTTCTCATCTCTGCTTCTACTCTCTCTCACTCTCCTTTTTTGTTATATCAAATCCCCTTTCTATATCTCTCTGCTCAATCCCTACTGCCTGTAGTAAAGAGAAGTATTATCTCCCCCGGTGCTTGTGAAGCATTGATGTGAATTTATTTTCAGACACGGACGCATTTTTCACATCAAACTGGGTATTTTCCTTCAATTCGAAGCCACATCAGAAAGAGAAAATGCATATTAGAGTTTGCCTAGTGGGACCAAAGCGGCGTCTAAGATGGAGACACCAGCGCACATTAGCTGGCGAGTACTCATTGCAAGCACCGCTGTGTCTTAATTATTTTTCAATTAGAAGCGCCGTAATTATGGGTAAGTATTTTGGATTTGCAAGTCTCCCAACAGCGGATGACAAAATTGTCGCCTAGCACTTTTGTGATCTATGCTAAGTTAGAACTTCCCAATGGTTCCCCTTCGGGGCCAGAGGAGGAGGGAGGGAGGGAGGGAGGGGTGGTGGTGGTGTTAAAGGATATAAATGAATGCACTGCTATGGAAACAGAAAGCATCACAAGTGAAGGGCTCTAAGTTGCAGCCAGATAATCTTTGGATTGTATAACAGATAGTCTTCTAGTTCCAATTACTCTACAGCAATTAGGTGTGGGTCACTTGCTTACAGATTATGTCTCTAAACATCCCAGTAGTGCATTGTTCCACTAGGTTGAATTTTCTCACACCCCTAAATGGAATTAAGGGTACTAATTGGCTCAGTCTGAGTGGTGCAGTGGTCTCAGCTGAATAGATTTTAACAGAGATGGGAATTCTATGGTCTCTATAGGTGACAAAGGGCAGAAAGACAAACAAGCAGAAACCTTCGCCCAGTTCTGTGAATAAAAATGCCAGTGTCTACATATACTGTACTTCGCTGCTTGACTGTCGTCAGCTCTACCTCACGGCTCTCAGTCTAGCCCTCCTGCTGAAGAAAGGTAAACCAGTCATGTCAGTCAACAACATTTCAGAATGTCGAACGCAAACTCGCTGAAAAAAAACTTCCCCAGCAGCGGAGCTACATTTACCTTCTCACTCAGAGAGGTCACCGTGGCAATGGAGCTATGGTTACTGTTGTCATGGTTTTTGCTTTACCTGCTATCGTACTTTAGACTGTTCCAATTTGCAGAGCTTCAACACTGGCCACTGTGTAGCACAATGCTTCTTCCAACTCCAAGGTGCCTCCAACAGCACTTAAGGATTTGAAAGATGCTCCCTGTAGTCTAATCCATCAATTAATACCCACTTTACTCCTATTTACAGCAGTTAACACGCAATTCGTTTCTGTTCTTTTTCCTTCATGGCTCCTTTTGTTTATGTGGATGGCAGTGCGAGTGGGTTTGTGGGGAGGGCGATCGTGTTAAATTGTTTAATTATTGAGTTGTTCTCTCTGCACTCTTTGTCAGTCTGATTACTTTTCTCTGCGTGGTGCTCATCTCTGCTCCGCTCCTCCTGCAGTGCAACCCTGCTGAGTCGCATCATGCCCACCCACCTCTCTCTCTCTCTCTCCTTCTCTCTCTATCTCTATCTCTCTCTCTTACACTTTCTCTCTCTCTTGCTCTCTCTCTCATTCTCTTCACTCTCTCTCTCTCTCTCTCTCTATATATATATATATATATATATATCTCCTTCTCTCTCTATCTCCTTCTCTCTCTATATATATATATCTCTCTCCACCTCTCTTTCTCTCACTCTCTCTCTATCTGACTGTCTCTCTTTCACTCTCTCACACTCTCTCTCTCTCCTGACACACATAAGTCTATGTCTTGCTTACTCTCTCTTTCTGTTCCTACATTCACATCTATCTCTCTCTCTCTCTCTCTCTCTCTCTCTCTCACACACACACACACACACTGACACACACACCCACACACACACACACACACACACTTGTCTTTCTCTTCTTTACACACTACACACTTCTGTGTTTCCTCTTTACTCTGGCACATAAGCACTCATCTTCTAATCAGCACACACATATCCAACTCGTCTTTTTTCTCCATTCTGTCTCTTTTCTGCGGTGGATGGACTCTCTCTGCTGTTCCCTGATGACATTCAGGATCAGACAAGCATTAAACGTCTCTCCACTGCAAATGTCACTGACATGAACGCCGTCACGAACAGAAATGACACACCCGAAAGAAAGACAAAAGCAAAGGAGGATAAGAACTGATTGACGGCATCACTGCCCGTGGCAGATGAGGTTAATGCCGAAGACTTCCTGTATTGATTTGTTCTGCATTCCCCCCCACTTGTCCTCAGCACTGTTGTTTGGTAGAAGGATCTGTAATGATGCCAATTTTCCTCCTTGTTTTTTTAAAACACTCAGCCAGGTGGCAGTCCTCCGCGCTCTCTCTCTTTCCCTCTGCCCACTAGTGCGGAGAGGGATAGGCGGGTGGGGTAGGGCAGGAAGTGTATCATTGACTGATGACTGCAGACGATGAGGTGCAGAGGGTGGCAGGCTATTGCTAGTGCTGCTGCTGTTGCCTGCTGGCGGGCCCAGCCTCGTAATAGGTGACCTGACCCGTGGGAGCGCTCGTCCGCTCGTCTGAACCCTTTCAGCAGTCGCTTTATTCAAAGAGGTGTGGTGGGTTTTACTAAGTGCTGTGTTAACATGTTGAAGGTATAATTGAATGTAAACACATGGTCTCTCTCTCCCTTCTCTTTTCTTCTCTCTATGTCGTGTGCTGCACGGATCCTCTACAACACAGGTAAGAGGTTTTACATTTACATTTTCTCTTTCTTACTTTGTCTCTCTCTCTTTCTAGTATATGTTTCTCTTCCTCCTCCACTTACTGTCTTTCTAGTGTTCTCTGTTCCTCCCTCTCTTACATAACCTTGTCCTGCTTTAGAGTTTACTAAAAAATGAGGACCTACAATACCTAGGCAACTGCCGAAGTTTTGTTAGTTTGGTAGGTTTCAAGAAACAAAACAAACGTCTTCATCTCAGACTGGTGCGTGCCAGAGCGAGAGGACAGGCCCATCATCGATCAGTCTTTCTCACAGCCTGCAGACATATCTTCACAGCTCTGGATCATGTGTGTTTGTGTGGGGATTAACAGTGGATTTAGCCACGGTTGCCAAAGGCAAACCAACATGCCTTGAGTACTTTGCTTCCACTCTGTCAGCTCTAACTGCCTTCTCTGTCATTTCTCTATCTATCTTCCCATCTCTCTCTCTCTCTGTCTCTCTCTCTCTCTCTCTGTCTCTTTCTAAATCTTGCTTTCACTAAACCCTAAGGGTGCAAATAAGCAGTTGTGGTGCAGAGCTATTAGACGTTTCCTGTTGGGACATTATCTACCTCATACGCTTCTCCAGCTGAGGCTAACCTGCCACTGCACCAGCTCGAAACAACAACATCACAACTAACTCACTCACATTCAGTTTTCTTTCTCTCTCCCTATATCCTTTTCCATCCATCACAAGATCTCTCCTCTCCATCTTTTCTTCTAATGGGAATAAGAGGGGAAGGAGGGCTCCGCAACAACACACGTCACAATTAACTCACTTGAACTGCATCGACTTGGCGAAGGATTCAATGTTGAGGTGGAATGAGGTGGAATGAGAGCCGGTGGTGTGATGGTTAAGTGTGGGGCTTCGTGCCGCAAAGAGTTAAGGGAGAGGAGTGCTCTGGGGCAACGCATTTTAATGATGCTTATGACTTAACAAATTATGCATTACATGAATACCCAGAGTGGAGGCTCCAAACATAATTACATTGATTTCTCACTGATGGCTACAAATAATGACATTTCCTTTGATCTGAGGAGGGAAAAAATGGGCTGTGAGCGAGAGACAAGCTCTGCCGCCCACACACAGAACACAAATGCAAAAACACACACACACACACACACTTTCTCTCACACACATAAGAGATGCACACATACACACTGTTGGTACTTTTCTCCTCTCCCTTTCTCTCTCTGTGAGTTGTTCCCTCAGGCCTAAGCTTCGATAAAATGTCAGTTTTAA
>NC_137914.1:19071140-19101140 GCF_963457725.1 Sprattus sprattus
ACAGTACAATATAGACTTATTTTTCTTGCAAATCTTGCCTTACGCTCACAAAAGAACTGTAGCCCACTGACCTCTGCAAGAGAGCTTGGCAGTGATCTTCCTCTTGTGGTACGATAGTAGAGCCTCAGGGTGAGAATGGGCTTGGCTGTGATGCTTCACAGAGAAGCAAAATTGGCCCAACCTGACTGATACCCAACACATGTACATACAGAGAGGAAAAATTAACTATATCAAACATTCAGAGATATCTGACAATATATGTGTATCTTATATCATCCTCTCCTATCTTGTTTTCTGCTAGATCTGTCTTTCCATTAACAGTAACCGAGGGAATGATAGAAAAGGCAGTGATCTCTGTCCAATGGTTATACATATCTTCACAGGCAGCTGTAGGCATGTAATTTACCGCCCATCACCAAGGTGACCAGTGGGTTTCTATAGGAGCCAGGAGCTGCGAGCTGAGTAATTGTTTTCTTTCCTGACACTTGTACGGTGTATGTAGATGTATGCGGGCGACCTTGTGCCCTGCTCAGCCTTGTCCTCTGCTCTTCGTCTTCACTAATGAGACCTGCCGACACCAAGCGAAGATGGCAGCTGAGCTAGGCTTGCAGGGAGGATAGCTACTGTACCTTCTCCCTAACTTCTCTCTCTCTCTCTCTCTCTCTCTCTCTCTCTCTTTCTTTCTTTCTTTCTTTCTTTCTCTCTCTCTCTCTCTCCCTCTCTCTCTCTCTCTCTACACATAGACACATCAGTGCTATTCATATCAGATGCTGGGTGCTTTTTTTTAGGAGCAGCCATTTTTTATATTGGCCCTTCAGTCAAGAACCATTAATTTCACAGTGGGATGGGTGGCAGCTATCCATCATGGCTGCCCCTCCATCTATTCCCCTCATTTATCCTGTTGTCTCTCTATCCATCTAGCTGTTCATCTGACCATTCATCCATCCATCCGTCCTGCGGGCATGTGGATAAGAGGGCGCACAGGAGCCGAGAGGCGTCAGGGCTTAGAGAAACAAGAGAATTGTGTTTGAGGGGAGAGCCATAAGTCATGGGGTGAGGGAGGGAGGGGGTGCTGAGGAGAGCTTGAGGGGGCTTATCAGTGTGAAGTGAGGGGTTTGTAGGGGGAATAGTGGCTTGTGTGTGTGCTTATAGGTGAGTGTGTGTGTGTGGTGTGTGTGTATGTGTGTGTGTGTGTGTGTGTGTGTGTGTGTGTGTGTGTCTGTGTGTGTGTGTGTCTGTGTGTCTGTGTGTGTGTGTGTGTCTGTGTGTGTGTGTGTGTGTGTGTGTGTCTGTGTCTGTGTCTGTGTCTGTGTCTGTGTGTCTGTGTGTCTGTGTGTGTGTGTGTGTGTGTGTGTGTGTGTGTGTGTGTGTGTGTGTGTGTGTGTGTGTGTGTGTGTCTGTGGATGGTGGGGCTTTGAGGGATTTGGGGGTGTGAAGGTGTTGGGAAGCTGAAACCCACAGTGGCATGATTCCCCCCTTCAGCTCCTGGAACCACTGTTAGCTGACCCCAATTCCCCAACCCCACCCTACCCTGCCCTACCCCTACCCCTACACTGGGAGCACTGAACGCTCCCCCCCTCGATAAACTGGGTCAGAGAGGCATGGGGGAACAGGGGCAGAGGGGAGGAGAGGAGAGGAGGGGGAAAAGGAGTGTATTGGAACACTCCGGTATCATTCCCTCCCCAAATCTGTTTTTCATATTCGCTTCTGGATGTGTTTATACATTGCCTTGACAGATGGGCTTCCCTTCAATCCCTTGTTTTTTTTCACCTCTTGTTATGTTTCTCATCGCCGTTCCTAAGACCCCGTGATCTTCGAGTTGACTGTATGCAAAAATCATGTCACTGCTGTCAAGGACACGGCAGACTGCCGTGTGGCGATGACACCAGGAAAACGGGTGGGCTGCTGCATCAAATGCCAGATAGGCCGCCTTCTGCCCCCAGTCAGGAAGCTGTGCCGTGAGAACATCTGGTTCGTGTCTCCGTGTGTGTTTGCAGGATCGCTATCTCTCAGTCGGATGCCAAGTGCGTGATTCAGTCGTTAGAATTCTCGTTCTATTGACTGGAGAGTTTCTAAACGCTCCTTTTGTAGACTTTGAAAAACTGAGTTAGACCGTTGAATGTTTCCAGCACAAAGGCCAGCAGTAGCGCATTGAGATGGCGCTGTGGAAGGTATGTTTGGGTAACACTGGCAACCCAAGGTCAACTGGGAGTCTGGTTGATGCTTGTGTGTCGCTACAACAGAGACTCCAGTTTGTCGGTCGTGGTGCCGTAATGAAAGGCCGCAGAGACCAAGGAAGCTGAGCACACAGAGAGATGCAAATGGTCCAACTGGGTGGGAGAAAGGTGGAGTGAAACAGTGTGTGCTGCATTGTCCACTTTGTATGATTGTACTGAAAAGTGTTTCCATTGAGGTTCCTTTTCTGTATATTTTCCATGTAACATTGCTTCCAAGACTAGGCTCCCTGCATTGCATCAACTGGTGGTTACAAAGTGATATATATATACTGTATATACTTTTTTAATTGCAGCCAGCCTGGTCTGGATTTGTTGCTGTTTTTTTATTCTTTCTTAGTTCTGATAATTGCCTGTGAGTCAGTATTGATACCCAGACCACCTTTTACAGAATAAAGGGGGAGGAAAAGTTTCTCTGCAAATAAACCTTTTTCACCACAAGGCTGCTGGGCCTGTAAGGCGCGTGGCGTTGCTGTCATTCCTCAAGGCCAGAGTCAATAGAGCAGTGCAACATCAATGCACCGTGCTCACCATTAGCCTCAATTGGCTATTGATCAGAGCAGGCGTGGTTGATTCTGCCGATAGTCAGACGACATACTACAGAGCCTGCTGGCAAATGGAGGATGCCTCTTTTGTGGTGTTGTTTGTATTATTTGACCAAGCATTTCCTTATTCTAAGCCTCAAAATGACAGGAAAAGAGAGATATCTGAAAAGTCTTTTGCCATGGTCATAGCTGAAGGACATTTCAAACATGGCTTTGTTATGTAGGTAATGTCAAAGACCATGTTGAGCGAGAGCTTTCACTGACTGAAAGAGAATGCAACAACATCTCTGCATATGATGTACATGTGCATATTGTGTTTATTTTGATGTACTTTGCATCAGAGAAGTACCCACTGAACAAGGGAGATCGGGAAAGGAAAAGAGTGATTAGAGAAGCGCTGAGCTGTGTCGTCACATCAGAGCGCTCGTTGAGAGTTGTGGTATTCAGCTGTCCTTTGCTTTGTTCGATGAGCCCAGTTATGAGTGCAGTGTTGGTCAGGGCCATGGGCACACACACACACACAGTCACACACCCACACACACACACTCTCTCCTACTACACTGGGCAAGGCTAACGCTGGCGTTCCTCACCCGGCCCTGTGTGTAGAGGACCTCAGCATGGCACAGCGCAGCACAGCATGGCACTTGAAAGCCCTTCTACAGGAGGCCTGTGGGAGGCTTTCTATTCAGAGACGGTGTTGGCACTCTTCAGTGGGAGACAAATGCACCGTGCCGACAAACACACATTGTCCACACACACGCACACACAAACACACACACACACACACACACACACACACAGAAACACACGCACGCACGCATGCACGCACACACACACGCACACACACACACACACACACACGCACACAAACAAGCAAATGGACATACACTATCTGTCTGTTTCTCTGTCCCTCAGTTTCTCTCCATCCATACTCTTTCTTTCCAACTTCTTCCCTCTCTATCTTTCTCCAACTCACATCAATCCCCCCCCCCGTCTCACTGATATGCACACACATAGATGAACTCATTCACACTCTCACACACATGCACTCTCTGCCTCTCTCTCTCTCTCACACACACACACACACACACACACACACACACACACACACACACACAAGAACATAAAGACAGAGCGAGAAAAAGAGTCAGCATCTGTATAATAGTGCAGAGCATGTCTTCCAATTTGCTGCTAGAGTGAGTTGCAGTGGTGGATTAAGTAAATCATATTTCTGTGGATTAAAGCGGCACTGGCAGCCGAGAGACAAAGGCGCCAGGAAGCGGATGCATCATTAGAAATGTGTATCTGACAGCATCCTCCTCTCACCCACTGCTCCCACTGTGGAAGGGGTGGGAGAGAGCTGAAACCTTCGCCGCCACCGCCACCGTCACCGCTAATGGGATTCAACCAGTGGCCATTCTCTCTCTCTCTCTCTCTCTTGTCTTGTTCCCTCGTTCTCTACCTTCACTACCTTTCAGTTTCCTCTTCCACCCACTCCCCCTCTCTCTCCCTGTCTCTCTCTCTCCCTCTCCCCCTCCCTCTCCCTTTCTCTCTCTCTCTCTCTCTCTCTCTCTCTGTACTTGTGCTCCTCTCGGAGTTCTGCCTCATCATTACAGTGTAGCAGCCATTAGAGCCTCATTATAACCCACGGACTGGTACCTGCGCAGAGCACTGCATTCTCAGCTCCACTGCATTTTCAGCAGGAATAATGCTCATGCTTTACTTTGCTCTCGTATAATTTCCCATCTTTCTTTGTTTTTGCTCCAGCCCAGTTCCACCAACCCCCCCCCCCACTCCCCCCATCCCCCTCTCTTATGGGCATCCAAGATCTCTCTCTCTTTCCTTTCAGTCCATACCTTCCTCTGCCCGTAACTGAAACCTGAAAGTAATTAGTGGAACCAAAAGAAAGCCTAGTGCTTTTTACCTGCTTTTTAGGACATCTCCGTTTACTTCCGCTCCATTCCATTCATCTCCTCTGACACTACAGTCAAACACAGGCCAACCGGTCGTCCCTGTTCCCCGACAGGTGATCTCATAGCGGGTGAACTGTCGGTTAAACAAGCGCCGTATTAAGGGTGCTTGCACATGTCACATACTCAGTTTTTGTTTTGTCACTGCCAGTGTTCTGGAAGGAGTCCCAGTTGCAGTGGTGCTCACAGCTGTGGAATCCTCCACCGCCGCGAGTCCCTCGCTGCGTCTCAGTTCACCTGAAAGGATGAAAGTGAGTCGAGCAGGTGGACCGGAAAGCAAAGCCAGTGTAAGGGGGAGAAGCAGCAGGGTGATGTGGGGAGTATCCTATCCAACTGATCCCCAATCAGTCAGTCCGACAGAGAAGACCAGCACACTGGCCGACAAACTGGCCCCTCGCTCCACACGCAGTCTTATTAAATGATAGAGAATGAAGAGAACTGGTCCACTGGGCTTCATGGATGGTCTGAAACCAGGTGTATGAGCTTGCAGTTAACCACGCGACACCAAACAGCAACTGCAGCAAATCCACACACGCACGGACAGACACACAGACACACACAGACACACACACACACACACACACACACACACACACACACACACACACACACACACACACACAGACACACACACACACAGGCACACAGACACACACACACACACACACACACACACAAACACTCTAATCTTAATAAAGCCTCCCGCACCGTAATGCTCTGCAATGTCAAACTTATCAAACAATGTCAGACTTCTCTCCTCGTCACACACACACGTACACACACACACACACACACACGTACACACACACACACGTACACACACACACACACACACACACACACACACACACACACACATACACACACACAGTCTCCTCGATGAGAATGCAGCTCACATAGTTTTTTGCTTGGCATAGCCTTTTTCATTTCAGGCCTAATATTTTGTATTAGCCTCCTCATTGCCAGGAGCAAAACAGGAGGGTCTAATTGCTTTGGCAGCGGCCCCATTAATGACAAGGTTTTAATGGCTTTTGCAATGATTGCATTCACTTTCAACAGTGCCATTTTGGTAATCAAACACAACTGCCATTTGCTTAAAAGCTTTACACTTGTGTTGTATAATCGTTCTGATGTGATCTGTTACAGGGGTTTCAAAAACAGGCTGTCAATAAAATCACCCCCAACAAACACACACACACACACACACACAGAGACACATATACACACAAACCATTGAACGGGGCAGTTTTTCCTGTGGTCTAAATCTGTTTGACCAAGCTTATGCTGCCTGCGGGTCATTACCTTAAATGTGTGCGAAGCAGGATTGGGGAACATCTATGATAATGGATTTCTCTAAAGCCGGGATTAGTGTACATAAAAGAACACAAGAAAGCACCAACAGATGTGCCACGCTTACCCCCTAACTAGCAGACTGACACGTCGCCATGGGTAACGGCCCTGCTGCATCTCTCCGATATTGAATGTTATGATGCGTCGTGATGGTCGATTATTCACGTCCCCAGCCACATGCACGCTTGCACACACATTCACAGACACAGACACACACACATACACACGCACACACACACGGTCACGCAGGCAGATTGGATAAGAACGTCATGCTCCGTGGTAATTGATGGATTAAAATAAGGCCAGGAGGACAGGTCGCCATCAACAGCGGCTCATCCACCATTCCGCGAGAGGGAGACGGAGTGTGTGCAGCTCCTCCCCTCCCCTCCTCTCCTCTCCTCTCCCATCCGCCCCTCCCGTCCCATTTGCCCTCCTTTTTACTCTGCAGTCTTTCTCTTTTCACCTTGTTTACCCCTTTTCCCTTCTCTTCATTTTCGTTATCGTTCATCTCACACCCCCAACTCCTCCCCCATCCTTCTGTCTCATCATTGTGGTTTTTTTCCCACTTTCCTCTCTCGCACTCTCTCTCTCCAGCTGGCTGCTAAAAGTCTCATCTTATCGCCATTCTCCGCCTTATTATCATCGTCGTCCACTTGTTCTCTCTCTTTTTTTTATCACCCTGGTGATTAACTTATCGCCTCTGTCAACAAGCTGTTGTAGCACTGCAGAAAGTTGAGTTCCTCAAGTGTCTTCTTTTGTCGCGTTCTTCAAGAAATAAAGATGTCTAGGGAAAAAAAAGAACACTCACACCATAAGAAGGACTCTCACGGGAGTTATGTTCCATCTGTAATCTCTCCTTAAAACAAAGATTAAGAAAATTAAAGCCAGCAGTGTTTTAGACAAACACACCCACCCACCCCCACACACACACACACAAACACAAACGCACACACAGTGTTAAAATCTACAGAATTAATCAGCCTTCTCTATAGAGAACACAATTATTTAAGAATAATATATTAATAATTTAACAACGATCATTCAGAGATGTGAACATCTGTACAAACATATGCCACATCTGTACAAATAGCATATAGTACTACAAAAGTTTATATGTATGATAACTTGGAAGTGAGCCCACTTTTAAAGATCACCGATATCTTGATCAACAATTTGTGTTGAGCTGCTTCACTGTTATGTCTGCTCACCAATAGTCTTCAAAAGCTTAGAGAGAAAACAGAGGAAAGTTTGGCGTATGACATAAATATGGATCTGTTTCATGCAGTGCTTTCCTACACATGCTGCTTTTCTGGGGGGGGAAAAAGACAAAGCCAGCATTTTCTTTTGTCATGCGGTGAGCTTCCTCAAAGTATTGACAGGTGATAGGGGTATCACATGCATCATAGAGACCATGGCTCCCTAGGAGAAGAGGAAATGGATGACAGGTATTGTTTTTCTCCCCTTGTTTGTGTGGGAACGCTGCCATGTTTAATAAGACTGCTGCAAAGAGCAGACATCGAGAAAAATTGCACAAAAGAAATGCTGATCCCTACACCACTGCACAAGATGGGTGTTCTTCTGCACCCTGCCCAGTCAGTTTTATACACAGCAAACAGCATCTGGCTCTGTCAAGACTGGTTTATCACAGTTTTGATATCACTGTTTTTTTTTCATACTTCTCCAATGTGGTTCATGGTGCTGGTGGGAGTGGGTTTCATTGTGTGAAACATGAGAATCTGTTATTAATTTAAATCCTGGGTAAGGATTATTTATTTTGCCTCTGCTACATATTCTAGGGCCATAACTACTGTGTCTACTGAGGTCCTATTTATAATGCCCATGCCTTGGTTGTAAGCCCTTATGTAAATATTACTTACACAAATATTGAGGTTTCTGAGCTTTTTTCCATGTAGCAGAAATGGGACAGATGATTAAATATCATCTAAGGGATAGTATTTTTGGGTGCCATTTGCAGTGATTGAAGCACGGGGGGGGGGCAATTGTTTCTTGTTAAATATGTATTGGATATTTTTCAAAATGGGGCAGGGTCAAGGGTACTCTGGCCAAGCACATAATGCCTTGCATACAGCGAACAGGATGGTCCAAAAGTGTCGGTGAATTCATTTTGAATGCAGTAATCAGCCGAAATGCCGCTCGGTCTCGGGAGCTCATCAACATTGATTCAAAGGAAGAGCCGTGTGATGGAAAGGCTTACAAATAATGCACTTGTCTTTGTGATGTCATAACCACAGAGCACTTTATTACCATGGAGAGAGAAAAAAACACACAGCAGATGTAAGCAGCACTCAAGAAGATGAAAATCATGTGTGATGATGAGTACCTTAAAGTCGCGATATTCCCCAATTTCAAATTGAGGAACACAATATGATAATGTTTAGCTCTTTGTGAGGTGTGTGTAAGCATGCAGTGTGGCACCTGCGCGCACACACACACACACCAAACAGACACATGCTTGTCTCGCTGTCTTGATTATGGTCTCGAGTAAACAAATACCGTGATTGGTCCAAATAGCATCATTTTGACAACAAATATAGTTGTAGGAAATTGATGCTCATTTTCCCAATGGAGGTCCAGATCACCTTAGCTGTAAAAGATATATATATATATATATTTGTTTATTTCAAGAAAAAAAATACAAATTGCATTCAGTATGAGCGGAGATACAAAACCAAGGTCTTAAGCTGTGGAGGAAGACTTACACCAGGACCGATTGTAAGCCAGATGTCCCCATCGATTCGACATGTTTAACAATCAAACGCATGCCCTGAGAACTAACTGTACTCTGTTTTCTGCTCGGACCGTGAAAGCTCAAGCATACGCTAAGATTTCAGTCTATTGGATGACCACAGGAGATGGCCTTGGACAACCATTTACTGTGCTTCATACTTCATTATGGGTCTTAGTCTATGGACTTGGGTTCTTAAGCCAAGGGTAACTTTCACTGCTCTTTGTTAGACAGCCAATGCCTGAATTTCTGAAGCATATTTCTGTGTCGGGTTACTGCTAGTTCACATCCACTGTCCATACAATACCCAAGGCACAGTACCTACCTTTTTTCCTAACCTCTTTCTCTCTCTCTCTCTCTCTCTCTCTCTCTCTCTCTTTCTATCTCCTTCTCTCTCTCTGTCTGTGTCTGTCTCTGTAGGCCTCCCTCAGTCTAGATACCTGTTCATCTTTCTCATGTTATCACAATTTGCATGGAAATAGGCAGGGTAAAGTAAAGCAATATTGATGGAGGTCATCCATTCATCCGTTTCTGTCTCGTATGAGAGTGTGATAAATGTGTGATGTGTCAGCTCAGGGTTGCATCTTCTCCATCTATTTACGGCGGAATGTAATTTAAGCTCATGGAATTGGATTTTTATACATGTTATTACATTTATAAGAGACGCCTTTGTTAGTTGTGTTAGTATCGATCGTGGCCAGTGACTTGTGCTATTGACAGGATGGCCAGAGTGTGAGAATGGCTGGAGATGCTTTGAGTCTCAGAGAGGCTGCGGCGTAATTAGTCTGGGAAAGCATTTTATTGCTTTGTGCTGCACAAAAGCTCAATCACAGGATGCTCATGTAAATGGTGCAATTAGCTGTGTGTGTGTGTGGGGTGTGCACACGAGAGAGCAAGAGAGTGTGTGTGTACGTGCTAATGCACGAAACACTGCCTTCCCTCTAGTCTTGTGTGTGTGTAATATTAGTGGAACATGTCTCCCATTTTAGTGTTTTTCTCCCATTTTAGTGTTTTGCTGTTGTGCTTCCGTAGGGGCCATCACCACACTTGACAACTGTTGCCTAGCGAATAATGTGCATTTTGCCAGGCGCCGATGCTTCTCTCTATATTCAGTCTCCATTTTGCCACACAAGTGCAATAATTAATCCAGCTGAACCCGTTGTGCTCGCACAATAAATGTTTTCCATTTTCATTAATAGACAACTCATTAGTACATAATGAGAGTGAGAGAGAGAGCTACACTTCCCAAGTGTAGCACAGGCACTGTCTGAAATGCAGATCTAATTAAAACACAATGCCTCCCTTCTCTGCCTCTTTACCCCTTTCCTGCTCGGGAAGACTGGGGGTGCATTCTGTCAGAGCATGCCAGTTATGAATAATTGATAGTTTCATGGGCATGTGTTTAGAGCAAATAGAGGAAGAAAATAAACACTTAAAAAAAATAGAAGGGCACTTGAGTGAAACAATGTCACCAAATATTCAGCTTGTATCGTTTTGGATGCCCAATGGACTCCAGGGGCCGTATTCACAAAGCATTTTATCTTACCACTAAGAGTGCTCCTTACTCGCGCTAAAACATTTTACGTAGGAGTAATTTCTTAAAAGTGATTCACAACGCCTCTGAGACCTACTCATACTAAGGATAATACAAACTCCTAAGCTTAAGATAAAAGCACCGTTGCTATGGATGACGTCGATTCTCATGCACGAGTTTAGAAGGGGTGAGGACGGTGATTGGTTGTTGACAGGCTCTCTCATTAAAAACTCATTCGTGACGTCCCTCTAACAATCCCACTATATCAACTGAAAATAAGAGAATAAGCTAGGCTTCAAATTAAGTCATATTAAATAGTTATGGACAGTGCAGTTAGCAGAATGCACACGCATGATGACAAGTTTGTGCATCCAACGGGAATGACACTTTGCACGTTAAGAGAAAAAGAAAGCGATCAATATAAAATATGGCAATTGCATGTAATCAAGGCAGTAATAATTAAAGCACCCAGCAAACTGTTAGGCTATTATATTTCCAGCCCTTGACCACTTCAAATATCAGCACATACGGCCCTTCAAGCGAAACGAACGTGAAACGTAGCCTAAGCGAAAGCCTACTGGTCCCAGGACCAATAGCCACTGTCACCCCAGCGGCATCCAGCTGGTAAGTTCTCAAAAACCTGCTGCAGACCGCTCTCCGTTGAAATGCACGAGTCATCGGTACATCCAGGCCACGGTGGGCGAAAACGTCCTCATCTTTTGATGGGGCAATTATTGTAATGTGTGTCCCGTCACTGGATATTCCTGCGATCGCCATGGAATTTACTTTGATCTTGTGTAATTGGCGATTGTCCAAAGGCAACTGGATAAACTGTTGGATGATGTGGGGTCTACAGTGCGTTGATAGTTTAATTAATTAAACGGCTGACTGATGATTCCCAGTGTCGTCATTTGCGTTTTCCGCGAAGCCAAATAGGCTATCTTTATGTTTCCAAACATTTCACTTCGGGACACATCGTTGTTTAAAGGCGTCATTACATCCCGCGCTAATTCTACGACAATATTAATACCTTCACTGTTTAAGCAATGTCTTTTATCAATTCCAAGTTGGCTGCAGCCATCTTACGATTTTTTGTGAATAAGTCTTAGTGACTTAGGAGTCCTCATGAGGAGTTTTAAGCTGTCTTAGACTTAGGTGCTACTTTTAGGGATAAAATACTTTGTGAATTGCTCTTAGTAAAATAAAATAGGAGTCCTAAATTTAAGACTGATACGCCCATTATTTTTAGGAGTTTCTCCTAAATTCGCCACTTATGAGCTACTTTTAGCCCTAAGATTCTTTGTGAATACGGCCCCAGAATTAAAAACAGATATGTCTCTATAGTCACTGTGGAATGACAGTTATATTAGTTGTTAGTCCTGGGGATTAAACATGCAGCTGTTTTTTTTTGGTGCAGGACTTAGAACACCTCCGTCAATACCACGAAATGAAGGGCTTTGCATGTATGCTATGTGAAAACATGTATTTGTATTCAGCATAGAATGCAGTCAGACTCATGTTTTCTGAACCGCAGCCTGCTCCTCCGGTAGAGGCCTCCGTCCACAGCATGTCATTGGGTGGCCCTGAAACATGCCTGACCCCTCCACGTCTCCTCTTTAATTTGGTCTTCTCGCGGAGCGTTTCTCCCAGAGAAGGGTCTCGACGCCACTGAACTTTCGCTGGGGCCATGTAATTGAGTGCTTGCTCGACGGGGAAGAAAATGGCGCCACGTCTTGTTTTTTGCACCGGCCGTCATCTGGTGGGAAGCGGCGGCGGCGGTGACCTTTCCCACTGGAGGACGGTCTTAACAAGCTGGACCCACACACACACACACACACACACGTACACACACACACACACACAAACAAGACCCGCAGAGCCGGAATGGGCTTCTAAATAACAACTGCATTATCTGACGTCAACGAGGTGCGGACACTGTGGGCTAATCAAATCTATGTCTGATGTCTTCCTGCTGTCTCACCAAGGAGGTCATTATGTTCCTGTTGTCGGGGAGAAATGAAAGTGGGGAAAAAAAGAGAGAAAATAGCAGGATTCAGTCAAGCTGCCAGTCTATTGCGCTTAGTCATAGCTGCTTCCCACCATGTACCAGAAAGTATGCCGGAAAGGCATCTGTGTCTGTTTTGATGGTACAGTGTGTGGCGCAACTTTCCCAGAGCAAGCTGTACAGACCACCCTACCTACTGCCTGACATGCTTCAACACTTCATTCTTATTTTGTGTGCAAGGCCTTCTATAAATAAAGCTTTTGGGAGGGCCGGGTGGTGAGCAGAGCAGCTTACGGCAGACACGAAGACCTCGTTGACAGTTTCAACACAGAAACTTCTAGACATAAAATATTTCTAAGGTTCTGAAAAATTCAGGAATCCCTGAGATGTATTGCATGTACAGGGACTGCGCCGAATGTGTTTTGGCAGATTCTAGGCAAATCCAAAATATTCTCATTGGACAGTACACTTCTTGTTTAGAACATATTCCAGTGTACTATTTATAACTTTAACACTCATTCTGCACAAAGAGGACCTGGTCAGCAGAGGACAGGCCTGTTGCAAGATAATTGGGATTGATTTTTTCGTTACCAGTGCATTGATTTAAGAATGCGAGATGAGGGTTAAGCATGTGGCTCACATACGGCAGTTGTAAATGAATTAATTAGTTCACAAATCATTTGTAGGTCATGATCTCTGATCTGTTATTCAAGCCACCAGAGTTTTTTCATTCACACCCCACAAATTGTGCCCTCTGTTAAAACCGCATGTCCTCTGTGAGATATATCTATAGAGACACGGTTTGACCATTAAATTCTTCATTACTGGTTTTACTGAACTTTGGCTGAAGAGACTGCTAGGCCAGTAAAGCCTCGATATTTGCCCTCAATGGGTGTCTCTGGACCTGTGTGTGTATATGTGTGGGTGTGTGTGTGTGTGTGTGTGTGTGTGTGTGTGTGTGTGTTCTACTCAGGGCCCTCTGGGGCCTCATGGCGACTGCCTAATGATGGACTTGATCCTGTGTTAATGTGACAGGACGGCTTGCGAGCTCACTGGTTTAGCTGAATCTCCCCTTGGGGCCTCCAGCCTCACTGACCGGCAATCATACCATCGCTAGGGGCTATTGGCCTCATTACCACAGGGGTTAGAGGTCGGAGGCCCCTGGGGTTGCATGTTCCTCACACCCCTGAGCTTATTGGCTTGACTGATGATAAGGTTATTTTCGGAGAGGTCAGTCGGCCCATGCCAAAGCGGATCTCTTGGTAAGGGGCTCAACTCTGAGCCTTACAGTGTGCAGAAGTCGATACACTGATATTGCAGCAAGACATCTAATTTTCTTAATGCCTGATATTATCCAATGCATAGACTGTACACCCACTGGAATGTGAGCACGGACTCATTCATTAGTCTGGGCCGCGTGGCCCCTGGGCTGATGTTTATTTCATTTGTCCTGATCAAGTGCCAATGAGGTTTGTGGACTCTTCAGTTCATGACTGGTATAAAATCGAACACAATTTGTTTGGTTTAATTAAAGCTATTCCCCGGACAACCCGTTATAAGGCCACAACTTAACAAGGTCAATGGGGGGCGACAGACAGCTTTCCGATCCAGTTGGATGACTAACTCTGAACTGGGCATAATAAAGGTGTCTGTGTGTGTGTGTGCGTGCGTGCGTGCGTGCGTGCGTGCGTGCGTGCGTGCGTGCGTGCGTGCGTGCGTGCGTGCGTGCGTGCGTGCGTTCGTGCGTGCGTGCTTTCGTGCGTGCGTGCGTGCGTGTGTGCGTGCGTGCATGCAGCACTGGAGAGAGTCGGCATTCCATTTACTGAACAAGGCCAACTTGGTAGGCCAGACAGTGGCAATATCTGTGTCTAAATTGCAGCATCTGATAATATCTGTGTCAGTGTCTGTCAATAACTCCCTGTCTGTCTGTCTGTCTGTTTTGTGTGTGGGTTTCTGTGTGTCAGTGTACTCTAAAACCAAAACATTCATCACACCCACAAACCTCAGCAGTTAGCTGATCTCCAGCGGTCCCATCAGTGGCGCAAAAAGTGGGTATGCGCTGTATGCGGCGCATAGGGGCGCCGCACCCATGGAGGCGCCAAAGCGATGGTAAAAAAAAAAATAATATTAAAATGTTTGGGGTATTTTCTATATATAGCTACTGTTGTGCGTTTCTAAATAATTTCTGCATTTCCTTAATGTTATATAACATTTTAGAGGACTAAAGAGGCTAGAGTAGGCGCCTCATCTCTTAAGATTCCATAATAGAATTTTGACATAGAAGAGGGAGCGTGAGCGCCGTGACCGCTGAACACACAAGCAGTTAGAACTAGGCTACGAGTAGTGAGTTGGTTGGATGGAAGATGGATAAAGCAAAAAAAAAAGGGGGGGGGGGCGCCAAAATTGTTGCTGCATACCCCCCTGACACTGGGCAGTTGCATCCCTGGGTCCCATATACGTGCTGCGAATCACCTCAGTTGACCCGAGGGGAGCGGGGCGATTACATGACTTGTTCCACTCCAGGGACCAGTTGCTCATCGCAGCTCACTGGCCCAAGTGAAGGCACTCCGGGTGGCCAGCTGCAGAGCGGGAGCCTCAGCTGCTTCACCAGCCCCCCGCTCAGTCCCTCTGGCGCTGTGGCTTTCATCTCTCCACACCACCCTCTCTTACTAGCTCGCTTCCACGCTCGCTCGCTCGCTCACGGTCCCCAGCCCTCCTTTTGTCTTGGCGAGCCACCTGCCCAAACTGATGCCCATGGCTCCCTAGGCCAGTTGGAGACACATGCACGCACCAACACATGGACACACTCGCAGCAATACACACACACACACATAAACACACACGCATTCACACATGCCTTTCCTCTTGACAATTTAGTCCCCCAGCTGTGCTATGTGCAGTCCAGCTGTAGACTCTTTACAGTGTGTGTATGTGTGTGCGTGGATGCCACACACACTTTGGCCTCAGCTGCTGCTGCATCAACAGGCCTCTGGGAGGGAGTAAGGCACTCGTCAGCCCCAGCAGGGATCATTCTGCAAGCCTCACCCTTCTCCTCTAACCCTTCACTAAACCTGCACTGCATCAAAATGGTCGCCTACTAACTGCATTGAGTCTAAAGGAAACAAAGAGTTCCACAGTCTCTCTGTTTCCCGCTCTCTCTCTCTCTCTTTACTTCTCTCTTTGTACTTTCTTTCTTTCTTTCTGTCTCTCTCTGATACATTTAACTTAGGGGAAGAAATTGGAAAATAAATGGGCAACGTTCTCACACGTTTTGGTGGTTTGAAGCATTCCGTGACGCCATTTGCATGTTATTTTCCGCCTGGCATCCCCACAGCCATCCTCCGAGACTTCACGGGGGTCTTTGAATTTGGACGTTCGGTTGAACCCGAAGCTCATTAGCTCTCTCCTCCTCTGGGGAGGGAGCCTGTGGCGAAGACGGGCCTCGATTGAGGCTTGTTCTGTGGGTGCGAGGCTTTCGGGCGGGGGGTGGGTGGGAGAGACATCTGTCTTTACAGAGGTCAGGCTAATAGTATGTATGCAGATGAACTGCTACAACAAACCCAACCTCAGAAAAATGCGGCCGTCAAAGCCACGAGAAATATAGGTCAGGGGAAGAACATGTAATTAGGCGCAAATGCCAACTGACAATAGGAATCTTGTATGTTTATTTAATAATAGTTGTTTTCTTTCTTTTGCCGCTTTTCTTTCCAATTTTGCGCAGTGCCATTGAAAGAGCCGCGGCCTGGCCAACATGCTCATTAAAAAGATTCTGGAGCACTAGGGGAAAACAAACGAAAGAGTGAGTGAAGTGTGAGCTGTAGGAGGCTGGGCAGATCAGACTGGAGAGCTGGGGTGATGGGTCAGTGTGTACATCAGTAATAGGCCATCAGGCTGGAGTGGATGCTGTGTGTGTGTTTGCCTGTGTGTGTGTGTTTGCCTGTGTGTGTGTGTGTGTGTGTGTGTGTGTGTGTGTGTTCCCATTTGCATTTCCATGTGTTTGTTTTTCCGTGTTTGTGTTTCCTATTTGTCTGTTTATGTGTGTTTGTACAGCATGAAATGCAGTGCGATTGTGCTCCTGCATTTAGGTTGTTTCGGTGTGTCTGTGTGTGTGTGTGTGCTTGCATGTGTAAGTGTATGTGTGCCTTCATATGGATTCAACATACACACGCCTCTGCGTGTATGTCTTTGTGTGTGTGGTTACATGCCTGTGTCTTGTAAATACATGATGCATTTGTATCTCTGGATGGGCATACTGCATTGCATGTCACACACACACACACATAGACAGTAATTGGGATGGATTTATAGACATCCACAAAGAAGGGTTGTGCGTGGACACACATAAACATCCCCTCAAACACACACACAAATACAAATCCCCACCCCCCAACACACACACACACACACACACACACACACACACACACACACATACAGTTATATCATACACCACATGTTGTGGAGCATGCCCTGTAATTGACAGGTGCCATTTCTTTTGAACCCTTGAACTTGACCAGTGAAGGTTGCACGAGTGGGTAGCATGCAGTGGGCTGTTAGTATTACACAGAGGTGCATGTTAGTATGCAAAGTATGCATCTGCATTTCATGTTTAAGCTGGAGCCTCTAGCCTCTAAAAGAAAAGCTTTGTGGCACATTCTCACAGCAGAATCCCATCTCCTCTTGGCTCTAGACTGCCACTGTGCTGTTATTTGTGTCTTTTGGAGAGATTCAGAAAGGAAAAGGAAACAAACATAAAAGAAATGAAAGTGTGGATGCCTCCTCAGGACCATCCATCACTGTCTGTATTTAGCAGTGTTTAGAGAATGCATAATTACCCCATTCTTTCCTTGGCCTGTTCTTATTCATCACACTTTGCCATCATGTGTCTTTAATGATGAGAAAAACACACATCTGCATGTTTCTGAAAATAGATCAATTCATTCACTCACCGGGGAAAAAGTAAATATGGGCTTTTTTTCTCGAATAGCAGCCAAAGCCCAGGCATAGTGTACTACCTTGTGGGTTTAATTTAGATGTACAGTGTGTATGGAAATCTCTGAATAAAATGGCCTGCTTTATAGTGTGTATGGTTATGACAGTTAATCGAACAGTAAGCATATTCCAATTTAATTCTAAGCAGAACTTCTATGATGGTCTTCCTTAAAATTCAGTGTTACCATTGAAAAGATACACTTAACTTTTGTGAAAAAAAGGACAGCTAACATTTGGTTAAAATCTTCCGACGTTACGGACTGAATCCTTAAAAGTAATGAGAAATGTGGAAGCTGTATAAAGCAATTTTCTGCCAGGAATGAATACAAAATTGTGATTTCAATAATAAACAAAATTATAACGATTATCTTTTAAGTCGTTATCTTCCCCTCCTTGTTGGTGGATGCATGTATATTTGTGTGTGTTTTTTCAGTCTGGTTGCCAAATGGAGAGCATACATTAAATATGAAGAATAAGACTATTAGGTAGAGATCCAGAGATTTGCCCATGTTGTGGAAGTAGTGGCTGGAGACTTATTTATATTTAAATGAATTTTTGCTACTTGGATAAACCGACTTTCTCTCCCACTCTCCAACTTGTTCTTACCTCTGTTTACCACCCTACCTCTCTATCTCTCCCTCTTTCCCTCTATCACACATTTTACATCCCTTTACCATCTATCTCTATCTCACCCGCTCTCTCTCTCACACTCAGATGCTCATTTACACTTTCACTCAGACTATGGTTCTGCCTTTGGTAATTTAATAGACTGAATCCTAATAACTATAATTAAATGTGGGGAATTAAAACTCAACATTAAATACAACAGCAGCAGTCCTCACACCAGAGAAACACTTCTTACTCTGCTTTCATGAATAGAAAAACTAAATCTTTCATCCCTTTTTTCTCAGTGTTGTGTTTTTCTCTCTGTGATGGACCCCTCTCTCTCTATCTCTGTCTTTTCTGTATGTTGTAAAGTTAAAGTGGAACGTCCCTCTAGAATGTAGCTCCCTCCTCTCCCCTCTCCTCTCTCCTCCTCTCTCCTCCTCGTGTTGATGTCGAGAGCTGGCCCCTGCTGCTGTGCACTTGCCAGAACGCATCTGGCTCCCGGAGTCGTTCCTCTCTGGCTGCGTCGCTCCGATTACGGCGGAGGATTCACATCTCTCGCATCCCTCGCAGATGCCTGCTGCATTATTCAATGCGTGCAAAGTTGCTGTCAATGGGGGTGGGGGTGGGGTGGGGAGCTCAAACGGCCTGGACTTTACAAGGCCTCTTGCTTTTCAGTTACTATATTTTTAGAGTTGATTAGACTGTTTGTTTGTGTGTGTGTGTGTGTGTGTGTGTGTGTGTGTGTGTGTGTGTGTGTGTGTGTGTGTGTTTGGTTTCTATGTGGATTCTGTTAGACTTAAAACATTGTCAGAATAGGTCAAGCCAGGGCCTATTATGTGAGTTCTAAGAGTCGATGTGAGCTGCAGTTAATGCGAAGGCTAACATATTCACATTCCCTCTAAATCACTGTGCAGAAAAGAAACAAGTAAAAGAAGACCCCTCAGACCCATTTTAATTGTGCCTGCTTCGACAGACAGTCTAACATTTTTGACAGTGCAACAGTAACAGCCAGCCGTGTGTAATGACAAGCAGACCAATGCTGGCGTGAATTCGCTGGAAGTAAAAAAAAAAAAAAGCCAACGTGCAGAAGTTCTAAAACCTCATCCCAATCACACGCAGGGCTGCTTTGATAAATACCAACTGGGTGGACACAATGGAGGCAATCTTTATTCTGGCAATTAGGCAAAGCAGTGGATTATCTCCCGTTCCATCCCCCACCACACCACACCACATCACACCCCACCCTGCCTGTGCAAATCCGAACGGATTCAATTATTCAGCTCCTCTGTCTGGACACGGCCAGTTCCACTCTCGGGCTCGGGACCAGTGCAGGAGCGCTCAAGGATTTTTGGGGTGGCAGGAATAGTGAGGTCAGAGGGAGAAGGAGGGTGGGGGTGGCTGGAATTGGTGATTTTATTCTATATTTCCCCCCACAGGACAAGTTTATTAAATAAAAATGAAACCAGTGGGAGTGTACAAACAGTGTCCTTGTAAATATTTTATCTGTGCAATGATCTGAATTTACTGTTTCTCTCCCTCTCTCTCTCTTTCTCCCACCCACCCACTCACTCTCTCGCTTCTGCTCATCCTCGCTCCTCCCTCCGGTATCACTCCACCTCCCCTCACCTCCCCTCACGCCTGGAAGTGTGTTTATCAGGAGACAGGTACTTGCTCTCCAGCTGAGTTCCCCCCTAAAGGCCGCCGCTGTCTCTGCAGCCGCCTGTGTGCAGACAACTCTGCTCGTGTCCCGAGGAGTCCGGGAGAGAGCGACAGAGAGGGCGAGAGAGTGGAGGTGGGGCGGGGGGGTGCACTGACCTCTCCTTCTCCCTGCCTGTTCTCCTGTCCTCCCCATGGACCTCGCTGTCTGCCTGGACGCCTCACACGCCCACTTGAGCCATCCAACCCTCCCACCCCTCCTACACACAAGTGTCTGTGGCACCCTCCTGCTTTCTGAGGAGCATGTGTATTACTGGATGCACTGTGAGGGCAGAGTTGGTAGCTAGCGTTAGCTGTACAGAGGGTTACAGTTTGTGGGTGGGGGGCTGGAAATCTTGGCTGTTGTGAGGGGTCCCTGAAGTGGCAATTGATAACAGAGGAGAAGGATGCTCTTTTCCTGCCTATATTTCTCTCTTTCTCTCCTCCTCTCTCGTTCTTTCTCTTGTCTTTTGTTTTGCTTTACCCTCGTAGTAGTGTTCACTCTACAGTCTTGTTTTGTTATGGTGGTGTGAAAGTCTGGCTGTGTGCTTCAGAGTCCAAATTAAGCTTTTTATCTCTCTCTCTGTCTGTTTTCTACAGATACCATGGTGTCATCAGGAGGAGGTAGGTCCAAATAGATGTTTGATGTGTGAGACTGGCTGTTACGTTTGTGTGTTTGTGTGTGTGTGCGTGTCAGAGCATATGAATGGGGAAAAGGACTGTGTATTAGAGAAAGTGTCTGCATTTTAAGGTTGGCTCTTGTTACTGAGTCAAACCAATGCGAGTGATTGACATGTAAAAATGAACATTCTTTTCCTTAAGTCATTGTGCAAGTGGATCTAAATTACACACCAGCAGAACAGAGTGAATAGCATTTATACGCCAAAGCACTGAACACGGGACTGGAGTGACATTATGTTATTTTTCCATTCTTCCTAATTTGTTCCATTGTGAAAGAATATAATATAAAGAATAAACTAATTTTCACTTCTCAATGACATTTGCTTTGGAAAAGTATAACACAATGGTTACAAAAGGGGTGAATAAAGAAAAATAATGCTCTGTGTGTGTGTGTGTGTGTGTGTGTGTGTGTGTGTGTGTGTGTGTGTGTGTGTGTGTGTGTGCTCACGTACGAACGTGTGTGTGTGTGGGTGCGCTTAATATAGCGGGAGAGTCACCTGGCAGTGTGCTGAGGTTGATTGGGAGGAACGGTCTGACACAAATCAGACTCATTACCAGGCTTCTCTCTGAGTGCCTGCAGTTGATCCCCAGCTCCTCATCTGCACTCCTTTCCAAGCCTGTACTTTCTTTAAATGGTGATGATCGCTTGTAGGAACACGTAGGCTTGCTTGTCTGGCTTCCCCCCTGTTATTATGAGGAGAAAAAGCACAATAGACAATCAGAAAGCATCTGCTTTTTACTCTTTATTGTTTCCGCTTTTTTATCAAAGTTTGTAAGCAGATGAGGTGGTGTTGTCGTGTCCTGTCTGACATCTGAGGGTTAATTTTGTGCAAACAGAAGAATGCTAGAAATTACACAAACACACACACACACACACACACACACACACACACACACACACACACACACACACACACACACACACACTCACACACACATGCACAAACTAGAACCTTCACATTCACCCAACACTAAGGATGACCAGATGCAAACAGACACGTTTCTGTTGAGCAATGTGGGACATTGAGAGGTAACCTAAAACTTTGATATAACTTCTACATAATCTAACTGAATAAACACCTATTCTTTGTCCTCTAGTCAATTCTACAGCTACTGGAAACAGTTACACCATTAAAGAAACAGACTACAGCTTTTGCTATATAAAGGATATAATGTGCTTTGATGTCGCCTCGTAGCTTTGACCTTATCTTCAAAGGTTGTGTAAAAGGGTTTTTTGTGATGTAGCAGAGCAGTTCACCGGCCCCACATCTGCATCGTTTGATTGACGGCTATCTCAGCCTCTTGATGACCGTCTTCAGTGCCCTCTTCTCAGCCATTGGATGAAAGCCAGGTTTAGAAAAGCTTTGGTCCCTCTGTATGAGCCAGGTTACTGCTTTTGATGTTGTGATGCTAAATAGAGTAGAAACCATGAACCGGATGGGTAAAATAACCCATCCATGTGTTCTTATTTGAAATTGAAAAAGTGGGACATTATCTCAGTATTATGAGCTGTGGGACAAAAGGGACAAAATGCTGTGCACTGCATCGCAAAGCAGGGTCACCTGGTCACCCTACCTACGCTATTTACAGTCACCTCCACCTTTCGCCCCGTTTGCCCTCACACAGACGTGCTCTGTTTACTATACCCCATTTAAAAGCACACACAGACACACAGACAGCGCTGTATTTGCTCTGAATGGCGCGGGTCGTGGTAGACAGGCCCCATAAAACGTGCTGAGGAGTGGAAGGGTGATGGATGAGCCAAGCGAGCATAGGCCAGCCGCCTCTACATCATCCGCAGGCAGCCCTCGCTGGATGGGGACCTGAGCCCCAGAGGCCGTACGTCTCTGAAGGAGAGGGCCGTAAATAATTCCCCCTCCAACCTCCCTCCCTACCCCCCCAACCCCATCACCCCGGCCTCATCTGACACAACCCTAGCGTCCGTCCATCCCCCTTCCAGCACTCCCTGCAGCTGTCCGAGCGACCTGCTCTCAAACTCACACCTCACATGTAGCAAACTGATATAGGAACACACCAGGCACACATGTTTTTGCACATGCTGGTGTAACATAGATAACATGGCTTGGCAAGGTGTCTGTGTGTTTGCAGAGCATCTTGCAGCTCAGGGAGCAGACATCTGCGGATACGTGCACACACTTTGGACTGCCAGTGAAGAGACTCTTATGGGTGTGAACTGGTGTGTTTTTGCGTGCACCTTTTGTGTGGTGTCAGAGTCACCATACAGAGACATGCAGTCACACACTTGGGTACATCCAGACTTATTCAATGCAACCCATGGAAACTCAGAAGGCTAAAGAAAAACACAAACACAAACACCCACACACAGACTCTCTTTCACAAATACCTACACACACACATACACACACATAATATGCAGACAGATGGGAATAGTTGTTTTTTTATGACTCACACATACTGTGAATAAAGGAAGCGGTCAAGGGGTTATTTCTATGGCAACGTCTCCAACAACAAAGCCTTGTGGGTCCTTGAACCGCCGATAAAGAAATATTGATCCATTGATCGCTAGCTGGCGTCACATACCGCTGACTGCGATTTAGCTACACATCTTTCATGTATTCAACACTTCCCACATTAATGTGTCATGTGTGCCACAGATAAAGCTTTTGCACAGCCTTATTTTTTTTTTATGAAAGCGGTTTGAGTCTCAGAAATACACAGCTTGAGATTTGAACAACTATTACTCAAAGTATAACTGTGTATTTACCTTTTCTATATCTTAGGGCATCCTGAAGGGTACATTACTGTTTGCCTATGATGGTGTAAAGATCCAAGATGGTCTAATGGAGATAGTGAGGAGAGTTCTGCAGGCTTTTTCCCACTGGCCTGCTGGGTCTATGTTGTGAGATGAAAGGAGTGTCCCGGCCAACAGGCTTCATGTGAGCAGAACAGCACTCTTCTCTGTATGGGGAACGGAGCCATCTCCACCTGTCTCATTAGAACAGCATGGCAGCCATGAGAACCTCATTACAACCTGACCTCCAACCAACGGACAACGTCCGTGTCTCTTTCTCGCTCTCTCTCCCTTATACCCTCTCTCTCCCTGCCCATCTCAACTCTTCCTTCCTCTCTCTCATTCTTTTTTCTCTACCTCTAGCACAGCGGTGCCCTTTCAAGCTCCGGTCTTTCTCTCCCTTGTTTGCACATATCTTTTCTCTCTATGACTCCTTCCTCCGGCCTTTTATATATATATTTTTTCCCCACTGTAACATTTTGATTTTCTTTTTTTCTTTGTGCCCCATCCTCTTCCTAGCACTCTTCTATCTTTTTGTCATTCTTTTTGGCCAATCTCTTGACCTTCTGTGTGTTCCTGCCTCAAACTCAGCCTTTTTTTTTTTTTACCATTTTTTGCTTTATCTGCCTCCAGCTTCTCCACCCCTGTTTCCTCGGTTTTTTTAGTTTCTTTCTTCTTCTTCTTTCCCTCCCAGCTTCCAGCCAAATGAAGTGTATTTATGGCAGCTCCTGTAGAAAAACAGGCTCCTAGAGACGTTCCTCTAATTTCATTTCGAAAATGCCAGCGATAAATTTATCAAATGGGCTGAATCGAATCAGAATTTTACACAGGCCCATCCGTCACGCCGCCTCCTGAGGGAGCAGTGGGTGTAGCTTAGCAGACCTGGAGCCTCGACAGACGGGATGAGGGGAAGATGTAGTGACAGAGAGAGAGAGAGAGATGAAGGGAGAGTTGAGGTAAACCAGGCACAGAGAGAGCGAAAGGAAGGGAAGGCAAAGGGAAAAAAGCCACAGAGAGTGAGAGACAATGAAAATAAGGGAAATTCTTAGAGAGAAAACATTGGAAAGCGAAAAAAAGGAAGAAGATGTGATTGACAGGAAACGAGCAAGATGGACAGATGGAGAAGAAGTGAGATGCTGCCAAGAGCTTGAAAAGCTTGGAATGCTTTGTAAGCTACAAACGGCCAATGGTGTGGAATAATATGTATCAAAGGAAACTCTTTACCATAAAAAACACTACCGTACATTAGCCAAACGAAAAATGAACACATGGACAATAAACATCTAATTGTTGGAACAAACTGTGCAGTGGTTTAGACTAGAGGAACTACAGAACAATGAACAAATCAATAATGGAAGAAAAAAAATATCATTCTCATTTTATTTCTATTGACTTGCCATCCTGGAGCCAAGTGTATGCGTGGTGCAAGTGGAATAAAGAATGAGAGGGCGTTGCTTTTTGTCGCTCCACACATACAGAGGGGAGATTTAGGCCAAGCGTTATCTCCACGGTGAGTGCCGCGGAGGTCAAAGCCAAGCCTCGGATTCTGCGTGCCCTCCGCGGGGAACGTGGCTAAGCACTCGGCTTGCCGATCAGCCACCGTGATAATCGATTAATCACAACAGACGTTAATTGATTCCGCGACTCATCAATACGCTTCCGCAAAGCCCTTTTTCATTCTCTTACGAGCTTTGCGCCATTTCCCTGGGTTTTAGCATTGCCAGGGTTTACACACTCTCTCACTCACTCTTTCTTTTCCTCTCGACGTCTTCTTCTTTTCATTACATCGCTCACTTCACCCCTCTTTTCTCACTTATTCACTCCCCCTCTCTGTCTCTTGCTCTGTCTTACCACTAAAGAGTAAAGGGTGGGGTGGGGGGAGACTCAAAGAGATCTTTCCGTGGCTAAGTGAGGCATGCGTTGGTGCAAAGCAGCTTAGCGCTAACGGCGCTAATGAAGTCTGAACCCGTATCCCTCTGAAACAAGATCAATGCCTCTCAAGCTGCAGAGCTTGTCAGCGTTTAATGATTTGATGAAACTTCCACGGGGGCCTCTGGGGAGACAACAAGAGACAGCGATTGTGCGGCAGTGCTTTCCAGCTGCGTGTCACTGTTGCGGGTCAAATCTCACCCAGAGCACTGATTTCCCTTTCTTCCTGCATCCCTCCCTCCCTTCCCTCCTTCCTTCGTTTTTTTCCTCTCTTTGTATCTTTACTTCTCTCCGACTCATTCTGTCTGGAGATCCCTCCCTAGCTTGATTGATAATTCAAATATGGCATCAAGGGTTTTGTTATTTTGTCTTTTTTACAGCAAAGACAGTTGAGGCGCAAACTAATGAAAGAGCGATGTACAAAGACTGCGCCAGCTATTGATCAGCTGCACTGCCAGAAAGTTGATGAAACAAAATGGCGGAGAAAAGAAACAAAAAAAAGGGAGAGAAACAGAGGAAGAGTGGGAAAAGGGAAGCTAAAGCAGCTAATGATGCCTCACGTGAGACTAGACCTGTCTGCAAGAGGGAGATTACAGCAGTCCCTCTTTATGAGTGGAACATTTTTTGAAAAAAGTTATTAAATGTGTTCTTTTGCCAGCTCCCAGGAATGAAAGCTGAGATTCTTTATTTAATTTCCTTCTGGAGTCAAGTGTATATGGTGGATGTTCATTGAAGCATAACGTTTTATGCACATGTAAGCATGTGTGTGTGCTTGCGCATGTAAATGCTAAGCAGGAGCTGTGGATTGATGTGGGTGATGCCTGGGTCAGCAGCCTGCCTCTCTGTGTGAGTGAAAGAGGGCAGGGGTAGTGCTAACCTCAGGCCCACCTAGGGGAAATGCTAATGCACCTGTCACAGCACACCTCTAAACACTGCCGCCCGTGCGAGGCTGAGCCGCGGAACAAAGCTCTGACAAGCCGTGCCCTCTCACGTCCTGGCCATTTCTCCCTTGTTATCCCCCTCAAACCGCCCGCCTCCCAACCTGCACACTCCATCACGCTTGTGCAACAAACTCAGATCCACAGACACATCCTCATCTCATAGTAATTAAAAATCTCAATCTGGTTAATACTGAATACTTCAAACCTGTGTTCAATCACTCCTTTTACAAAGTCGATGAGTCACTGTCGTGCTTTGCACAAATTTAATTAAAATCCCAGTTAAGTTAATACCGAATGCTTGGAATGCAAGAGAATGCTGTTTTTAGTTTTTTTTTCTCGTGACATATGTTCTCGGATTAGGGAAGAAATTTTCAGTGGCAGTGGAGGTATAATAGCTTGCTGAGTTTTCTCCAGGTCTATTTGGGCACACGAGCTGTAATGGACTTCATGGAGCTTGATTGCGATTTTCTTTTCTTTTTTAACCGTGGCCCTGTCTTGCTTGCTTCCATCATAAGTTGGTAGTTCTCCTTCGCTGGCAGAGGCACGAGTCACAAACTACCGGGGGCCTAATTTGTTAGCATGCTCCACTTCCTTGTGACAACACGGATGAATCCAGCGTTCAGGCTTGATGACTTTCGCCTGTGCCTAAGCCGCAATTGTTTGCTCTTCCTCGTGGTCGGAGAACGTCATTAGCGATTATCGTACATCTCTGTCTAATTAGTAGCCGGGGTGGCGCGCTAAGGGGGTTTTTTGGACGTGAATGGGAAAGCCCCGTGCTCCTGGCATCACGGGCATGGTGGGTGGCATATTGTGCCCAGCGGGGACGCTCGCCTGTGGGGCTGCGCACCAGACGGTCGAGGGGGAGCTCTGGAGCACCCGGTGGGGGCTGCCTCTGTAGCTACCAGCTGGAGGGGAGTGATGAGCTGGGAGGAGAAATGGAGGATGCAACTCTCTCCCCAACTCTCTTGTACACATTTGTGCATACCAACTTGGATGGCTAATGTCTTGCTAATTTAGACTTGGTATATACATATTTGTGTGTTTACGCCTTCACTGTATCGCAAATACATCAGTATACCAGGAAAACACACGCACTGAAAACACCATCCACTGCTTGTGACACACTATGGAAGGATAAACTTTAGTTAGGAGTGTGTTTAGAAATTGTGTGTATGTGTGTGTGTGTGTTTTTTAATTACATCTTACACCCGGGTAATATATTCACGTATCATACTTGTGCATATGCATACTGAGAATGTAACAAGGTGAAGTTTCACTGTTCACCAACCCTGCAGTCACGGCAATTAAACAGGTGCCTCGCTTTACCAATCTTCCCTCTCAAGCACAGCCGAGGAAGGCGCTTGAGGAGGTGTCATAGTAGAAGCGGCAGATGGGTGGTTATGGATTCTTCAGGAATTAAAAGAGGGCGAAGGAGAGAGAGAAAAAAAGCTCCAACACAAACAAGCCGGCAAACAAAGTAGAAAGCGCTGAAGTTTCTGACAGACTGTCGGCTCTTCTTTTTCTCTCTCTCCCTCACTCTTCTATCTTTCTTCCTCTCGCCTTCTCATTTCTCAAGCTGCTTTACTTTTGGCTGGCGATCGAATTCAGCCTCAGAGTTTAACTACTGAACTTCACATGCAAATCCTGTCTGTTTACAGGCACTGTGAGGCTCTATTGAAAGGGAGCCAAAGTCCAAGCATAAATTGGAAACAGTTATGCTGCAAAGCAGAAGGGGACAAAAAAACACTCTTAAGAAAAGTTTCTTGAGTGCTTCCCCAACCACAGCACCTTGTTATGGACTTCACAAAATGTTCGATTTTTCATCATCGCGCCATTTGCATGTCCAGTAGTATTTGTTATTGATTTTGTTGATTGACACATAGTTATTATTTTAGAGTTTCTTTTCTCTTAAGACACACATAGAAAATGTTTTGTTTCCTTGTTCTGTAAAAGAAATAGTTTAAGAACTATTTTTGTTCAGCTTTCTCCTCCACAAGCCCAACAACTGTCAAGCAAGATAACACAAACCTTCAACAAGACTGGTGCTTGGGGCCAGAGTCTCCTTAACATGCAGTGATTAACACAGCTTAGTGTTACTGTACACCCTTTCTACTCTACCCTGAGGCCTCCAACCCTCCTCCACTCACCCCAGCTTATGTCCCTGATGCCTGAGTATCTCCTAGACTTAAGCGGAGTCCTGATTTAGGTAAACAACCAGCGTGTCTGGCAGGAATGTGCGGGTCACAGACGCGTCAAAGCCCCAGCGTTTACCCTGTGGCTAAGGCCGTGATTGATTTCTCTCCAGCGGACGATCGTGTTCCTGGCGAGACAGAGACAGAGTAGTAGGAGGAGGAGGAGGAGGAGACGGAGGAGGAGGAGGGCAGAAGCCAAGGCAAACATGTCTCAGACAGCTGCACAAAAGGGGAAAGGGAAGAGAAAGGAAGAAAAGAGAAGAGGGAATGGGTGGATGAGGGGATGGGGGGGGGGGGGGGGGGGGCAGTGAGCCAAAGAAAGCTGAACTATACCACACCGCTACGTGTATGCGCCTCCGTGACCCCCTCCCCCCCACCACGCAAACTAGTATGCACACTCACACACACGCTCACACACACACATGCGCGCGCTACTGTGCTGCTTTTCACCTCTGAACTCTCAGGAGAACCAAAAGGGAGGCATCACCCTTCCCTCCCGGTTGAGGGAGAGTGGAGCTGCATGTCTGCGAGACATGAGAAGACTGCTTTTCCAAGGGGGGGGTGAAAAGTTGAACAGGTTTTAAATATCTCAGGCAGGATGGTGTGGTTCTCAGGGAGTTATGTTGGAAAATCGTTTCTTTTTATAGAAAGGGGAAAAAAGCCCCTCTGTGGTGTGTGGTGGTGGTGTGGTTGTCTTCTGCTTTGTCAGGTTCTCATGTTTTCGTACGTCTCTGGCTCCTTCTGCATGTTTATGGATATGAGTACAATGCTGTCTTTCTTGGCCGGTTCGACTCGCCCTTTCTCTATCTTTCTTTTCTCTTCGTCTGACCACCCGTGAGGTATGTTTTCCTACAGCTGTCTCTCTCTCACACACACACACACGCACACACACACACAAACATATTCAATTTGAGTCTATTTAGCCTCTGCTAGATGTTTTCCAGTGTGAATCTTTGAGACAAGCAGGAGGGCTGAACTCAATTAGAGTGTTTTACAAAAACAGAACACCCTGGGTGGATCAGAGCACATAGCTGAACTCCAGCATTGTCGGATGCATCCCCACACATTAGACGGCGAACCTCAGGAAGCGCATCAACTCAAATAGATTGCTGTGAGCCGATCAACCTCCCTCCCCTCCCCTCCACATACACACACACACACACACACACACACACACACACACACCATCACTTAGCCATCAATAATGTATGATGCAATCCCTTTTTGCCTTCAAAAGTAAACACAGTTTAGCCCATAACCAGGCAGACAAACTGGAAAGGTTTCGGTCAGGGCACGGCACATGGCGGAGATGCATATTATCTGTTGAAAGATAGTGAGACGTTCACGGTGGTATCAACCAGGATCCCTCATTAGCTGGCTACGGTATCTGTACAGGGTGGATGTAGCCCAATAAGTAGCATTAGCATATCCCTGTAATGCCTGACAGCTGTGAGGCAATTAGAATGATGGCTGGTTTAGATGCTATAAGGTCTCTGCATGTGTTAGAGTCAGGAAAGATATACGAGGAGTCTGACTGGCTGAAAGAGTGTTTAAACTCGTTTTCTTTTCTTTTTTTTTCAAAGCTCCCCTCATGCATTGTCATATTATGCATCGCTCTTGCTCTCTTTCTCCCTCTACCTTTCTGTCTGGTTTCTTTCTTCTCCCTCTTTTCTTCCCAGTGTGGCTGACAGGCAGACCGTCATCGGGCAAGTTTAAAACCGCTCCGTGTCTGTGTTGCCATGGTGCTCGGAGCGCGTGGCTGCTATTCCCACGTGAGGCCTCAAACAGCCCACACACCACCACC
>NC_137914.1:19106140-19123640 GCF_963457725.1 Sprattus sprattus
AATATCAATAACCTCCTCCTCTCCAGTAATGATAATTGCACCTTGAAACCCTGGTGCCAGGGCCAGGGGACGCGCTGCAGACACTCCTCTAAGGAGATGATGCCAGCAGCGCAGGTAACAGCTGAACACCTAATGGTGTAAGAATGCTGCAACGCTCATTCTCACTGTCTCTGTTATTCCAGTAGGAGAAGCAGAATAACACCAAATGAAAGGAAAGAAAGAACTCAATTACTTCCCAGTCAGCCCACCAGCGCGTGGGCAGAGGGGCTGAGCACCGCTCCACACTTGATTGGATTTTGATACAACCAGGGCTAATTATTTCCGAGACATCATGTTTCGACCTTGTACCGCACATTCCCACGTCCCCGTTCTATTTTTCCCTGACATTTGCAACGGCTGTGCTCCAACCAGACACAGGTCACAGCTGAACTGCTTCCTCCTGTACGAGCAACTCCTACCACGTCACCACCTCTCTCCTGCTGATTTCCACTAGACCTCGGCTGTACGTCCCTTATGTTTGGTCTGCCTGGGTGACGCACTTGTTGGGTATCAAATATACCCGCATGTTTTCTAATGTACCTGTTCTCAGTCAGATTTAGTTTTTTTTGTTGTGTGTGCTTGGCATCACGTGGGGCACCCACAGGAGCTTGATGGAGCTGACTGCAGCTGTGACTCTGTAGCTCAGCATCTCCTCGTTACTCTGCCTTGTTTGATTAACGGAGCCGCACTCGCACTGTCAAGCAAGCCAGCACAGTTTTTACACAAACACACGCATATAAGCTCACTAATGCCGCTGTTAGATCATTAAAAACACCATCCCTTGTGGCAGGGAGATTATTTCCTACAGTGCCTGTCTGCTTTTGGGGGCTGTTGGTAGTGTGTGTGTGTGTGTGTGTGTGTGTGTGTGTGTGTGTGTGTGTGTGTGTGTGTGTGTGTGTGTGTGTGTGTGTGTGTGTGTGTGTGTGTGTGTGTGTGTGTGTGTGTGTGTGTGTGTGTGTGTGTGTGTGTGTGTGTGTGTGTGTGTGTGTGTGAGGTTGGAAGGGTTGAAAAAGAGGAATCATATGCAGTGCATCATATTTAAGGAAAGCCCCAAATCCCCTATTATTAGAATTAATTATGAAGCAGAGATTAGGAACTTCTACACTTTCTTCGATTTAGCTGGAATTTAACGAGATAGCTTTCATTTTTGGGAGCATTCGTTTAGTGATTATTGGCTGGAGTCGGTCCAGCCACTTTGTATAATTATCGTGTGAGACATTGTTGTGACTGCATGAGGCTTATCAGTGATCCCAAATAATTAATCCACCCAATAAAAACAACAAAAAAAACAGATCAGTAATTGCAAAGATGTGACAGCAGATGGAGAAAAAATATCGTCCTTAATCGTACCACTTACATTTTAACTCATTCTTTCTTTTCTCTTTCTTTTTCTATCCTTCCAGCTTTTCATTATGTACTTTCTTACATTTAAATTGTATTCCTTCTCTTTTTTCCAATTTTTTTTTTGTTCTGCCCATTTTCCTCTGTCTCTCTTTTTCCTTTCCCTTCCCACATCATGTCTTGTCAAATACATTTTGAATCACTCTCTTATTAGTGAGGGGATTGGGGGGCTCCTGGTTTGGGGCAGGAGGAGGTAGCAGAGAGATGGCTTCTAGATCCGGTGGCCTACATTAGAATCTTAAGGTGTGCCCCGACATTACTCACGCCACATACTGCCCGGTTTCCCTGGCACCTGTTGGGCATCATGTGGAAGGAAGGACCCATGGTCCCTTCTTGGGGTGTCTAGACAGATAGGGTCAAACCCTTTGAAACAAATGCAATTTTTTTGCATTTTAGTGCTCAGCTTGTCTCTTTAAAAGGACCGCAAAGAACGGAAAAGTTATTTCGTCCTTACTCTTCAGACGACTGGCAGTGGTGCACAGTATGTGTGTGTTTTTTCTTTCTCATGTGAACCAGTCAGGGCTGAGAGGTCTTGAATGACTCAGCTGGAGGCAAACGCAGTGGAGCACACTGACTAAAAGCCTAACACTTGTATCGGAGTGCTTTTGCAGCACTATTCATGTCACATCCAGGTATTGGCAGGATGTGCTTTCGGGAGTGAAGTCTGCCGTGCTCTTGTACTGCGTGGCATTGTATCTCGTGAGTGTCCAAAGCCTGCCACGCGCATGTGTGTGTGTGTGTGTGTGTGTGTGTGTGTGTGTGTGTGTGTGTGTGTGTGTGTGTGTGTGTGTGTGTGTGTGTGTGTGTGTGTGTGCTCAGACCGACATTTAATTAGCAGATGAGACAGGAGCACGCCGTGATAATGGCCCAGTCAATTATGGAGCGCAGGGCGCTCTTTGACAAAAGCTGCGTCCATTGATATGCATTATTCATTCCTTCATTGCAGATTCATCAAGCACGTTTAAAGCGTTAACGGAAGCTCACTGCATAATGTAGGGCTGGATGGGGCACCTCACGCGAGTCGGGATTGAGATGTCATGCTGCATTTGAGGTGTTGCTTAAGGCCCTGTGATGAATCATCTTTTTGCAGTGGCTCCACCTCCAGCCGGTGGTCCTCCACCTGGAGGGGAATATTATCAAGTTTTATGTATTGATTATTCTTTTTCTTCTATCGGTGCGTTTACTTGGAGGGGAATATTATCAAGTTTTATATATTGATTATTCTTTTTCTTCTATCGGTGCGTTTACTTGGAGGGGAATATTATCAAGTTTTATATATTGATTATTCTTTTTCTTCTATAGGTGCGTTTACTTGGAGGGGAATATTATCAAGTTTCATTTATTGATTAGTCTTTTTCTTCTATCGTTGCGTTTACTTGGAGGGGAATATTACCAAGTTTTATTTATTGATTATTCTTTTTCTTCTATCGGTGCATTTACTTGGAGGCCCCCCTCCTGCTGTCTTGGTTTCTTTGTTAACTGCCTTTGTATCTGTGGTTCATGCTTGGTGATGCAGAAACCAGTGTTTGGCCAAGCTTTGGAGATAATGAGGAAGACCAGGATGAAAAACAACATAATAGGGAGAGGAAAAGCCAGAGAGAGAGAGAGAGAGAGAGAGAGAGAGAGAGAGAGAAATATCCTGGAGCTTCAAATGAAAGCAGAAAAAAAGAGAGAGAGAAAGAAATAGAGAGAAGGAGAGATGGAAGAGAGGGCAAGCACCATGCTACAAGTTGTACAAACAAACTTAACTCATAGCTGGATGAGTGCGTATGTGTGTGAAGGGGATGTGTGTTCCCTGCTCAGATGGTGTGTACGTGTCTCTGCGGCGGGTCTCGGGCCCCCTGTCTCATAAACATCAGCGCGGCGCTGGGAGGTGCAGGGCAAGCGGCTGTCTGGGCCAGGAGGCCGTGGGCTGCTGCCGCTGATGCTGCGGGGCCTTGTTTTATTGGGGCAGCGGGCGGCGTTGCGTGGCAGAACCTCGCCAAGCAGAGCCAAAGGCTCCGTGTCCGCCCCTGTCTACGCAGCTTGTAAATCAACAAGCATGTAAAGCAATTACCGGCCAGCACCGGGGCCCCCGTGTCTCGGCCCCCGCCACCGCCACCACCTCCACCGCCGCTGCCGCCGCTGTAAATAAGCCTTCCCTTGCCCGAGGCACTCTGCTGCGGGATAGAGACAGGGAGGGAGAGAGAGACAGAGCCAGAGCCACTGGTGGAGATCAGGGGGGATAAGAGCATGGCCGTTTGATACCCGCTGTGATGAGAACGGTGGATGGAAGGATAGAGAGTGGAGTAGAGTGGAGGGGAGTGGAGTGGAGTGGAGAGGAGAGGAGAGGAGAGGAGAGGAGAGGAGAGGAGAGGAGAGGAGAGGAGAGGAGAGGAGAGGAGAGGAGAGGAGAGGAGAGGGGAGGGGAGTTGGGCAGCGTGTGACCATAGAGGATGCAGGAGGGAGTGGGAGAGTGAGTTTCTGTCTCACAGGCCTGTTGATGATGGGGACAAATCTCATGACTGCTGCTGTAAGCTGAAGTCATACCCCAGTGGCTCTTGTTGTTGTATGGTGGGTTTTTCGAAATGGGCAAATTGTCCGACACAATTGTCTGACACAAATTTAGTGTCAGAGTCTGTGGTAATGCGATGTACTGTGTGTGTTTTGTGTGTGAGGGGGGTGGGTACATCTGTCCGTGTGTGTTAGAGAGGGTATGGGTTCAGTGAGAGTTTATGTGTCTGTGTGTTTGTATGTGTGTTAACACCCATATAATTCATTTGCTCCACTGTTCACAGTCTACAAATGTATGGATTTCTTGCCCTTTTGAAACCCACGTTCACTAACGAAGAAGAATGGGCTATAGAATGAAGCCTGGAGCCCAGCGCAGCCCCCGCTCTGCCTGCTGTACCTCACAGTGCTCCTCGTCACCACTGGCCGCGGTTGCCAGGGAGAGACAGCACTCACTCACAACCATCCACAGCCTCACGTCCTTGAGGTGCCCTGCGATGTCCTGCCCGTCGCCAGGGGCAACCGTCAGTCTCCACCCACTCCACCTCACCCCCTCGCACCCAACCACCCCTCCCCACTGGGCTTGTACTCCAATCAGAAATCAATGCCCCTGATCAGCGCCGGGTTGCACAGGTTTGCACACGCCCTCGGCTCCCCGCTTTCTTATCAGCCCAGACAGAGACGCGCCCGTCCGATGGCACCGTCCCATTTCACCGTCGCTCACTCTGGGGGAGAGGCAGCCAGCAATTAACTCCGCACGGCCCAGCCCAGCCCTGCCCAGCCCTGCTCCACTCCTCTCCTCTCCTCCTCCACTCCACTCTTCCCCTCCCTCCGGTCCAATCCATCTGCCTAGACCCTGTGCTGTGCTCGTGCTTCTGCTCATAACCTTGAAAAGTTCCAGCCAGTGTCCTCTCCTTGCTCTGGGCTTTGTTTTGTTTAGTTTTAAAGTTTAACTGCACGGATTATTGTTTTAATTTTTTTTTTTATGTGTTGTACCATGCATCGTGGCTCGGGCCATTATCTTCTCCTGTGGAAGAAAGAACAGAGAGAGAGAGAGAGAGAGAACAAAAGAGAGAGGAAGTGAAAAAGAACAAAAGAAGGAGAGAGTGAGAAAGAAAGAGGGAAAGGTATGATTTCCCCTGACGCCGCTCTAGCTTTGAAGAGTAAACATAATAATAAGACTCACCTATGGGTGTCTGGGGGGTAAGCCATTAGCTGGGAGGTCCAGTCAAACACAATATGAGTTTGTGTGCTGCTACCTGGCCCCTGTGTTAAGTAACTCGTCAGGGCCAGGGAATAGTGATAAGATAATGAAGCCCAGGGGTCCTCATTCTGCAGGTACTGTACCATGCTTTTATTAACGGCCTGTTTGGGTGTAAGTGTGTGTGTATGTCTCGTTGTGTGTATATGTTTGTTGTTTCAGAGTTTTTGGCCAATTTACTACTTTGCTTCCAGACTTCCAGCACTATGTTATAATGAAAAGTGTTTTGTTTTTGGGTTGCTCACAATTGCATGCACAGAAAGCAGAAAGCTGTCTCCCTCTTACGTATGTGTGTGTGTGTGTGTGTGTGTGTGTGTGTGTGTGTGTGTGTGTGTGTGTGTGTGTGTGTGTGTGTGTGTGTGTGTGTGTGTGTGTGTGTGTGTGTGTGTGTGTGTGTGTGTGTGTGTGTGTGTGTGTGTGTGTGTGTGTGTGTGTGTGTGTTATTGTGAAGGCAACATTTAAGTATAGAAGAGGCATCAATCTTAACCAAACCACTGGACAGACAGAAAGTTTAGTTTGAAGTTTGCTTTTACACATCTAAAACAATAAACATTTTCAATCTAGGATTTTTTTCTGTCCTTACCTGCCAACTCAATTTAGTTAACATTCCTGGCCAAAACGAAGACAAGAAAAAAAGTATAAAAGAGAGAAGAGGAAGAGAACCGTAGAGAAAGATAACGAGAGAGAAGGGTGAAGACAGGGGTGGTGGGGCTCTGTAGCAGTAGCGCCTGGAGACTGTCTACCCTCCTCCTGTTTTGGTAAGCGATTCCTGCTGTTCCTTATCAGTTCTGGAAATGGAGGGAAAATGTGAGTCTATCAGGCAGGTTAATTTAATGGATCAGTTTGACTTGTCTTTTCAGAGAGGCTCTGGATTGAATCAAAGCCTATCTCCAGTTTCCTATTAAGACCTGTTTGGGATGAGGTCTGATCTCCTTTCACCTCCGAGGGGTTTTATGTACCTGCATTTTAGCCCTGTTTATCTTCTCCGCTTTCGTTTGCTCTCTTAACCACCTCTTACTATATTTCTCCTTCTCTCCTTCTATTCCTCTCTCTTTTTTCTATATGTCTCTTTTTCTCTCTCTCTCCCTCTTTTTCAAACACACACACTGACAGTCTTTCAGTCGTTCTCCCTTTATATTTTGTCATTGTCTGTGTTCATTATCTTTAACTCTGTTTCTGTTGCCTTTTCATGTCCCCTTCTTTTTGCTCATTTTAGGCCTTGTCTCTCTTTTCACTCTCTCTTTCTGTCTCTCTCGCTCCATCTCTGCACTCTTTCAGTGACTCACTCTGGGCGTTTCCTCGCAGAGACAGATGGAGTGATGAGAGAAAGAGAGAGAGAGAGTGCTGGAAATAGAATAAACAATAATCACCAAAGAACCCTCAAATCAATATGCACAGGTTTCCCATAATGCCCCTGACAGAGGGCTAGGATTAATAAAGCAACATGTCCTGTTTCCACGGCAACACATCATTCTGATGGAAATGATATTGTCTTATCCGCTCACACATACTTGGTAGAGTTTTTACAATTCATTTGAGCAGAGAAGAAATGAACAGAAAAGCTTCCCTTCTCATCCTCTCTTTTATTTTAATTGAGCTATTTTTTCCCAAACCCACACTATCTTTAGTTAACTTCCCTCCTTTTTACTGCAATGCTATTATCATCATGTTATTAGCGTGGCATAATCACACTAATGACAGTCTTTTGCTAATAATGCTGATGCATGTAAGTTAATCCAGGCTCTTAGTTGTTGTGATATGGTGCATGTTGTGTAGGAAGATTGCAAGGGGTCGTATTAATTACTGTGGGGGAGAGAGAGTTGGCATGGATGGTGCTGAGCTTGTAAAGGAATGGCTGAACATGCACCTGCCTTCTCCAGAGATGCTCATTAAAGTACGTTTTCGTTCATCAGCATCACCCCAAAAACACGGCCAAACATTCACACACAGCCTGAGAGAGAGAGAGGGAGAGGGAGAGAGAGAGAGAGACAGAGAGAGAGAGAGAGAGAGAGAGAGAGAGAGGGAGAGGGAGAGGGAGAGGGAGAGAGAGAGAGAGGGGAGGGGGAGAGAGAGAGAGACAGAGACAGAGAGAGAGAGGGAAAGGAAGAGAGAGAAAGAGAAAGAGAGAGAGTTTGTCCCGGTCCTGACACATACAGTGCCTCTTCTGGCAAGACATCTGACATACTTATCTGCCAATCACAGTCCCCAGACTGACAACCTGGCCAATCAGAGTCAGTTTGGCACTGTAATTCACCTAACAGGAGGGTTAGTGTGACAGGTGATGAGGCAGGACATGGAGAGAGTCTGGGGGTCTGCCTCCATTGCTGCCTCTGCCTGCGTGTGTGTCTCTCTCTCTCTCTCTCTCTCTCTCTCTCTCTCTCTCTCATGGAAGAGTCTCACTTCCACTAATATAATCCAAATCCAAAAAATAAATAAATAAATAACGAGAAGTACAAATTAAATCCAGAAGGGCAGACTGGGCTTTGATCTGCCTGAGCACTCCCGGGGAGGTTCCTGTTTGATCCAGCCTTTGGACCTTTCTGTCTGTGTTTATTTCAGCAAGCACACACCCCTACCCCTCCCCAATCACACATAGACACACACACACAGACACACACACTCATTTGTTTAATCACAAACATTCTCAAACACTGATGCACACCCATTACCAAACAGACTAAGATATATGCAAAACGCACTGTTAGTGAATACATTCTCACAACCAACCCCTTTGTGTATGCACACATGTTTGCCCAAACATTCAGGATAACCTTGGAGGGTTTGGTCTTGATCTGTAATGCAAGAGAGAGAGAGAGAGAGAGAGAGACAGAGACAGAGATAGAGACAGAGAGGAGGTGAGGAGGTGAGGATCCTCTTCTCTTCATCCATATTTTTGATAATCAGGTAATGTGCCCTTGAACCACCCCTCATTCTGGGACTACTAATATACTATAGCATGCGATATACCATACCCTCACACAATTTACTGCCATACAACGACACCATACAAAGTCGAATACAGTATGTCTGAAAAAACGTGGAATAGAAGGGTATACAGTGGGGAAAATAAGTATTTGAACCCCTGCCGACTTCGCAAGTTTGGCCACTTGCAAAGAAATGTGTGATCTAGAATTGTAATGGTAGGTGTATTTTAACAGTGAGAAACTGAATATCAACAAAAAAATCCAGAAAACTGCATTTTATAAGATTTATGACTTTATTTGCATTTGATGCAAAAAATAAGTATTTGAACCCCCAAGCAAACAGCAATAATTCTGGCTCCCAATGGCCAGTTATGTGCCCAAAAAGCACACAGATTAGTCCTCATTAGGTCTAACAAGGTATACCTGATCTCAACTGATGACCTGTATAAAAGAAACCTGTCCAAAGAATCATACTTCACACCTTCAACCTCACCACCATGGGCAAGACCAAAGAGCTGTCCAAGGACGTCAGAGATAAGATTGTAGACCTGCACAAGGCTGGAATGGGCTAAAAAAACACCGGCAAGCAGCTTGGTGAGAAGCAGATAACTATTGGTGCGATAATTCATAAATGGAAGCAACACAAAACAACTGTCACCCGCTCTAGGTCTGGGGCTCCATGCAAGATATCCCCTCGTGCGGAATCAGTGATCATTCGGAAGGTGCAGAATAACCCCAGAACTACACAGGGGGAGCTTGTGAATGATCTCAAGGCAGCTGGGACCAGAGTCACCAAGAAAACCATTGGCAACACACCACGCCATCATTTTTTGAAGTACTGCAGCACTCGCAAGGTCCCCCTGCTCAAGGAAGCGCATGTACAGGGCCATCTGAAGTTTACCATTGCACACTTGAATGATTCTAGGGAGGATTGGGAGACAGAATGTGGTCAGATGATACCAAAATCAAGCTCTTTGGCATCAACTCGACTTGCCGTGTTTGACAGGGGGGGGAATGCTGAATATGACCCCAAGAGTACATCATACCCACCATCAAGCATGGCGGTGGAAACATTATGCTTTGGGGCTGTTTCTCTGCCAAGGGTACAGGACGACTCCACCGCATCAAGGGGACTATGGATGGGGCCATGTAACGTGGAATATTGGGCTTGAACCTCATTCCCTCATTCCCTCCCATTGAAAACACAACCTTAAAGATTTGGAGAGGATCTGGAAAGAGGAGTGGACCAAAATCCCTCCTGAGATGTTTGTAAACCTGGTGACCAACTACAAGAAACGTCTGACGTCTGTGCTTGCCAATAAGGGTTATTCCACCAAGTACTAAGTCATTTTTGTCTGTCAGTTTTGGGGGTTCAAATACTTATTTTTTGCATCAAATGCAAATAAAGTCATAAATGTTATAAAATGCATTTTTCTGGATTTTTTTGTTGATATTCTGTTTCTCACTGTTAATATACACCTACCATTACAATTATAGATCACACATTTCTTTGCAAATGGCCAAACTTGTGAAATCGCAAGGGGTTCAAATACATATTTTCCCCACTGTATATATCTGAATAATGAGACATTTCAATCGATTTCAATCAGAGCATTTAGGTAGTATTCAAATAGTACATTTATGTCGTGAAAGTTACAGTGAGAATATCTTTTGCTCTTTCACTTTGGGGATCTTGTCTCTTAAATCACCTCTATCTCACAACAAAATCTTGTGCATTGGTAATGTTTGTTATAGTATAGGGCTCTAAAATGGTTTTGCAGGCTGCCCTTTCGCAGTGTAAGCAGCAAGAGTTTGCATTTTTGTGTGCCTTTCATTTAGGTTCTTAAAGTAACTTCAGCTTAGTTCTGCACTCCTGAAGTCAAGGGGAGAATGGAAGTGAGCACATGGTGAGAGATTAAATTATCACATGGGCAGGGGATTTAAATAATGGCGTCTAACAATGCCATGCATGAATTCAACACCTCGCAACCTCCGACACCTCGGCAGAGAACGGCTGTGCCGAGAATGAGCCGCCATACTCCCCGCGCTGGTCTGCCTAAGGAAACAATTTGAAAAAACAGCGGAAGCACCTGGGAGCGAGAGTGGGGGAAGAAAATAGAACACACAATAGAACACATGAACAACAAAACCCTTTTTGATCAGTTTGGATTAGACAACGCAGTGCCAGACCGACACAAGAGACAAAAGCAAAAATGAGAGAAAGAAAGATAAGTGTTGCTGAAAGTGTTTTCCTTTAAAAAAAACTAAGAAATGAATAAATCCAACACAGCCTTTCTGTCCTCCAGCTGCTGTCCTTTAAGGTTTGACATTTTACTTTAACAGCATGAGTCAGCCCAGACTGGTATTTGATCATTTGAAATGACGTAGCTGCGATAGCACATTAAATAAAGCTTTTGATAGTCTGATTTGGCTTCTAGTGACTGAGAGGTGACCAAATATGGCATTTAAAAGAACATTGTTCACATTTAACAACTCCAGGTGGACCGCCAGTGGAGAGACACTTTCTTTTGACCTGCTTTTCACCAGCACCTTTTAAAAAGTTTTTTAAGGTTCCATTAACTGACATTAACTGAATGTAGCAATTAACATTAATGGACTGCTATCTTCAGTGCTGAATATGACCAAGTGGTTGCTAATGCTGAACGTAACGGTTCATTTATGTTTACTAATTGGATGTTGTTTGTTAAGAGAACTTGAAATTGAAGCATTCATTAACAATGTATTAGCTAGGCAATATAAACAAATCAGAGATTTACCTTCTGTAAATGGTGAATGGTATATTCATATTAGCAAATTGACTAGCTGTTAATTAAGGGATGTCAATGTAAAATGTTGACAGAACTTTTCTATTTGTTGTTTAGAAAAGGAATAATGTTATAGCCAACCTCATTAATAATCTCTGCCATTCGTCCCATACCAACAACGGACAGTCGTGTTGGGTGTGGCTGGTACCTCATGAATGTTAGCTACTTATTATTTGTGATCATTGATCATTGATCATCTCAATCTGTGGAATGAAACTGTGATAAACAAATAAAGTTAGTGCTGGTTTGGCTGGAAGTCAAGATTTTCTTCTTCTCTCAAATAGATGATATACATTGTTGAACCATTATTTGGTAAAGCCTCTCACAATTGGATTGAGTGGAAGTGACCTCCCAAGTGCATGCAGAAGGCTACAGTATGCCAGGGATTTATGGAGTTGCCTAAGCACTTTTATGCTCATTTGTTTATTTGCATACGTGTGTGCGCATGTGGGTGCCACGGATGTTCGCTCCAATTTTTGTGTTGTGTCTTTGCCAGAGCAATGCATTCATGGATTCACAGAGCCAAGTTTTTCAATCTGTGAATTCAATTTGCATGGGCGTCACATGTGTTCAACTGCACAGACCCCAAAGGAATCTCACAGCATTTTCACAAATGTGTAACTTAATGCACATAATGTTGTGCTATCACACAAAACACCCCAGACCAACATTGCAATGTATCAGTCGCTTGACACAATGCCATGGAGTAAAAATAAATAAACACTTATGTAAATTTCAGTGAAAAAGTAACTGCACTGTTGAAAAATGCAACTGATACATAAAGAACGTAGAATGCAGTATTTCCATATATTGACCAATATAAACCAATTCAAAAAAAAATGTTTGTACATTAAGAAAGGTCTTTTTGGATCTATTGTTTCCAGTGAACTGACCCATGAACCTTTTATCTATCTATCCTGAGGTTCTGATTGGTGTGTGACCAATTTGGACTCTCAATTTGGATTTTGAGCGTTTGGAATTGTGTGTTAGTTGGGTCCGAGCTGTGATGACTTGGATTAAGGACTTTGAATGCCAGTGCTTACTAAATGAGCACACAATGCAGCCAGTGATATATGAAGGTTATTTGTGTTGTAGTTTTGCACAAAAAGTTGAACTAATCTGAATCATGTATGAAAACAGGGCAATAGTGTTTATAGTTTTCGGAAATGGGTCTGTCTTTTGGTAGATGGCGTCATGGTTTGGGATGTCATAGGCCTGGTTATAGTGTGTAAGCGACTGAGAAAAACTGTAATATTACTGTTAAATAAAGGTGCTATTCAATTATTGTTATTGTTACCATGTTCTGTGGCCTGAACTTTAAGTTGTTCCTTTTGGGACCAACTTTCTCATCTGGGGTATACATTGTATACGGCTTTCATTGTGAAGAGGGCCAAATAAAGCCTTTGCTTATTAAAACATGGGGCATCCCACAATGTATTTTTGGCCACAAACGCTCAAGCCATCAATGCATTTCTTTTCAAAAAAGGGACACAAGCAGAAAGGGGATTCTGTATATGAATTCCGAACCCCTTCACCCCTTTTGAATGATTTAAGGCAGTTTGGGTCAGTTAAAGGGTTTGATGTGAAAGGTCAGCAGGCGTGGTGATGTTCTTAGTGATTTGGCCTCTCTCTCTCTCTCTCTCTCTCTCTCTCTCTGACTCTGGCCTGGCTTGTCTGAAAGCAGGCCCATTAGTGCCTTTAAAGGTTAGACATGAGAGGAGCGGAGAGGAAATGACATTTGTACACATTAGATGGGACCACGAGCTAAAGAAGAGAGATGTGTCTAGCCTCTGATGGAAAAAGTCTGTATCTCTCCCTTCTCTCTCTGTCTGTCTCTCTGCATCCCTTTCTTTATCTCTCCCCCTCTCTCTCTCTCTTTACTGTCCCACTCCTCCATCAGAGAAAGCTTCTTTAAGCTTCATCTTGCTGAGCTGGGGACATATTAGCGTATTTATGAGCAGGGGGGAGAAAGAATGGACAAGGGAGAGAGAATGTAGGGAATAGAGGCATGAGGAATGGACCTGCTGTAGAAAAAAAGAGCTTGATCCTTCCGTCCACTCGCTCTGATGGCATTATGATCAAGGCCTTTTCCTGTGTGGTGGGGCCATGGAAGAGGCCAATCAACTCTCACTCATCCCTTAGTGGCCTGTGTGTGTGGGGGAGACGGTTTTCTCTTCCCCCTTTCTCAGTCTAATCTTTCTCTCTTTTCTTCTCTGTCCTTTTCTCTCTGTGATGAAAGCACCTGTTTCTGGCTTTAATTTTCAGCTCTTAGCTGAATTATTTAACACTAACAAACAGTCTAAAGAAACAAAAAAAGGTGTGTGTGTGTGTGTGTTGGGGGGTGGGGGAGGTGTGAGTGAGAGTGAGGGTAGATGAAAAATAGCCACATGTCTGTCTCTGTAGTGTTTGTTCTTTCGTTTGACTCACATTCTCAACACTTCAGGCCCTTTCTCGCTCTCATCTCTCTCATGTATCACTTGATGTATCACTTGTATTTCTGATCTATTTTTTTTTTCTTCAATTTACGCTTGAATCAGACAGCCGTGTGTGTGTGTGTGTGTGTGTGTGTGTGTGTGTGTGTGTGTTTGTGTGTTTACCTTTACATATGTATAAAGGATTTTGTGTGTGCAGAGAGAAGAGTGTATGTGTGTCTGTACAGACAAAAGTGTGTGTGTGTGTGTGTGTGTGTGTGTACGTGTGTGTGATCCTGTCTCCTAAACCTCAGCTTAAACATTCCTCCATGTGTTCCTCTCCTCCTCTGCCCAGTGTGTTTCTCACCAGGGAAGCAGAGAGGGGAGAGGAGAGGAGAGGAGAGGATAGGAGAGGAGAGGAGAGGAGAGGAGAGGAGAGTATTCCTCTGCCATCCTTGTTGCAAAGCAGATTACTCCCTGAAATCCACAGGAGCCAGGCCTAATCCCACACAACACAATCCTCTCTGGCTTCAGCTTCGGAGTAGCACACTGGCTACTTAATGCTGGGAAGAGTCAATAATGAATTGGAATAAATATAAACTCTTATGACATGCTGGCCGAGGTACAAGAGAAGCAACAGTAGGCTTAACATAAATGGTTGCTTTCCTCCCACTACACACACACACACACACACACACACCCGCACACACACACACACACATACATATGCACCTTCACACACAAATTCACACACACACACGCACACACACACACACACACACTCACGCACATAAACGCACACAAAAACACATAGATACACACTCCAAGCCCAGACATTTTTGATGGGTCCCAGTGCCAGATTGATTAGCTCCAATCTCTTTCATGATTATTAATATGTACTTGACACATGATTGATTTGCCAGGGGAGGAAATGAGAAATGAGGCTCAGCTCGGAAGCCTGTGCCTGGATTTTGGGGCTCTGACGCCCATGTGACAGAGAAAAGGCCCCCTTTTTTTAAAGCCAGCTCTTCTTCTTGTCAGTCGATATGAAAGAAATACATGTCCCCGTTCTTATTTTGGACCACTTCTTCTTATGTCTTTTTTTCCCCTCGCCCTCTATCCCTCTCTCCCTCCACCCTCTCTCCCTCTCCCTTCCTTCTGTGGCCTACCGGGGAGGTTGGCAACCATGGCGACCGCCTCCATTTTCTCTTCTGTCGAAATGTCATCTCTAATATTGACTCATTTAAGTATGAAAGTTTAATAAGCTGTCTAAAAGAGACCCTGGGAAGCAGGCCACCGTCCTTTGAGGGGGTATTTGGGCCCGGCATTTAGCCTGATGTCCAGTCTTTCTCTCTCCCTGTCTCTCTTTCTTGGTCTTGCTCTTTCTTGTTCTTTGCCATTCCTCGCTCCTTCAAAGACGTGTTTCAAGTGCTGTGTTTGCTTTCGTACTGCAATCTGAGGCACTCGCACTCTCTCTGGCTCATCTCTTTTCTCTTGTTTTCTCTCTCTCTCTTTCGCTTTTTTTGGCCCCTGCCGTCTTGTGACTGATGGCTTCGCCAGTGCACTGTGTAGTTCATTACTTTGATTCCCATTCCTTATTTCTCGCTCTCTCTCTCTCTGTCTGTCTCTCTCTTTCTCTCTGTCTATATACAGTATATATATAAATATATATATATGTGTGTGTGTGTGTGTGTGTGTGTGTGTGTGTGTGTGTCTGTGTCTGTGTCTGTGTCTGTGTGTGTGTGTGTGTGTGTGTGTGTGTGTGTGTGTGTGTGTGTGCGCATGTGCATGCATGCATTCACATATTTCATTACTTTGATTCTACATGTCTTAGATACAAGCTGCACTGAGGAGACAGTATATGTTTGTGTGTGTGTGTGTGTGTGCGTGTGTGTGCGTGTGTGTAGAGGGCTCAGTGTTTTGAGCATTGGAGGTCCTATCGTAACGTAATGATTAAAATGCTCCCTCACTCCTGCATCTCTCCACTGTGCGGAGAAAGAGAAGACAACCTTTCTAAAGAGACAACCTGTCTGTTTCTGCAGAAAAATCTTCTGACCTGCATTGTGTCTGCTGTCATGTGAATCCCTAGTATAACTGAATAAACAGTACTGTTGAGCTATTGACAGAGGGGACATTTATACAGGAGGAGTAGTCCTGACTGACTTTTCCTGAACAGTAAGTGATAATCAAGCCTGATTTTTTTTGTCCTCTCCTGTTGATCAAACTCTGGGAGAGGAGAGAGAGAAAGAAAGAGTGAGAAATAGAGAGAGACAGTGTATGTGTATGTGTGTGTTTGTGCGTGCGTGCGAGCGAGTGTGTATGTGTGTGTGGGTATGTTTTTGTGTATGAGGAATGTAATTGCCTGCTTATGGTGGCTTATGCTTTCTCCTAGTCTCTCCTTATCCTCTCTCGGGAGACTCCAAACCTAATGCTACAATCTATCTATTGGTCCCTCATGCTGTGCAAGAAAACTCAATATCAGTCAAGTGGATTCAGCCCAAAGCTTAATGTTGTATGGTTTGTAGGTTTGAATGTGTGTGTCCCTGTGTGTTTGTGTTGTGTGTGTGTGTGTGTGTGTGTGTGTGTGTGTGTGTGTGTGTGTGTAGTAGTAGAATGTATTTAGGTTTGTCTTGTATGTTAGTATTCTGTGTTCCTCATTTATCTGTGAGTGTGTCTGTGTGTGTCTGTGTGTGTGTTACCGAGATTGTCTACATCCACACATATGTGGGCAAAAAAAAACATGACAAGTGTAAAAAAAAAAAAAAAGATGAGGGGATGATGCCGTGGAGAGGGGTGATTTGGTGCAACTGTCTGTTTGCAAAAGGCCAAGGCAGATTTTCACTGAGGACAGCAGCCCTTGTCAAAACAGGCGGCGCTTTGAGATCTTGACGGCATTTGACTGTAGGCTCGGGCCTGTCAGCTGAGACAGTCTGTGAGGAGGTTCGCCGTTTGAGGATCTGTCTATTTGACATCAGGTTCCCTCACCCCCTGACAAGCCCATTTGCATTTCCATACAGCCTCTCACACACACACACACACACACACACACACACACACACACACACACACACACACACACACAGTGGGGGGGAAAGGAACAGCACCCAGGTAATTCAAAAGGATTCCAGGAACAGATGTATTGGTATTCAAGATCCAGTGATGATGTGTCAGAAACTTATGTGGTATGGTGTGGGTGTGTGTGTGTGTGTGTCTTTGAAAGAGATAGAGAGACAGAGAGAGACACAGAGAGAGAGAGAGAGAGAGAGAGAGAGAGAGAGAGAGAGAGAGCACATATGGTGGTCAGGTTAAGCACTTGGCCATGCATTTTTCAGTGCATTTTGTGGCTCTCTGTGTGTGTGTGTGTGCGTGTGTGTGTGTGTGTGTGTGTGTGTGTGTGTGTGTGTGTGTGTGTGTGTGTGTGTGTGTGTGTGTGTGTGTGTGTGTGTGTCTCTGTGTGTGTGTGTGTGTGTGTGTGTGTTTTATGTCCCTTCATCCTCAGCACTATGCCATACATGAAACCAGTGTGTCCAGTAACTGGGCAAATGCTGATGCTGACGGTTTCTGGTTAGAGGCGAGTAGAGAGGCAGCTCCTCTATCACCAGAAGTGTGTGTGTGTGTTCACGGCCATTATCCTCTCCCCACTGGACTCTCCCCTGCTTTTAATGAACACTGGCACAGTGGGCGAGCTGCAGGAATTAACAGCAGCCACAGTAAGAGCACATACCATTAGCAGAGATAGCCAAGCCAATGACCACACACACACACACACACACACACACACACACACACACACACACACACACACACACACACACTGAGGTTATGTGTGCTGTCAGAGGACAGAGTTGTTTAGCCCGGGATTAGATCCATCAATGACTGGACTTGACTGCCGTCCCTGAAAGGCAGGTTGAGTGCCCCCTGATTTGACCCAGGCCTCGTAATGCATTGTCCTTTTACGATCACCACATAGATACATACTAACTAAACATGCAGCCTCTCCGTCTCTCTCTCTCTCTCTATCTCTCTGTCTCTCTCTCTCGATCTCTCTCTATCTCTATCTCTCTCACTCTATCTCCCCTCTCTCCCTATCTACCTCTCTCTCTCTTATCCATTTAAATCAGCAGACAAGATGAAATGAGATGAGGCCCA
>NC_137914.1:19136140-19143640 GCF_963457725.1 Sprattus sprattus
CTCCCTCTCTGGCTTTCCCTCTGCCGTCCTGTCTACCCAGTATTTTTCTGTTTTTGGCTTGCATGGCGTTCATTTTTAATTCATCAGATGGTATTTTACATCGGAGGAAAAAAGAAGGGGCTTTACTTCTCGAGTCCAACTGGGAAATTCCATTCTGCACGGGCTCTGAGCACTGGCTCGAGGTTTGCACTCAAGTGAGGTTGGACGCCGGTCACTGGAGACTCACAGTCCGGCGCTTACAGCACATCAGATTACTTCAGCATTTTGGGAAACCGGTTACGATGAAATTTGGCATGACCGATCCCATTGTTCTAATGGTCACGCAATCCTCACAGTCACATCAGATACTGTGACAAACAAATAACAAATGTCTGGATATAGAGGACAAACTATTCTACAGGGAGAGGAGAGGAAAAGAAAAGGAAAGGGTGAGATGGACGGTTATGTGTGAGAGAGAGTGCGTGTCTGTGTCTGTGTGCGTGTGTGTGAAGACATATGTTAAATCAATACAAAGTTTGCAATATATAGGCTTTAGCCTGTGCTTCGCTTCCAGTTGCCTCTCCTGCTAAGCTGGAGTGGAGTTGAAGTGGAAACTTCAGTGCTTACAGCTCGGATCTTTTAAAGAAGTCATCCAAATAGAAATGGCATGTGTGTCTCTGGCGTCTGAAGGGCCCTCTCTACGGCTCCCCACAGGAATGCAGACGTCTGAAGAGCGTGTCCGTGGAGAGAGGGTTTCTGTCGTTAATAACTGGCATTGTGCAGCGGCTGTGCCATGGCACTGAGGCTTAATGCCTAACACCACCCAACCTCCAACCAGTGATGGAGGCCTGCTCACCACTCCACTGTGTCCCAAGAACTCAGCAAAACACACACAAACACACACACACACACTCTCTCTCTCTCTCCCTCTCTCTCTCTCTCTCTCCACCTCTCACGGTCACACACTGACACACACAGACACACACACACACACACACACACACAAACACACACACACACACACACACACACACACACACATACATCATTGTCTGTGACCCCTCCCTCCATGAGGAAGGCCTCATCCCCCACCCCTTCCTCTTACATATAGAGACAACCACACCTACACATCCATAAGCACACATAGAGAGAGAGACTGCACAGTCATTGATGGCTTAGGGAGCAGCAGTCTCACTGCAGTCGGTGCCGTGCAGGGTTTGGGGTGCAGCCGGCTGCTTGAGATCCATCAGAGCGCCATTGTTTTGTTTTATTTATTTTTTAACTGGACCTTGCCTGATAAATGAGATCTGTCTCGCCGTAATGCACAAAATGATTCACTTCATCAAATGTATTCAGAGAGGCGAGGCGGCTAAGAGGCATGGAGGAAAAGATAAACTCTTTCTCAGTATGCGTGAGTGTGTGCGTGAGTAGGTGGGTGGGTGTGTGTGTTTGTGTGTGTGACTGTGTGTAGGTGGGTGGGTGTGTGTGTGTGTGTGTTTGTGTAGGTGGGTGGGCATGTGTGTTTGTGTGCAGGTGGGTGGGTGTGTGTGTGTGTGTGTTTGTGTAGGTGGGTGGGCGTGTGTGTTTGTGTGCAGGTGGGTGGGTATTTGCGCGTGTGTGTGCGAATGTGTGTTTGTGCTAGTGTGCTTTTGTGAGCAAAGTAAGAGCTAGAGAGAGAGAGATGGAAGCAGAAAGGCCAAATGAAAGCATATTGCCATGTGAAGAAATGCTAATGTTTCCTATGGGACAGAGTGAAAACAGTTTCCCAGTGATTCATTATTTAGAGCTGCAGGTCCCAGCGGAGCAGAACAGGCCCTGTGCCTAAAAATACCCTGCACCCAAGCACACGCACACACACACACACACCAAGCACACGCAGACACACACACACACACACACGCGCGCTTGCGCGCGCACATACACACCAAGCACACGCACGCAAACTCACGCGCACACACACACCAAGCACACGCACACACACACACACCAAGCACACGTACACACATACACACACACACGCACACACACACCAAGCACACGCACCCAAACACACGCACATGCACACCAAGCACACACACACACCAAGCACACTCTATGCTCAATACAAAACCAGTTTCAGAGGAGGGAACCCCCTCTTTCAAGTTGTTTCCTCTTCCATTTACTTTTCCTTATTCCTTTTCTTCCCCCTCCTGTCCATTATCATCACCATCATCATTATTCCTCTCCTCCTTCTCTATTTCTTCCTCTCCTCCCCCATCCTCCTCTGTATATATTGGCCCCACTGTATTTGCCATGTGCTCACATTGGTAATACATGTAGTTGTTTGTGTATTGTCACCGGAGCCAGAGGCAGTTGTCTCGCACTACAAACATCACAGTTGGCTGGGCCCTCAAAATAACTGGATCCGTATCCTCTTATCTTTCCCTTTGCCTTCGTCTTTCTCCTGCAACGATCAGCCCAGCGTTTAATTAAGCTCAAATTCCCCCGCTCTGTAGCACTTAATCTTCCCTAATGGATTGAATTTTGACAACATGGCGGATAAGGGAGAGAAGTACGAGTCCCGTCTTTGAACTCGTCCTCTGAGGTGCGGGGGGGCCGGGGGGGGGGGGGGGGGGTTGGGCATGTGTTTGAAGAGGAGAACAGCGACACATCAGGAAGCCTCCGGCGTGGTCTGAACCTTCATCGCCATGACGACATTCCCTGCCGCCCGCCCTCCCAAAATAAAAACAAATGAGTGGAATAGGAGAAAAAATAGGAGAAGAGGAGTGTAGTGCTCAGGAGGCTGGCTGCTGATGGAGCAGTGGTGCCAGTGCGCCTCCTCACTAAAGCACTCTTGAAAGCAGAGCAGGATATCTTCTGATAGCTGGAAACTAGGACAGGCCCTGCTCAGAGGCTGCTCAGACCTAATCCCATCTCCAAGCATATTGATTTTTTACCTCAGTCTCTCACTCTCTCTTTCTCACACACACATACACACACACACACACAAACTCTCTATCTCTCCCCTGCGTCTCTCTCATGCACACACATACACACACACACACACACACACACACACACACACACACACACACACACACACACACACACACACACACACTCATACACACACTCATACACACACACACACACACACATATACTTATGTTGTCTCTCCTGCTCTCTTTCTCTCTCTCCCTGTCTGTCTTCCAAAAAATGTCCGTTTACTCGTCATCGCTGCGCTGTTATTGTCTCATCCTTAACAAAGAGATATCATAAGCGGTGCGCGCAGACATCATCCTCCTCCTGGCTACAACCCCGCCCCCCCCCCCCCCCCCCCCCCCCCCCTGCTCCCCTCACGGTGCCCATAAAAGCCTCCATTGTCTTCCCCACTGATGAGAAAGACAGGACTCCTTTCTTTCCATTGTCTGGCAGGATGGAGAGAGCGAGAAGGGTGATCAATAGGAGAGTGTTTTTTAGTGATCGTCAGTGCTCGCTTTTCTCTTTAGTAGGAATGACAGCGGGACTTGCTACTGTTAATTACCACACAAAGGCGCGCTAATTGTGCTTGAAACGGTGCCATCTCTGCACGTTTAGACACGGTACAGTGGAGTACTGTATAGAGACTCTAGGTAAACAAATGCAGTGATATGGGTACAGTTACGTATTCGAGGCTTTCATCAAAGATATTAATATCTCTTCCCACAGGTGAAGGAGATTGCCATCGTTCTCTCTCTCGCATGTACAAATCAAATATTAACACATTCACACTTAAATGTTGAACGAATCCCGTTGGGTACAATTTACTGCTGATAAAACACTCTTAAGCTCGCTGTGTAGGAACTGTGTACCATCCACGTTCTTACTTACTGTAGTATTAATGGACCTTGTGAAGATCCCTCTCCATCTGTAATGTTGCTTTGGGCTGTGATGAATTATTTCATTGTTCAGCAAGGCCTACATGCTTTTGCCTTAAGGCAGAAGCCAGTGTTTTTTTTCCCCTCTCTGCTTTAACTGATAATAGAAGACAGGATGGGTATTGGAATGATATTGGAAATGTGTTTGTTTCACATCTCGCACATCTTGAACATACATTGTGTAAAGATAAAATCTGACAAACATATACTGTACGGGCCTATGCACCTTTCACCAGGCGATGCTCCTCTAGGTGTCTGTGTTTGATTGTTGAACTTGCAAAGCCTTTCTACTGCCCCCTAGCTGCCAGAGTGCTGTGAGTGCATCTGCTTTGCAGCATGCAAACAGCAAAAGCTAAACAGATATAAGCACAGATATAAGTAAACACACACATGCAAATCCATGACACATACACACAGACATAGACACACACAAACTGAAAGCACTGTAGAGCATTAACCCCTTAGAAACACTGCAAGGGGAATTAGCTCTAAAGAGAAAAAAGGGATGAAAGACTCCGAGAGAGAGAGCGAGAGAGAGAGAGAGAAAGAGAGCAGGACTTCCTCCCCGCAGATCTGCCCGTACCTCTATTATTCTTCCCTTCCTCTGAGTGCTCTTTAAAGCAGAGCTGTATTAATCACAAGCACTCCTGCACCATGCTCCCTGACCCCGCCATTTAATTGCATCCGCTCTCCTACTCGCACCACATTTTTCTCTGTCTCTCTCTCTCTCCCTTTCTCCCTTTCTCTCCCTCTCTCTCGCTCTCTGTATACGTCCCCTTTTCATGTGTCTGCATATGCGGCGTCTGCGGCCTTAGGTTGATGGTGTCTGTAGACACGAAGAAAGCCTCAGCTTTCACCCTGCTGCTCCGGAGTGCCTTTAGCTAATGTTGATTCAGCGCCACCGCGGCCCGTAGGTGTGTGAGCTGCAGGTGACTCAACCCCCACTGCTGCTCCTTCATGCACCTCCTTCCTCTGATGCATTTTGTGCTGCGCTGCCTACCCTTCCCTTCCCTTCCCTCCTGTTTTCATCTCTCTTCATCTCTCCCCCCTCCCTGACTGTGAGAGCGACTTTGAGCCCAGCTGCTTGGTGGCTTGGGCGCAGTGTTGACATTTGACAGTTAGGCAGTAGGGCCTCTCTCTTGTGCTCTCTTTCTCTTTCTCTCTCGCTATCTCAATCTGTCTCTCTATTTCTCTCTCTCTCTCTCTCTCTCTCTTTCTCAATCCATCTCTCTATTTCTCTCTCTCAATCGCTCCGTCGTTAGGTTGAAGGGGGAACTGGTGGTAGTGGCGTCAGCATTGGTTGCGTCCACTATGCCACCGCTGCGTCTTTCAGTGAATGCCATCGCTGCAGAGCCGCGCACATGCTATCTCGCCCTGGCACTCGTCTAGCTCTGTGGTGCCCGCAGGCCTCAGCAGTGCAGAATCTTTTGTGTTTCACGGACAGCTTGGCACAGCATGGCCTGTTGCTGCCACGTGGATGTGACAGTGTGTGCGTGCATGCGTGTGAGGGTGTGTTTGTGAGTGTGAGTGAGTGAGTGTGTGTGTGTGTGTGTGTGTGTGTGTGTGTGTGTGTGTGTGTGTGTGTGTGTGTGTGTGTGTGTGTGTGTGTGTGTGTGTGTGTGTGTGTGTGTGTGTGTGTGTGTGTGTGTGTGTGTGTGTGTGTGTGTGTTTGTGTGCATTTGTGTGTGTGTGTGTGTGTTTGTGTGCATTTGTGTGTGTACATATAAGGGACTCGGTGGCGGGTTATGTGTCTGTGACAGAATGCACACCAAGAGTGGGAAGGCAGCCCAGGTGCCACGAGCCAGCCATGCCAGGGTACATGCTGGAAAGCAGCGGGCAGTGCCACCCCTGCCACATGTCCTCTGCCCATCGCGGGGTGCGTGCCAGCTGAAGACGCCACTTCGTCGCCGTGCTTGGGAGCCTTGGCACCGATATAACCAGAATCGGCCTCACTGCGTTTTCATGCCGTTTTTTTGCATCACAGTGACTTAACACAACTTTGCCCCCAGATTAATACGACTGGATAAGTTGTTGTTGATATTTATTTTAATTTTTTTGTATTTGGCTGCTTACCTAAGCTGTCTGTCCAAAGGAGATTCCATGCTGGGAAATGTGAACTTGAGGCAAGCTGCCTGTCTTGTTTAGGTGTGCTCATCGTGTTTACAGCTCTGAAAATGTGTCAAACAGCCAGCCCTGTGAGCTGTAAGAGTTGAAGTGTTGGTCGCAAACTTCATGTTCAGGGTCAGTCTGGACTTGACTGGAGAAAGAGAAAGAGTGTGAAAGATAGAGAGAAGGAAAGAGATAGATAGAAAGGGAAAGAGAACAGAGAGCTGGGTTTGTCTGAGAAAGAGAGAGAGTGAGAGAGTGAGAGAGAGAGAGAGAGAGAGAGAGAGAGAGAGAGAGAGAGAGAAGAGAGAACAGAGAGCTTTCAGTTGGTTAGGTTCCCCCTATGGTGATGTCAGGGAACATGAATAGGCCAGTGACTGACCTTATCACTCCCTCATCTTTGCCAGGGTCACAGACCAGCTACAGCATCACGGACGAAACCCTCACAGAACACGCCACATTCAACTTAACAATCAGTCACTCTTTTTATTCCGTCTTTTTTTTTTTTTTTTTCGTGCTCAGAGTAAAATGATATCTGTCCTCCAGAAGGACAAGCTCTCACTTTAATTTGAGTTTATCTCTGCTGTTCTCGCAGTTTTCAGACTTGGTTCATTACTTTTGATTTCTGTCTCGTCTCGTCTTGTCTGCTGAAGTCCCAAATTCATGACGCTCTCTTTGTGTTCATTATTTGCATCGGCTGAACCCAGTTACTTTAGCCTTATTAAACGTAGTATCAGTAGTGCATGACTGATGTGCGCTTGTGTGTGTGTGTGTGTGTGTGTGTGTGTGTGTCTGTGTGTGTGTGTGTGTGGGGGGGGGGGGTGCTTTGCCTAGGATTTAATTACATGTTTTCAAAGACACTAGTTGCTCCTTTCTTTTGTGTTGTGTTTTTTTCTCTCCCCTTCCTTCGCGGCTTGTCTGAGCGCTGCTAAGCGCTGCTAAGCGTCATCCTCCGCAGCTTTATCGCCGCCGAGCATCTGTTTGCTAGCTCATGCTCGGCAAGAGGCAGCACGGTCATGATTCACGCACCAGCGGGGCTCAAAGGACACCAGCCTGCTTCCCAAGAAGGAAGCGACTTCCTGTTTGTTTGTTTGTTTGTTTGTTTCTCTGCTTGGTTGTGTTTTCACTTTGTTTGTTTGGGTTGTGTGGTTGGTTGGTTTGGTTGGCTGCTTGTTTGCTTTCGAGCATGTGTTCGACTTTGTGTGAAGCACAATGCTAACTGTATTAATCATCATGATAATGAAGCATCATTAAAAGTTGAACAGTCAAAGAGACGATCGGAGGCGAGATACTGAGTGTGTGTATCAGCGTTAAAAAAAGCCTTTGTCTTAGTTCTTGCCGTCACCCCACACATCCCGCACAGCATGTTGAAACTGAACTTTTTTAACCTCTCCTTGGCATGTTCAGTTGACCTCACAGCTACTCAAGCGTAACGTACCCCCACCCCCCACCCCCCCCCCCCCCCCCTACCCACCGCCACCCCAGAATTAGGCTAGCATAGGGTTGCCTCAACCATCTC
>NC_137914.1:19148640-19163640 GCF_963457725.1 Sprattus sprattus
AGATGTGGCATATTTACCGAAAGAAGAGGCTTCAAAACAGGAGGCGCTTTTCCATTGTGACTGACACTATTCCTGGCCTATGAGGAATGCTGGTCCATGTGACGGACAGCAGCGGGGCTGGCGGTGGCCCAACCAGGTGACAGGAGTGGCCCGAAGGGTCGGTGAGGGGAAGTGATGATTGTGATGGCAGCGTGAGCAGCAGGAGAGGACCTTGAAGGCTGGTGGGGAACGAGTGATGGATGAACTGACAGCCCGGCTCGGTGTCAGGGCTCGGACAGTGACAGAGAGAGCAGTTGTGCTGGGACAGCTCCATCCAGCTAACTTCCCCCAACATCCCTCCTTCTCCAAACAAAAAAAAAACAGAACAACATCCCTGGTTCTCTCTCTCTCTCCTCCTCCTTCTGTCCTTCCTTCCATCTCTCTTTCTCAAACTCCAACCCTGTCTGTCCCCCACTGCTGACCTTGAAAGCCCTGGTCGAGACAAATGACATCTGAGCCACAGTGGATTGTGTGTGTGTGTGTATGTGTAACGTGTGTGGAGAGGAGAGGTGGGTGCTTTGGCACTGTGTGTGTGTGTGTGTGTGTGTGTGTGTGTGTGTGTGTGTGTGTCTTTGTGTGTGTGGGTGTGTGTGTGTGTGTGTGTGTGTGTGTGTGTGTGTGTGTGTGTGTGTGTGTGTGTGTGTGTGTGTGTCTTTGTGTGTGTGGGTGTGTGTGTGTGGTTGTGTGGTGGCAATTGGGTAGAGGAACACAAGAGAGAGGGTAGACGTGGAAGGGACAGAGGGAAAATTAGAATCCCTAAAAAAAGTCCCAAATCCTGATGGACCTGACCCAGTAGGAAATGCTGAGAGCAGCTCTTCTGCTTCAAACCACATATACACACGCACACACACACATACACACACACACACACACACACTCCCTTTCTCTCTCGTACCCAGAGGGGTCGTGACAGAAGCCCATTCTTCAGACACAGGCCAGGTGTCGGGCCCCCTCTCCCCAATCGCCCGAGGCCCCATTAGTCTTAGTCTTCTGGGCTTATGCTCTCCTCTTTGATGTCCAGCATCAAGCACAGGCTCGCCAAGACTTGGCTCATTACTTGTTTGCCTCTCCTTCTGACTCGAACACTCTATCATTATTCATGTTCTGCACGGTGTGCAGAAATGTACGAAGCAGTGGCCAAGGTCAAACATTTAATTCAGTGTAGGAATACTCCTGGTTCAATCTCTGATATATCGATTTTCCAGGAGAAGAGAGTGAATATTCAATGAAGCAACACACTCGCCACACTTCCTGCGGTGCGCATACCAACGGCGCAAGAAAAAAGGCACTTGGGATGAGGTCCAACTTCATTATGAGGCTCCACCAGACAGGCTTTATCCGTGGATGACACAGTGAAGGCTGTTCTATGGGACACAGTGTGCTCTGCGGCACACTAGAATCAGCCTTACGGTTCCGGGACACAATGTCACAATGTTTTTGACATCCTTTTGTTGAAGTCACGGAAAAGGAAGGTATAAGGGAGAGAGAGAGGGAATATGAAAAACAGGCTTTGCAAGTTGAAGAAAAAAAAAAACTTTACCATTTCTTTAACTTTGCTTTTCTTTTTCTGTTTTTTTTTTCTTTTTTTTTACTTTCACTTCATGTTCCTCTCCTTTTCCCCCTCTGCAGCCAAACTTTAGCGAGGCTTTTCACTGCCTCCGAGAGGCTTTTGAGGGATGATCCTCCTCTTTCATTGCATCCAGGCTTAATCGCCGCTAAAGCCGACTCTAATTGCTAAACGAGTCCGCTGCCTCTCACAGGTCTGCCTTTTCCCCATGTTTCTCCTTTCTTCCACTCGTTATGATTTCTTTCTTTATGTCTTTCTTTTTATATTTCTGAATTTCTTCTTCTGCTCATTTCTCCCTCCCCTCTTCCCTCCTCCCTCTTTCCTCCTCCTTCGCCTCCCTCGCCTCCGCTTCTCCTCAAACACCCAGAGCACGAGTAAAGTATGAATTATTAATGAGATAGCTGCAAAATGAAACAAATTTATGAATCTTTGTTTTAATCATTTGGCTCTAATTTAATAAGCTGCCTCTGTTTAAAAAGATCCCCTTTTTCCATCGGGGGCTATATGTGGAGGGTAATTACTGATTTATATGTAGTGTTGTGATGTGTGCATGCCTGTATGCGTGTGGGCAATTGTCTGTATTAGATGCATATGCCCACACACACACTCACACAAACACACAAACACACAAACACACTCACACATACACACACACACACACACACACACACACACACACACACACACACTCTGAGGCTGAGACTTCCAGTTAGGGCTGATCGCAGTGTACTGCTGGTGAGAGGATGATGAGGAGAAATGAATGAAGCTCAATCAGGCATTTTGAAGAATGTTCAGCAGAATGTTAACTCCTTATTAGGGAACTACTGATTACTAAAGGCTGTTCGTTAAGATTGTGTGTGTGTGTGTGTGTATGTTATGTGTGTGTTTGGTGTGTGTGTGTGTGTGTGTCTGTGTGTGTGTGTGTGTGTGTGTGTGTGTGTGTGTGTGTGTGTGTGTGTGTGTGTGTGTGTGTGTGTGTCTGTGTGTGTGTGTGTGTGTGTGTGTGTGTGTGTGTGTGTGTGTGTGTGTGGATGTGTGTGTGTGTGTGTGTGCATGAACATATCTGTGTGTGTTTGTGTGTGTGTGCGCGCGCGTGTGTGTGTGTGTGTGTGTGTGTGTGTATGTGTGTGTGTGTGTGTGTGTGTGTGCGCGCGTGTGTGTGTGACTGTTCATTATAGGGCTATAGGTGGATCCTACTCCTGATAATGAAGTCTAAAGGTTTCCAACTAGTCCTCCAATAAGCCAGGGTGTGTGTGCCCTGGGTGTGCTGTTGGCATTGCTCATCTGGGACGAATGATAAGGATAATGGGTTGTGTCACAGCTGAAATAGGATTCAGCCTCCTAAGCCTGTGATATTATTGCATCCACACAGCTCCTCTCTTCTCTGTAGAGTCCCTGTAATGCAGCTCGTGGTACATTATCGTTAACCGCACCACTGTACAAATGTTAGCCTTGCTCCAGATCAGTTCCTCTCCTTTTACACTCTCAGCAGATTGGGCCAAATGTTTGGCAGGGCCAATCCTTCCCTTTTAAAGTAATCTTTTGGTGTCCTTGCGTGTGTGTGTGTGTTGTGTGTGTATTCGCGCGTGCACGCTGTGTGTGTGTGTGTGTGTGTGTGTGTGCTTGTGCAGACTCGTTACCCGTTTATCTGCTCTCTTGTACTCCTTTTCCATGCCTCCGCTCTTTTCTCTCTTCTCCTCCCCTCTCCTCTCCTCCTCTTGTCCTCTCTCTGGTGGCTTGTTGTTCCGCCGGCGTGTGTACTGGCAGGCGTTCCATGACGGGGATGTTGGCTCCGTCTTTGTGTCTGTGGCATGTCCCTCCTCTGGCTGCGGGGTCCACCGCTGTTGTTCCAGACCCCCTAAAGGGACCCATCACTGGATGAGTCCCTCTGTTGGGACCCCTACCGACCAGCTCGTCCACACCGCCTTTTTCATGTTTCGCTTCCAAAGAGCACGCTCAAACGTTAACACACACACACAAACACACACTGATTCTCACACACACGCACACACACACGCACACACACACACACACACACACACACACACACACACACACACACACACACACACACACACACACACACACATACTTGTGAGCCCCCATTCAATCACATCGCCATCAGGGCTTTGGGAGGCAATGCGGTCTTGCTGTCTAACAGAGATGCCAGCACAGTCTAGTGCCTAGTATGGCAGCCTCCTTCACCACCCGCCAACCAGCCAGTCGGCCAGCTAGCCAGTCAGCCAGCCATCTTTATATGCTCCAGCCTGTTCCCATTATTCACATTAATCACACTTAGCCTAGCCACTCACCATTCCGGTACTGCGTAGCATCTTCTGCTAGGGACGCGTCACATCCCTCTCTCATTCTCTCTTTCTATCTCTTCTCTCTGTGTGTGTCTCTCGGTCGCTTGCCTCCGATCTTTGTTTGTATCCTCTAACCCACGCCGCCACCATTGCTCTCTCTGTTCCCGCACTCTTTCATTAGGTCAGCCCAATTAACTTGTCTAAACAGCCATATTTAGATCACATCCAGTCATGTTGTCTTTCTCTGTGTTGCGGCCAACACTGTGCCTACTCGGCCAGTCCGGAGATCTCTGCCAACAGCACAGCCATGCCAGGCCTGCCCTCCCCTCCTCTTCTCCCCTCTCCTCTCTCATCTCCTCCACTGTCTTCAACGGTTTCCCTTTTTCTTCTCTCTCTCTTTTTCCTTCTCTCCCTCTCCTGCCCTCTCCTGTCTGTCTTCTCTGGGTTCCTGATTCACAGCCATGGTCCAGCCTGTCAGTGAGGGATAACAGACTGCTCTGATGTCCCAAAACATCCCTGGTCATCCTCTCTTCCTCTCTCTCTCTCTCTCTTTCTCTTTCTCTTTTTCTCTCTCTATATTTCTTGCTCTGGCTCTCTGATTTGTCAAAAGGACATCTGGTGAAAGGCGGTCACACCTCCCCCTCTGGTCCGCTCTCCCACTGAAACGCTTCACAAGGCATGAGATAGCAGCCATGTTTAATTAACTCTGACCTTTTTCTGTGCTTTAAGGACAAGACAGAGACAGAGACTGAGAGAGAGAGAGAGAGAGCGAGAGAGAGAGAGAGAGAGAGAGAGTGCAGGAGCGATCCTCACTCGATGGTAGCAAGCACAGCAGGATTAGACAGGAGGCTCGACTCATCTTTCCCTCGTTTACCTCTTTGAGGTCTTTCCTTCTTCTTCTTTCTATCTCTCTCCCTTCCTCCATCTCTCTCTCCATCTCAATCTCCTCTTTCCTGACTTTCCCTTTCCTCTGTATATATATTTTGTGTCTTCTCTTACCTCCTCAGAGGACATCATTGACAGAGTAGATATGAAAGACATACAAACCAGCACGAGAGAAACACGCAGACACAGAGTCACAGAACGAGGCAGGGAGCGGAGTGAGTGAGTGAGCGATCGAGCCGTGCCGTCTCTGCGTCTCTCTGCACTCCCCCTGCGCGTCCCACAGGGGGCTCGGGGCTTTATTTGTCAGATCGAATGGAAGGCCCGGACTCTCTGTGCGGATCCGAGGGTCGGCATATTTGCGGATGTGCTTGGCAGAGCATGGGACGCCGTGGTGTCGGGCGGATTTTAATAATGCCTTTTTAGTTTGGCAGAGGCCGCTGCGAAGGGAATCTGGACTGTTGTGTTTTCTCTCTGTCTCTCTCTCTCTCTCCCTCTCCCTCTCCCTCTCTCTCTCCCTCTCTCTCCCCCTCTCTCTCTCTCCCCCTCTCTCCCTCTCTGTACTGTGTTTCTTTCGCTAGAAAGAGCAGACCTCGTTTGAAGCATCCGACGGCCCCCAAAGCTCGCGGAACTGACAAGTGATTGATCGCCGTGGTCACAGAGCCAGAGCTGCTGGGGGATCTGTGGGAGTGGGAGTGGTGGGCCAGAATCCGCATATCCACACTCACAAACACACATAAACACACACACACACATACACACACAAATACACTTGTACACACACACATACATCCACATACACACAAACTCACAAACATACATACATACATATACAACACACACACACACACACACACACACACACACACACACACACACACACACACACACACTCACTCTCTTTCTTCTTCTCTCTAACACACACAAACTCACAAACACAAACACACACATACACACACACACACACATAAAGGTTGTACATGCTCACTTTCTTACTCTCTCACTCATGCTGTTTGGTGCACATCTATGGGCCCTGCATCACAGACAGACATCACAGACAGATCTGGGTATGAAGGAGAGAGGAGAAGAAAGAGAGACACACAGAGTGAGGGAGACAGAAGGACAGAGAGGGACAGACAGATGTAAACACGGAACCTGAGCGGAAGAATGAGAGGCAACAAGAGGTCAATGGAGTATTTTTAAAATCTAAGCCTGCAGTGTGTATGAATTTAGCCGAGGCATCAGAAGGGGGTGGGGGGAGGTTGTGTGTTGGGGGGCTAGGGAGTGCAGTTCAGCCCATGAGCGTGTGACTCTGCATCAGGGATGAGTTAGTCTTTGTGGTGACTGTAAGTGTGCTGTGCAGCATCGCGGCTGTGCCGCTGACAGACCAATTTCATTCTCTCCTGCCCGGGTGTCTGGAGCTCCGGCGGATCTGTGCATTTGTGAATATGCTTACTTTCATTTTCACCTGCCTCTGCAGACATACACCAAGTACATTTTAGGGTGTTAGTGCTCAAACAAAGGGAGAGGCTGAGTGCTGCACTTTTCACTCATTCTCTCTCCCTCTGTCTCTGTCTCTTTCGCTGTGTCTTTCTCTCTCTCTCTCTCTCTCTCTCTCTCTCTCTCTCTCTCTCTCTCTCTCTCTCGTAAGGTGACATTGACCAAGTTTATCCCACTTTTTTCACCACTCTGCGCCCAGAGGACATCCTGACAGATAGGTAGCAGTCCGGCACTCCTGCAGAGGCTCTCTGGGGGGACGCGTAATGGTGGTTGGTTGCGGTTGGGTGCTGGGTGCATGTGGGACTGCCGAGGGGGTGGGGACGATGTGGATGGGGAGAGCGGCTGTGGTTGTGTTTCTTTTTGTGTGTTTTTTATTTATTCAAAAAACTAAATGGGGGGGGGGGGGGGGGGGTTCCTGACGATATCCACATCTCTTCCTGTGCCCTCCGCTGTTTCTTATCCCTCGCTCCACTCCTTTCTCCTACTCCCTGGCTGGAAGAGTCCCCCAGGAGCCCAGCCACGGGTGGGACTGTCACTAATCAGCCAGTCAGCGGGGCAGCTGTGACCCCCCACCAACAGGAGGAGATGGAGGATGTAGGGAATGGAGGAGTGGTGCTGAGGAGAGAGAGCAAGATAGAGAGAGGAAGGAATAGACAGAGAAAGAGGTGCTTGTTTGGGATAGTATGATATGTGGCTGGCCAGTGGCACGACTCCTTTGTGCTCTGCTTCCAGAGTTTGGAGTCGAGACGCCAACCTGTTTGTGTTTATCGACGTACGTGTCAATATTCTGCGAGACAATCTGTGTCCAGGTGTCTGGATCGAATGCGATTTAAAATTGTGAAAGAAGGCGTGTTGGAGTTATTGAACCCATTTTCACTGCTTAGTTTATCAAGGAGCAGAGGAAGTGTTCATGCACTTGAGTGCTCTGTTGGAATAACACTGAGTAAAGTCGACTGTGTTTAGACAAGACTCTAGCCCTCAAACACAATCCTGTGTACTATATCAGTGTATTACTATATCGGTACACAGTGTCAGTTCATAATTGTTTGGGATGTATACTTTAAGTACAAGTATACTGTATTTCACATAGTCGTAGCGTAATCACAAAGTAGTTCATTGTACCATGCAGGTCTTGTAGATCACATGCTACTAGTGAGGTTCAGCTTTGTGTCGTCTGCAGGTGTCAAGTATCTAGTAACAGATAAGAGAGCTGCTGTAGGTGGACTGGTCAGAATAAAAGGAAAGAAAAAGAGGAAGAGGAGGAGGACTGAGAGATGTGAGGCACCAGGTGGCGGGACAGAAGAAGAGTGGAGGTTCTGCACAGAAGTTTGAACAGGCTGCGGCTGTCGTGACATTTGCGGCCCACTGCCCAGAGGTGGTACTTGGACCCCCTCTCGTTGTGTCTGTTTTGAAGGTTAGAGCAGGGCTGGGAGTGCAACCCCCCCTCAGCAGCAGCAGCAGCAGCAGCAGCAGTGGCCCGTGACCAGGGCTGCCCCTTCAAGCACCTGTCCAAAATGACAATTGGAAGCAGAGGATGGTATCTTTTCACAGAGACTGCTGGAGTGTGTGCCACTCTTTCTGACCTCTTATCATTGGGCCCACACACCCACCTACACATCGCCTTACACACACACACACACACACACACACACACACACGCACACACACACGCAGACACATACACACACATAGGATGGAGGTGGGATAATGCACCAGAGGTGGGAGGCAGAACAGAACCAGAGGGTCCAGAGGCACACAGGTCTCTAGCCTGCCAAAGTGTGTGTCGCGCAGGCAGGGATTACGGCAGGACTGATCCGGAGGTCTTGCTCCGGTGCACGCACTCTTTCCCTTAACGTATGGCGCAGGCCACCAGCTGTGTCAAACTAGTGGCGAGACCTTGTCAGGTGACCTCCGGCGTCAGCAAAGCAGAGAGGAACTAACTTAGCCTCAGGACCAAAAGTAAACCTACAAACACGCTCTTGGATACATATGGAAGTTATTTGTAAGGTTGAACTTTGTCCGGTCACCTCTAGACAAACATGCAAATGCACACAAATACATGCAAATTTCTTTATAGAATTAGTGGATGATTTTCTCAAAGAAAAAAACACCAGATATTAGCTTTGTCTTATAAACAGCACATGAAGTTCATGATGATCAAAAGAATGAAAGATTGAAAGGCTGATGATGAAAGGCTTTGCGAGACCATTCCGTTTAGCCACACCACTACAGAATTAGCTTCACAGAAATGTCTTACAATTAAAAAGAAAGCAGAGAGTGCTTGAAGTCCTCATGGAGCCTGCTTGTGAGCACCACACTAGAGGAAAATAAAGAAACGGAGCACCCTATGGTCCTGCACTAACGCAGGGGGCTAGTGGCTGAGAGGTGCTACTGTGTGGAATTGCACACGGCCTCAGGTGGGAGCGGGAATACCATAATTAGTCAAAAACATTCAGAGAGGTGAAAAGCCCTGAATTGAAGGCCACTTACTTATCTCACAATTACTTTTAACACTGCTGAGTGGTACAGTAGCCTAAAACAAACACACTAACAACATCCCACGATGACTCCACAAGAGGCCCAGCACACTAACATATACTATGGCATTCTATTAGAGCAGTAAGAGTATACCATTGCATTCTATTAAAGCAGTACCCTCTACCATGTGTAGGTGAGGGGAGAGAGAGAGGCTGCACACCTGGCACCTGGTGAGGGCTCCCTCCACACCTGCTCATTACTGCCTGTTTGTGTGTGTGTGTGTGTGTGTGTGTGTGTGTGTGTGTGTGTGTGTGTGTGTGTGGGGCACATACTGGGCACAGTTCCCCCTACCCTTCCCCTGCAGATGTATTTGTAAGCTCCACATTATGCATTTCAAAGGCAATAGAGGCGGGTGTGTGTGTGTGTGTGGGGTGAGGGTGGGGGGGTTTCACAGGTGTCGAGACTCACAGGACTGCGATACTGGCTAAAAGCCAGAGAGAGGGAGAGAGAGAGGGAGAGAGAGAGAGAGAGAGAGCGAGAGAGAGAGAGATTAAATAAAACATAACCATAGGAGAGAGGTAGCCATGTCCAACTCAAGATTACATAAAGGAGGAAGGAGGCTTGTACATTGTCCATCATGTGCTGATGCAACTCAGCACACACAAGCAGCAGACTGTGGGTGGGTTTTTCATTGGGGATTCTCTCTCTCTCTCTATCTCTCTCTTTCTGCCCTTCTATCTCTCTTCCTCTCCCTCTGTCTTTCTGAAGATGGTGGCTCATTGCCTGTCTCTCAGGTGAGAGCCTTTCTCTGTCTGCACATTAGTGAGGCGAGCATGGGGATGAGGGAAAAGGATGGTGGGGTGGGGTGGAGAGTCCCTCAGCAGCTGTGCACTGTTAACCTTGGCATGTCCACGCTCAGACTAGCGGCTGCGCGTGTGATCATCTGGAGCATGTTAGCGTTAGACAGCTGTTCCCCGCTTGCTTTAACCCAATCCCATTCGTTTCGAGGGGGAGGGGGGTGGGGAGGATGGCGTGGGACGACGGCGGTTGGTAATGCTGATCTGGTAATTCGAGTCTCGTTAATCACTTTATGTAACAGTGGTCTACTTCGCACCGGCGTTCCACATTAATGAAATCAGGAGGCTGCTGAAATCACCCGTGGGCTCCCTGTGGAGACGTGTTGGAGAGCGCATCCAACATTTGTCCAGCTTTCCGTTGTACCGTTTTTTTTAGTGCTGTTATGGTTGTTGTTGTAATCGCCAAAGGCATGATAATCATTTTTGAAAGGGCATAAAGTATGGCGTGCGGCTCTGGATCGACTACCAAATGGCTGATGTAAGTGGAGGAGCTTTGCTACGTGGTTTCATCACTAATGTGAGATGATATGAGGTATTGTGTTTCATATGGGGCCATTAACAGAAAGCCCCTGCTGTCTGTTAAGTGAACTCTGTTGAGTTATACGCCACACCATAAGGCCTTTACTTGAGATCGCTGTCTAGACTGTGTAATCCTTCAAAAGACATAAGAGAGAGGGAGAGGGATGGAGGGAGAAACATTACCAATGCTAACAGCCCATATGTCACCACGATAGGGCCCTCGAGCAAGAGGGAAGAAAGAAAGAAAGAGAGAGAAAAATAGAGAGAGAGTGGGTATGAGGTAGGAGAGAGAGAAAGGGAGAGACCAGTTGTATGTTTGCCAACTGTGACGCCACTTTATGTATGCGTGTGTGTGTGTGTGTGTGTGTGTGTGTTTGTAGAAGTACTTGTATGCAGGTTTGTGTGGCAAGTTGGCAACATTGTGCAGGCAAACAAAATAATCTTTGCCGGGGATCAGGAGGATCCAAAGTTGGCCAGGCAGAGTGCAGCCAGTGGAGGGGGACTCAGGGTGGTGTGGCGTGGAGCAGAAGGGGGGTGGGGGAGATTCCGGACTGAATACTGATGTGGGAATTACGCCGAAACCCACCCCTGTGTCCGCGCAGCTGTCCGCGCTGATCCAAGCCTCATGGGGCCGCTGCGCTCGCGGATCCTTCCACCCGTCCGTCTGCCCGCCGCCAGCGCTAAGCCCCAAACGGCTTAAATATGGATAGCTCAGGCTAGGTGCCACAGGGGAGCCTCCTTACTTAGCAGTGCTCTTATTTGTCCAGCAACGACAAGGAGATGGGGGGGTGGTTCAGGCTGTGGCGTCCAAAGCCTGAGGAGAATAACGATGCTGTTTGCTCAATTAGGACACATGCTGCGGGGATCTTCAGCAGTCCTCTTCACTTGCCGGCTCACTTCCGGCACATCCTTTCAAATGCGCCATTGTTATTTTATTTATTTGGTGTTACAGGCTGCATGGCGGTAATGGATGCTAGGAGAGACACTGACATCAGGGAGGGAGAGGTAGCTGGTTGCCAAGGGGATGTTCGTTTATGTGTAGTAGCATCTATAGCAACCTGCCAAACTCAGTCAGGCACAATGAGCCCACAGCTGTTAATGACCTTCAAGACATCACAATGGACTATAATCTTTATGAGCTTATGTATATCTCAGTAGCCATTATATTATTTACACTAAAAGTGGAAGTGGGAAAATTACCCTCCAAGTGCATGGTCCAAGTGGCATACTTGGACCATGCACTTTATGAACTCCTTCAGGTGTCAGAGAAAGGCAAAAAAACACACTTTCAAATGGCATTAAAACCACAAGATTGCTTCCCATTGCTTCATCAATATGTGATCAATAATTGAGTCTGCAGAGAGTCAGGTGGAATTGACCCTCAGTGGTCCAGTGACACGTGTTGCCGTTGACACTGTCCAGCCGTGACCGCAGCTCCAGCCCCATAGCCGGCTAGCCGGGGACCTTGCTGGCTGGCTCTGATCCCTATTGATTTTTCTATTTTTGGGGCGCGCTAAATGAGCTTGTGTATCTCCATTACCTGACCTGTTTTGTTTTTCGAGGGCAGTGATGTGTGTGTGTGTGTGTGTGTGTGCTGGGGATGGAGGGCTGGTGTGTTGTTGAGTGGAGTGGGGAAAAGGGGTGTGTGTGTGGTGGGTAAAGGCAAAGAGCATTTTCAGCGCTACATGCTAATTTCCCCCCGTTGCAGCTCTTAATTTGAATCAATAGCGGGAGAGGAAGCGAGCGGCCATATTCTTGCTCACACTCATACGGATTCGTTTAGAGTTTCATTTTGTCTCTGCTTGCGTTTAATAGAATGAGGAGGTCGCTTTCATGGGAGCAGCATTAGCGATGTTCTGTAAATATGGGAAAGAGGATACACACACACACACACAGATACAGACACACACACACACACACATATGACTCCTTTTGTTAAGGGTCTTTTTGGTGGTGTCCATCAGCTAGCCCCTGTTCAGAGGATGTCTTTATCAAGAGCAGATACAATGAGGAATTAATACCAATCTTGTGCAGATTATCGGCTTTCCAGATATTTAATTAGAGGGACATTAATTGTACTTTCAAATCCCATTTATCAAATGCGTGTGTGTGAATGTGTGCGTGTGTGTGTGTGTGTGTGTGTGTGTGTGTGTGTGTGTGTGTGTGTGTGTGTGTGTGTGTGTGTGTCTGTGTCTGTGTCTGTGTCTGTGTCTGTGTCTGTGTCTGTGCGTGTGTGTAGGTGGTGGTTAATGTGTCCCCTGGGGTTTTGTGGTTTGTATCTTCTCCATTTAAACATGTCTATGGGGCTACCACCTCTGTGTCACCACGAATGTAAGAAAAAGAGCATTATACAATCATGGTCATTCAAATGTTCCCAGCAGGGTATGGGGATCAATTGAGTGTCAAAAAGATTTACAAATACCCTGTGATTTGCAAACAAACATAATGTGATTTACAAATGTCCAACGATTTGCTAAATTGTACACTTTGTTTTACATATACTAAACACACCTCTCAAACAAACACAATGTGCTTTGCAAATGCATGAAAATGCAATGTGTTTTGCAAATATAAATCTTACTTAAAGGACAAATAAAGGACAGGTTCCACAAATGTAAACAAAGAATGAAAATAAATAAACCACATTTTGCTGGGTACTGTTCGGCGAGCTAAGCGGTTTAGCGAGCTAGATTCCAGGCTAAAAAAAGAGAACGCCCCTTTATCGGGTTCGGTGAAGCAACTTCTGATAAATTACGATAGTAACATATCACTTAGCACTAACCTGCTCCAGGGCAGGCTATACTAAGTTTAGCTGGCTAAACTTGCCACACCCCTAGCAAAAGGAGGGATCCCATTGACCAAGGACTAAAAGGAGTCTTATTAGATAGTTTGATTAGCGTAGGGAGAGAGTTATTTGCGATCCGCCAAGATCCATTTTCCCTTTTTTGTGAGTGGTAGCCTACGTTTTTGTAAAGTGGGCGATGCGGAGAACAAAGCACTCATAATTATATGACAGTGTTATATTGACAGTAACCCATCTCCCTTACGGAGATATTGGCGAAAGTTGTTTGAAGGCACCCAGTGCAACTTTATAGGCTTGAGACTCGAAAAATAAACATTCAATTTCTAGTCTTTTTTACACGTAGTAAGTTTCAATAACTCCATACCATTACATATTGACATTCAAGGAGCAAAGATGAGACGCCGTTGATGCCCAAAGTATCAAATAATGATGCAAATGTGCTAATATGGTGAAGTAAATGTCAATATCATAAAGATTGTCTTATCCAGAATATTTCCATTTTGATGCCCTAATGTTGCACTGGGTGCCTTTAAGATCTTGATTTTATGTCCCTTCTACAATCACGATGTTATTAACCATACGTCATCAACAAATGCAACTTACATCATTGCAAACGTATAGTTTTGCAAACGTGTCTAGTTTTTGTGCAGTAGTGAATAAAGTCTACCTCAGTCTACTTCACAGCATATCATTTTTGTAGAAAAGGTGGATGTATGATAAGAAGAGAGAAATACACACAATATATTTTCATTGCTTCAATTTATTGAATTTCTTATTAATACATTTACATTTAGTCATTTCGCAGACGGTTTTATTCAAAGCGATTTACAAGGAGATGAAAAACTACAATTACTACGGAGGCGAAGGGGGTCGAACCAGCGATCTGTTGCATGCAATCCATGAGCTCTAACCGCTGCACCAAAGTCACATATTTGCCATTGGAAAAGATACCACGTCTTAGACAGCCTATAGACAGTTTCTTATATTGAATTTTGACATGTTTATGGTCTTGAATTCTTCATAACGCGTTCATGGTCATATCCTGCCTTAGGGGAGAAAAAAATGTGTCTTTTTCTTTGAGTTTAGACTATTGTACCGTTAAAAAAAAACATGGTTTTGGTGATCGACCTTTCCTGCCTTTTGAAGCAGGACATGCACGCGCAATTTAGGCGACAAGTTTAAGTATCTTAGCGATTAAGTATCTTAGCACACGTCGCCAGACCGGCTTGGCCTGTTCTCATTTAGCGAGCTATATTATCTCATGTCGCGAGCTAAATTAATTATCTTAGCTTCAGTTGTACGCCGAACAGGGCCCTGGTCTGTATAATCGGTCTTACAAGTACAACAATGCCATTTGTGGATCAGCGGATTTTGGCACTATTTTTCCACATGTATGAGGTGCAACTGTAAACGCTTGTAGGAGTTGCAAATGCAAGGGCAACAAAACAGCTGGTGTCACAGCAGGTGCATCTTCCTTCCATTCACCTCGTCAAATGGCTGGTGGATCGTGTGACTAGAGAACTAGAAAGTTGATGTATCTGATTTTTATATTATTTAGAATTCAGAATCTTTGTTGTTCTCTAGTCACAGCCATTTGATGAAGTGAATGGAAGGCAGATGCACCTGTAGTGACACGTAGTGTAGTGACTCGGTGCCTTTGCATTTGCACCTCGTACGAGTGGAAAAACAGTGCCAAAATCACCTGATCCAGAAAACACATGGTTGCTGTATACTTGCAGAAAAAAACCTTAAACTGATTATACAGCCTAGCGAAATGTGGTTTATTAATTTCCATCCTATGTTTACATTTGTGGAACGTCTCCTTTTTTTGCGAGTAGCATTTTTATTTGCAAAGCACATTGTGTTTGTTTGAGAGGTGTGTTTTGTATTTGTAAAGCATGGTGTGCATATTTGCAAAGCGTGGAGTATTTATAACTACATTCTGTTTGTTTGCAAATAATGGGCTATTTGTAAATCACATTCTGTATGTATTAATCTTTTTGCCACTAAATCTCCAAACTGCGGTCTTATGAAAAGAATTACATTCTG